>NC_082364.1:3141818-3455000 GCF_027477595.1 Haemorhous mexicanus
TGACTCAGGCAGCTCAGTCTCCCCTCCCGGTCACAGCCCAGTGGGGCAAAGAGAAGAAACCTATTAAACCCCTTTCACACGTCCACAGGTGAGGAGCTCACGGGCTGATGCAGCCACGCTGCTTTAGCCAGAAGGCAAAACGCCATTCAGGGGGAAAAACAGGGGGAATTAACAATCTGGAGCTGTCGGGAATGCTGAAGTGTCGCCATTAGCTGTGCACTGTTTGTTAGAGAAGGTGACAAGTGATTTTCAAAAGGTTCGAGGAGGTTTGGGTAGGGCTCCACAGCCGAGGGGTGGCTTGACAGCTTCCCCCATCAAACCCCATGTCGGTTTTCATCCCGCTGAGCTCCGATTCCGGGTGCATGACATCTCTCTGGATCACGGCCAGCCAGAAATCAACCCTTCCTTCCCAACTCATTCGGTTTAAATACAAAAACTGTATGAGGGGGAAAGACACGGCAAGAGAAAAACTAAAAATACTCAGAGGAATCGCTGCTCTCCACCCTGCCCATCTCCACCCTGCTGCCTCAGACATCGGGCAGGATTTCTTTACCGTTCCTTAATCCCCTCAACACAAGCGCAGAGTGAAAAAACCCACTGGTCTCAGCCCATTTTACAGGTGGCTCGTCCCACACTGAGCAAGGAGGGCAGGAGCTGGGGTCCCTGCAGTGCTGAGCCCCCGCCGCCACCGCGGTCCCTGGTGCAGCACCGGGAGGTGACGCTGCCGCCGCTCCTGTGATGGATGCGCCCGTGCCAAAGGGCACACAACTAAATTACGAGCTGGCACTTACAAGGAGTGAGGGCTCTGGCTTGTGCTTCCATTAGAGGGTATCTATCTGCATTTAAAGCTGTGGCGCTCTGATAAGGAGAAGGGAGGAAGCCAGAGAGACCTCAAAAAATTGCCTGGACGAACTCTGAGATAAGACTTTTCAGACAGACAAAAAAGCCTGTCCTGATTTATAGAGCTTCGTCCGTCCTTGACAGTACCTCTGGAGCTCCTGATCTCGCTGTAAAAAAGAAAGTTCCATCAGAAATGTGTGTTCTGCCCCCAAACTATTTATCCAGACAACCTGTCAACCTACCACAGCCAGATCCTCTCTTGACACGGACAAGGCAGCAACACAATCGGCCACCTTTTATTTTTACCCTCTCCTCTCCCCTGTTCCTGCTAATCACAGATGCTTTGTCCGCTCAATAATAAAGATCCCGGGCGCCTCAGTTTCCATTTTTTTGTTATCATGCCTTTCACCCGGCATGTTTATTTATGACTGCTACAAAGCACTTCCACGGGAAGATGCCATTAGGCTGGAATGATGCTCCCTTGACATTGAGATCAGAATCGGCACAGGAGCCATGCAACAACTCATCTTTATGGTTGCTTGTCTTAATTCCTTTTCTTTTATTGTTTTTATTATTGCTATTATTATTATTATTATTATTATTATTATTTCCAGTGCAAGGGCTGCCAGGGAGGGAGAGGCGGAGGGGCATGTGCAGCACAGAGATGAAGCAGCTCTGGCTGAGGGCACAGATGGCACGGGCTGGCTTGGATAATCCTGCCCTCTTCCAGGGCAGCTGCTGGCACATGGGCTGAACAAGCCCATTAAGAGAACAGGACCCCACACTGACAAGGGCACAGGGATGGATTTACCCTCCCTCACGGCTCTCCCGCAAACCGGGGCAGGAGCTCCTCCCAGCAGAGACAGAAATCCAGGGAAAGATGGACTTTGGGGAGCTGAGGTGCACTGCTGGCTCCCTTTTGAGGGGAGGGCAGTGCTGGGGAGCAGCATGTGATAGTCAGGGGTCAAGGTCTGACATCTAGCCTAACCCTGGTGGGTCAGCCTGTGCTGATGGGGTCACTGGGGTGCTCTGCTTACAGAGCCTGGCTTGTCACCAGAACAGAGAAGCACAGTTATGGTGACTTTAATACTCTCTCCAGAGCCCCTACACCCCACCCAGCCCTGCTCTACTGTCTTCCCCTGGAAACTCCTGGCAGAGCTCACCATGACCACAGGACAGCTCTCCAAAGCTGTGCAAACACCCCTGAGATCTTCTCAGTCTGCTCAGCAGATGAAAATGGGGGGAAGCCAACCCTGCTGCACAGGTGTCAGCTGTCCCCTCTGCTTCCCAGCCCTTATTCCTGCTAGAAGGTGGCCCTGGGACAGGGGACACGCTCCCTTTCCAGTGCTCTCCCCCAAAGGATGGTGTGCCCTGTCTGCCACGCTCACGAGAGGCACTGGGACAGACAAAGGGAGGGTTTTGTGGGATCTGGCACCACTTCCAGCCGCCAGCTACAGCGTGTCCTTCCCCCGGCACCGGCTCCCTAATTAGTTCTTTTGGTGTCAACAGTTCGGCGGGCTCGGGGAATGTAATATTTAACACCCTAGAGGGAAGCCTTTCACGCCGATGCCTCTTTCATCATCCCTGCCCATCTGGTGCTCACTTCAAGCTCCCAAAGCACGGCCTGCTTGGGAAACAATGAACTCCTGTGGCTCCCTGTTTCCTCCTGACTGGCTGGACCTCCAGGAAAGGCATGTGGGAGCAGCCCTCTCCAGGGCAGCAAGCCTTGACACCCATGGTGCGTGTCGTGTTCACCCAGAAAGGGATTATTAGTGTGTGTTTATAGCACTCTCATGAGGATGCTGATTCCAAGGGAGCAATTTGTCCCCTCATGCCTTACTCCATAAGAGGTCAGGAAATGCATAACACATCCATGGGGATGGGCAGTGGGGCAAACAGACCCCTTGTGCTCCCCCTTTCTCAGCAGTGGCAGCCTCACCATCACTCTATCTCCCCCTCCATCCAGAGGGGGATTCCCCAGATTAATTCAGGATGGATAACTGGGTAAGGGCCATTAGCAGGGCAAGGAAGGAAAGTTTGGGTGGTGCAACTCCACAGCAGCAACAGGTAGTGGGTGCTGTCGGTGTGACATGTGACCCACGAGTGCCATGTCAGGACCTGCTGCAGTGGACAGTGCCACGTGGCCACGGACACTGCACCATTACAGCCTCTCTAACAACAAGACTGAGCAGAAATGGGAATTGAGCCCATAAAACCATTTGCTTTCTGCAGCCACAGCAGCACGGCTGACGTTTGGAGACACCACTGCATCTGGAAATTATTAGATTCCTTCCAGTGACTGACACCTGCTAATAACCTGGAAGATGGGTAGAGCATACTCACATTGTCATCTCCAGCTATCTACAGCTTCATTTTCCATCATCTTTGTCACTCAAGGACAGCACCAAAGGATATTATTGCTACTGGTATTGTTATTGTTATTATTTAAACCACGCAGCAACAAATCCACAGGTACTGGGCTGGGCTGGGCAGACCAGCAGACTCTCCTTCAGATCAGAGGGAAAACTATGGGGAGCATTATGTATAATGTATTTTTCCATTAAATTAAAATAAGCTTCTCTTGACAAAGTTCAGTGTGTTAAGTGATAATGGGAAGAATGGAGGGTTTAACCTCACACTCAGGGAATGTGGGTGGATGGATGGATGGATGGATGGATGGATGGATGGATGGATGGATGGATGGATGGATGCTCAATCCCAGGGAAATAAAACCACATTCCCTCTGCACAGTGCTGAACTGTATTTCAGGGCCTCCTGCCTCTTCACATATACCTTATTAATCACTCATCAGTGTTAAAAAAATAATAAATAAATATGCCACAAGAGTGCCAAGGGCAGTGAAGTTAAAGGACATTATAACTCTTTAATTACATCAGTCTTGGAAAGAAAAGAGCTGTCATTCCCTCCTCCTTCCCTCTGGGGAACACTTGGTATCTACCTTGGCCAGAACCCCCTTAGGAAAGTTGTCACAACATATGTCCTCCCTGTGATTCATGCCAGGGATGGGTTTAGTCCTGTATTAATATTCCCTACCCACTATTTACTGTGCTGCATTCCCACACAGATGCACACAAACAAATGCCTTTCATCTCCTGCCTTCCTAGGAGAGGGAAAAACCTTAGTTAAGCTTTCGAGATAAGGCTGTTGTCTGCAAGTCACTGGGTTTAGCCAGGAGGGAGGATTTTCTTCTGAGAGCACCTTAAGGAGGGTATAAAAACATGATTGCAAGGAAGCAACCCCTCGAGGGGCTGAGGACCCTGCCCTGGGGACACAAAACACAGTCAGTCATCACCCCCCACCTTCCCACCACATGCAGCCCATCATGTGCTGCTCTGCCATGCCAGAACCATCAAAGAGCATCCAGAGAGCTCTGAGAGTTTCTTCAAATAAGAATGTTTTTAAATATATTTCTCCCTGACAAAAATGCTCTTTGTAGAAGAGAAAGCGGTTGTCACAAACCCATCGCCCACCTCCTAAAAGATCCCATTACACTTCTGCATTGAACTTCTTTTTCATCACTGAAGTTATTGGAACAGTGATGGCAACAGCCAATAGTGCTTTCGATTAAAAATGTATCACAGCGTTTTGTGATTTAAAAGCAAACAAACAAGAAAGGCGCCATGAAAAGTTAATGCGCACGTGAGCGGGTTTGATTCCTGTTTGCTGTTTGTTTGTCAAACATTTTCAACTATCAATTAATTATCAAAAGTGGGCCAGAAAGTGGAGCCTGATGCACGCCCCGTGACAGCAACCAGGAGGCTCCAGCGGCAGCACTGCTCCCGTGAGGATGCACAATTCCGGCTGCGGAGCACGGCTGTGGGACGACTTCAGGAAGGTGAGCAGTGAGTGATCATCCTTTCACCCCTTCAACCGACACACGAGACTGATGGGGCTGCAGCCCATCAGCAGCTCCCTGGTCACCTTGGAGCCAGGCCATCGCTCTGTGTTGTCAGAGCCACATCACGAAGCCCAGGACATCTTTTGTGGTGATCTCTGATGCTGAAGGACACATCACGAGGGATGGGAAAGGACTGGCAGGTGCCTTGGTCAGTCCCACATACTCCCTTCCTGCTGCATTTTTAAAAGCCCTTGCAACATCAAAAGAGAGCAGGAAAAAGGCAAAAAAAAAAAAAAAAAGGCAAAATAAAGAATACACCATTGGAGCAAAGGCAGGTGAATAAGGAGATATGGCAGAGTCAGGAGGCAATGGCCCAAGGGACCCATTAACAAGATTCCTCCCACACAACATCCAGGAGCCCAGGCCATCAATAAAATCTGCTCTCCTCCCCAGCCAGCCTTGCGTGGCTCTGAACTTTCCAGCTACAGGCTGCAGATTGGATTCTTCCGTCATCACCATAAAACCAGATGAATTGTCCACGGCTCAGGGACCTCTGAGAAGGCAGGACCCTCTAGGCAGGAAGGCAGCACACCCCATAAAACCAGTGCTACCTTTCAGCAGGGCTGGCCCTGTGCTGCTAGGGTGGGTGTCTGGTCCCACATGCTGCAGCAAACTCCTCTCCATGCTTTTCATACCCAACAAAGAGGGGTGGAGATCCCCTGCCCTCTTGCAGCCCAGCAGCTCAGCATGGTGATCTCTGCCACAGCACATCCTAGGGTGACACCTGCATCTCCTTATTGCCTTATCCCTCCCTTGTCGGGATGTGCAAGGAACCCTCTCATCCCAAATTTCTCAGGAATAACTACAGCCTTGCTCTGCTTTTGCTGCAGGACACTGGCAAAAGCCATTTCATTGCTGGCTCTTCCACTTCAGCAGCAGAGAACTACTCCTGCACAGGCTGTGAAGGGCATGCAACCCATCCTGGTCATGGATAATGTTTCTCCTGCTGTAAGATCCTGTCCCAGGAGGTGCTGGGAAGCACCACCCAGTTCACACCCCTCTGTGGTAGTGGGACACCCTGGCTGAGTCAGTGTTAGTGCCATTGAGGCCTTAAACAGGACACTCATCCTCTCTTCCCACAGCCCTGAGGGTAAAGCAGTGACTCCAGCATTGTGGAAAGCACCATCCCAGCCACAAATAAAGTCTTTGAGAAGAAGCAAGAAGCTGAAGCAGACAGAGCCTGGACTCTGCAACAACAGCATTTCTTCCTGTTTTGTTTTGCTTTGCATTCTCATTGCCAGCTTCATTATCTGGGCCCTTATTCCTGCACACGCTTCCCATTTTTCTCCCTCCTATCTCCCTGTGTCCAACGCAGCAGCCTGTATTAGTTTATGTTAACAAGCTGTGGCAGCAGTAATCCTGGCCTCTCCAGCTCCACTGCCTGTTCTGCTGACCAGGCACATTGTTTGTCTCCACTGCCTGGTCCCCTGAGCCTTTCTCCACCTCAAATCCCAGCCTCCTGCAGGAATTACACTGGGATATATCCCGTGCCAAACGTTGTGACCACGCTGTCACCGGAATGCAAGCTGCAAAACATTTTGCCGCCCTGCTGCCACCTCTGCAGAGCACCAAAAGGATGGAAAAGCGTTTTTTCTCCTCAAAATAGAGGCTTTTCTTCTGTGCTGCAGAAACAAGCATCACCCCCATGGCCCCAGCGTGCCGGGGGCTCCCATGTGCCGGGCAGTCCCTCCTCCCGCTGGCCACGGGGCAGGAGGCCGGGCTGCCCTCTCTGTCCCACCCCACCCCTGCGATGTGACAGCCCGCATTTGTCTCTTCAGCTTTGACTTCCTCCTCGGCCCAGGCTGACAGCCGACAACACTTGGAAAAAGAAGAGAAGAGGAGAAAAAAACTAAAGGGCAGCTGCTGTGGCGGAGAGAGTGAGGAACAAAGAGAGATTTCAATCACTGCTCTGCTCCAAGGGCACGGGAGCGCCTTTGAGTGGCCAGGAGGGAAGGGAGGGTGAAAAGCCTCGCTGGGTGCCTGGGCTCAGCCCTTCTGCCGGAGCACCTCTCTGTTGAGAACATCAAAGCCTGTTATCCCACGCAAGCTCAGCCAGCAGGGGTGGGTGCTGGACACTCTTCACCCACCTGGCACCCCAAGCAAGAGCAATCCACCAGCCCGAGGCACTAAAATAAAGCTCCATGCACAGAACCTCGTGCCACTGCACCAAGACACTGCTCAGAGCCCTGCTGGGCTAATGGTGGGGCTGGTTTCAGTGGAAGCATTTAACGAGTGCTGTGTGCTGCTGATTAACAGTGTGGCTCTCCAAGGCCAAAGAAGAAAAGAAATTCCGTGTAAGACTGCAAACAATTACTCCTTTTAGATAATCACTGTTTTACAGTCCAGACACATGCATAAATATTGCATAATGCTGGGGCTCAGCACGTAATTGTCAGATATTATTCAAACCGAGTTTCTGCTTTATTGGCAAGAGCTGTGAGCTTGTCACATCTCAGGGTCAGTGGCTGGATGGCTGAAGGATTTTCAAGGAAAGCTCAGGTAATGCGAGCAGCAGATCAGCCATTCCCTAAACTGCTCAGCACCGACCTCTGCAAAGTGATCCCGCATTCAGGAGCGCGTGCGTTTGTGTGTAAGGACGGGGATGCGAGGCAGAGGGAACAAGCAGCTCCCAGCCAGCTCTCCAGGGCAGGATTTGGGATCAAAGCCCTCACAGTGCAGCCACCAGGTGGTTTGCAGGGGCACCAACACCCCCAAGAGCTGCAGAGCCTGCCTGCCCACAGCCACACACCTGCCCGTCCTGGGGAAATGCCGCTGCCAGAGCCCCGCTCGCGGTGCTGGGGCTGAGCTCCGGCCACTCTGGACAGGTCTCCTTCCCCTCCTGAGCCGAAGCTGTTTTGTTTGCAAACCATCTGCTCGGCGCCCCGCCGCGCCGGCAGCAGCGAGGGGGCCCAGATGGACGGGCTCTTTGAAAATTCTTTAAAACGAAGCACCCAAGCACAACGGCTCCATATGCCAAAGGGCCGGCCGGCCCCGAGAGCTGTCACACGACCCTCCCTCCTCCCTCCCTCCTTGGCTCAGCCCTGCCCAAACCCCAGTGTGCTCTCTCACCTGCTGAAAGCTTGCAAGCCTTTCCAGAGCCCACCTTGGCTCTGCCCAAGGCAAAGTGGCCAAAAGGAGGTTGGGGCTCCTGGGCAGCCTCCAGCCTGTGCCCTTTGCACACCAGGGCCTGCCTCCTGTGGGTTGAAGGATCAGGTACTGCACTCCCTCAAGCTTCCCAAGGCAGATTATGGGGTAAGGAGAGGCAGGTGGAGAAGATGAGGCTGATTCTTAAGAGAGTTATTTCTTGGCCTCAGTTCACTCCGAGTTTAAATGAGACACTTCTATGATTACTCTGCACAATAACCAGGGCTGGATTTGGCTCAGAGCAGCTCACGGACAAGCTCAGTGGCACAGGAGAAAGCCAGCTGCTTATGGGCAATAAACCCCTGCCTGGAAGCACAGCTTTCCTTCCCTAGGAAAGCTCTGCTTCA
This sequence comes from Haemorhous mexicanus, assembly GCF_027477595.1. Taxonomy (NCBI): domain Eukaryota; kingdom Metazoa; phylum Chordata; class Aves; order Passeriformes; family Fringillidae; genus Haemorhous; species Haemorhous mexicanus. Next base: position 3,150,069 of record NC_082364.1, read on the forward strand.
CCTCCGAATACTCAGACAAACTTTCTCATTAGAAGGAGAAGGCAGACAGAGATTCCTGCACTGTCACAGTAACTGGGGCTTTAAGGAAAAAAAAAAAAACCTTGCAAAACCCACACCACAATCAGATGAATTTTGATCCAAGCTGCAGTGAAGGACAGCTCTGTGGGATTTCAGATAAATAAAAGCACAAAGGCCAGTGAGATTGCACTGACACCTTTCAGGCTATGCTTTCCTGCCCCTGTGTCTTGAATAGCAAATCCTCCCTCCTGCCAGCCCTGAACCCCAAAGCACTGGTGAGTGGGGTGGAAAGAATGGATTCCCCTAACAGAAGCTCACCAAAGCCTCTGCTGTTTATAGATTTGGGATGCCAGAGCATGGGAAACCCTTCCTGAGTAATCTGCATTACCAAAGACCCCTGCAGTGGTCCCAGGACACTGCTCTCACCCGTCTGAGGAGACAGGAATTGCTATCCCAAATAATGGGGTTTCAGTGACCTGACAGCCCAGCTCCTGGTCTGCAGCATCACCCCCAGACTGCATTCTCCATACAGATCTGCCAAGAGTGTCAATAAGGAAAGAGATTACATCGTCTTCCCGAGAGAGAGAGAGTGCGGAAAAATCAGTCAGAGCAAAGAAAAGCTGCTTTAGAGTACGAGCTAAGCAGGGTCTGCAGGAGCACACTGCTTCCCCAGGGATTGCTGAGCTGGAGGACAGCATGGAATGAGTGAGAGATTTGGGGGTTCAGGGTGTCCTTCCTCTGCCTGGCTGGCCAGGAAAAAGCCAGAGATGGAGCAGGAAGTGATGGAGAGAGGAACTCCCATGCCAGCACCTTCTAAGCTGCTCTTCTCGAGACATCAACCTCACCTCTCATCATTTTGTGGTAGATGAGCACTTTTTTAAACAAAAATCACACCCATTGCCTCCAAAAACATCTGATCCGGGGCCCACAACTGCAGCAAAGTAACTGAGAATGATGATAACTTTATCATCCAACAAGGCTCAGGCGAAATGCTCCTCCTTGCGCTAACGATACGCTGGAGACACTCGGAGCTGAGGCGGGACAAAGCTCCCGCCAGCTGCTAATGAAGGACCATAAATAGTGCAGCAAATCAGCCCCGAGTTCCTCTCTGCAGCCCTTGATCAAGCAGCGCCCCACCAAATAATGAAAATATCGCTCTTTTGTATCCATGCAAATCACAGGCGGCCGCTGGAAATCGCCTGCATTAACGACTTATCTGGTGGGCCAATAAGGAAAAAAAGTATCCCATTATCTTGTCCACTTAAGCATTAGAGCAGCTCAGAGTGTTTTCATCCACCTCCCGTGAGCCTTGTGGCTTGCAGCTCTGTTCCCATGGACCACATTTCCCACCATCTCTGCTGGCTGCTCTCCTGGACAGACAGATGCCAGCCCCATCCCAGAGTGATCAGGCAAGGCACCAGCTCTCAAGCCTTTAGGGATAACCACCACCACATCCCTGCTGCTGCCCTGGGGAGCTCTGAGCATCATAAACTCATGTATACACCCAAAGGCAGAGGGGTCTGGCTGCCTGTGATTCTTTAAGGCTCACCAGTGAAGGATACCGTTATCCAGCTGGAATTCCACAGGGGAATTCAGGTAAGCAGACTGTAATTAACCGAGCTGGCACGCTGCTGCCTCCAACAGATGTAGAAATGCACCTTGAAAGGAGGAAAAGGAGGAGGGAGGGAAAAGCAGGAGAGCAGCGATGCCTACCCAGGGTGCCTCCCCATGCACTCGGGGGGGATTTGGGGAGATGCAGTGGCTGCAAAGGAGCAGTCAAATGTGGGGCAATGCCTTCCTCCTCCTCCTAGCTGCTGGGCAGGAGCAAAATCTGCAGGAAATGCAGGCAGAGAATCTCAAAAGCACTGATAGTGAGCTGGAGCTAGGCTGCCCAGCACCCTCGGGCAGAGATGGCCGACACTTGGAGTGGGAAAGGGGAAATTCATGTTCCTCAGCTTAGGAGGCTCAAGCCACAGCTCTGCTGTCAGGCTCGTCACGCTGGGCTTTCAGAAAGCAACCAGAAAGCAGGATTTGTCTGCCTGACCCTGAGCCAAGCAGCAGTAATCTCCACCCAGCCCAGCTAACTCCCATGTCAGCCCCACTCCTTCATAACCCACTCAGAAGAAATTTGCCCAAGAAAATGCCCGCGAGCAAACGTCCTGCATTTGTTCTGCTCTGGCCTGACTCACACCAGCACCCACACCTCCAAATCCTGCAGAGATGAATCTCCCCATCCCACCATGCCCAAGGCAGGACCTTCAAACTGGAGCTTGGACAACATTGCCTGGGCATGGCAAGGGAAGAAGAGCAGCTGGGCCTCCCGTCCTGCCCCACACCACCCTGACCTCCATCAGTGAGGCACGGCTTTATCACTTTCTCTTTTTGCTTTTTTGGGTAATTTGACTTTTCCCTGCTCTGCCCTGCAATCAGAGTGGCAGTGAATTACAGCAAGGGTGGCTCTGCTCCTTTCAGATGTCAGAGCCTGCAGTAATTGTGGCACCCACGTACATTGATGTCAACGGGGGAAACCTTTGCATGGCAGAGAGCTCGCCCTGCCAGCGCTGAGCCTGGGACAGCCTCTGCTCGTCCTCTCTGGGGTCTTGCTCCTGCCTTCCTGCCAGGAATGTGGGCAGCATGTCACCAAGCAAAGCTCCCTGTCAGAGGGGAACACATTCCCCAGCTCAGTCCTGCTCCAGGAGCCCCTCCAAAAGGCACAGCCCCCTGTCCCGCTGCCTGCAGAGCTTCTCCAGACCCTCCACAACTGTTTCTCTGGCAGACTCCCAAAATCCCCCCAGGTTCTTCAGCACACACTTCTTGCCCTCTCCTCCCAGACCCCCAGCTCAGCATTTCAAGACATGTGAAGATTTTCCTTTGCAGGGATGTCCCAGGAGAGGGAAAAAAGCCAACAGGAGAGCAGAAGTTGTCCCAGCTGTAGGAAATTTGCTCTCCAGGTGGGAGCTCTGCCCATCTGCAGCAGGAATGGGCCCAAGCAGAGGACCAGGGTGGGAAGAAGGGATCTGAGGCAAGATGGTCCAAGAGTTTCCCAGAAGATCACCTCCCTCCTGCCACCCCCAGCTTCAAGCAGAGTGACATGAGGAGCTGGAGGAGGATGAAAAGTCCTATTAGGGTCCTTTGCCTCTTCTTGAACACAGGAAGAATGCAGCCCCTAACTCCAGCTGGAAAGGTGGATGGGGAGAAGCAGCAGGAATCCCCCAGGTCAGGCAGAGTTTCCAGGCCCCCAGGTGTCACATTTGCTGTCACACTGCCTGCCCTCCCCTGGCTCCTGCAGAGCTCCCATGCCCAAAGCAAATGGGCAGCTGGTTCCGAGGAGCAGCATAGTTTAAAAAAATAAAAAACCAAAACAAGTCAAAACCCACAATGCCAAAAACAAACATTGCAAAAGACAGAACACATCAAATATTAAAGGAATCAAACTCCTCCTGTCAGCAAAGAGGACATGGAAACTGTTCCCAGATGTGGCAGGGCTGTCACCTTCTCTGATCAGCTCGGCTTCAAACAGCTTGTCACAGGGATGTTTGTGCTTTCGGGGTCCCTAACCCCAGTGTCTCTCCCACTCTCAGCTCCTGGGGAGGGCTGGATCCTTCCCTGGTGTAAATCCACCTGGAGCTGCTGCTGAGAGCTCTCCTGGCAGCTCAGGCAGGCTCAGGGCTGGTTTCACTGGCAGCAGCAAGTGCTGGCCACCAATGTGGGGACAGACCCACAGAGGGGACAACCCCAGGAACACCTGGGTTGGCCAAGACAGGCCATGGGGAGGGCACAGCATCCTCCAGCCATGCATCCCTCCCAAGCCTGCCCAGCCTGCATGGCCTCAGGCACAGCAGCAGCTCCGAGGCTGGATCCTGCTCTCCCTGGCACGGGCACACAGGGAATGAGACCACAGCCCCGGGCTCTCCTTCCTTCCCACAGGATCCCTGGCACCTCGTGCCACAGCTGCAGTGTCCTTGATAAGAGGTGGCACACCCCAGCCATAAACCAGTTTGTTCTGCAAGGGATTGACAAACGAGGAGTCTGGGACTGGTCCAGCAGCTGAACTATTGCTCCAAGCACCCAATCTCACCTTCCCAGGGCAAATATTGAATATTCCTGTCCCACTGCCTGAAAAGAGGCACTCCCACAAAGGACAAAGCCCTGCAGGTACAGTGCTCCCAGCTCCCAGGGATGCTCACTCTGTCCCAGAGTGATTTCCAGCACCACAATTCCATTCCCACTCTGGATTTGACACATCACTGCCTGAGTTTTGACCCCAGAATCTGGGCTTTCTGAGACTATGAATTTCATCTCTGCTGGTGGGTAATGCCAGGAATATTAAAAAAACCACAACCCACAACAGGCTTTGGAAGGTGGCCGCATGCCAGGTTCATCTGTTCTCAAACTCCTCAAAGTTTTGTGAAATCCCTCCCTCTCCCTGCAGCACACAATCTGCCTCCCCTCCTCCCTGGACCCCATCAAAGCCTCCTCTGACCTTCTCCCTGCACAGCTGCTGCCTCCACGGCACAAAGCTGCAGAAAAGAGTGGGATTGGAGGGAATTCCGGTGGCAGGGCCCCGGCTGTGCCTCACTTCACCCTGTGGCTTCTGCCCGTGCCACAGTCTTTCACTGCAGCAGCAAATTGCTAATGGCCTGGCTGTTTGGAGCAGGAATGAGATTGGCTTTCCCATGGAAAAGCAGCTTTGCAGCCATTCCCCCAGGTCCCATTTCTCCAGGTCTCTCCATTTAGCAGCCACACAAGGGACATTGGGAAACCACGGCCTGGGGGCTCCTTCCAGCACTAATTTAGGCCCATGAAATATTCAATAATGCCCAGAACAACCCTACAGAAGATCTGATGGACTCTCTGGGACTCCCTGGCAATGGGATCAAGCAGGGATCTCATCAGCCCAAGGATGCAGCACCAGGATGGGGTGAGATGTGCTGACAAGGACAAGGAGAATCAGCTTTTCCTTGCTCTAGGATTGGAGATCACCCAGCCCCAGACCAAGTGCTCCGTCAAGGTCAAACAAGAAATTTTTGGAGTGTCCAATGCACTCCCATCCCAAAACAGCTTTTCTGAGGAGATACCAAATCCAAGTATCTGCTCTTGGAGGTTCTGCCCACAGAACCAGCCCCGGACCCCCTCCCTCCAAACTCCTTAATTCAACTTTTTCCAGAGCACAGAGCAAGTTGCTCTCTAATCAAGGGAGCTCTAATGTGGTAATGCCAGTAAACTGTAATTAATTTTCCCCCTAATTGATGCGTGGGAATATCCGGGACCCTCATTCTCCTGCCTTCAATTCCCTTATAAATATATGATTTGACAGGTTAATTCGAAAGTAAAAGTTTGGTTCTTTCCAGCAATCCAAGCAGAAGCCCCAGAACAGAGCCGGCTGCCTCGCTATGTGAGGCGGAATGAAAAGGGTTGAAGTCAGGTTACAGTCGTCATCATCATCATCTTTTTAATTTCACTAATTTAATTTCTGCCCCCCCTTCTCGGAAGATAATAAAAGCTTCATTTCACAGTCCAGAAAATTTGGCAGCAAAAGGTGACAGACAGCCAAGGAAAGATGGGGAAGATGCATAAGAAGGGTGACAATTCCTTCAAAGTTAAAAGATGGTGCTCAGCAGCCCGGGGAAGGGCACAGGAGGGCACACAGGACACTGAGACATTAAAAACCAGCTTTCCCAAGGTGGCAAAGGGAAATCAGGCAACACTAATGATGCAGCTCAGTGCCAGAGGGTGCAAAGCTCCCTGTGCCTGCAGGTAAACACACCTGCAGCTCCCCTCCCTGCTGGCGGCAGGAGAGCCAGGTCACCTTCCCTGGGCTTTAATGAGTCTGGAGGTGCTGTCTGAAGCTTTTTTGGCCTGAAACTCATCAAGTCTAAGGCTGTTTTTTCCTGTTGGCCTCCCCAGGACAGGACACGGCACTGCTCCCACCCAGAGCCCCAGGGCCCTTCCACGCAAACGCCAACTGCTCCCGAGTCCGCGGGGAAACAGCTCAAACACAATCACACAAAAGGTTTCAAAATCTTTCTTGACTTGCTCCTAATTAGAAAGGAAGCATCAAACCCAACCCTTTTAATAAGAAGAAACATCCTGGGTTGATATATTTAACCTTTTCTAATGAGAAGTTGCATTGAAACATCCCCTTTCCCCTTTCTCCCAGGAGCTCCAGCGCTGCTCCCAATCTGCCAGCCCTCTCCCTGCCATCTCCACAGGCTCCAGCCTGCAGGTCTGGCATCGAGTCAGTCTGGAAATGCCATCCCCATCCCCTGCATCACTCAGCACCAGGGGACACAGGCTCCTCACCTCACCATTCCCATGGCAGTTACGATAAAAGCTCGAGGAGCTGGGGAAAGAAAGGGCTGAAGTCACGCCGGACACTGGCCAAGGGAGTGATAAAGGATAAATAAATGCAAGTCTTAGATGAGGATGACTGGCAGAGAATCGAACTTCAATCCTGGCTGCTGAGGATATTTACTGGAAGCAGGTCTGGACTAAGCAAAGCATATGGGAATGCTGTTCCTCCAGAATCAACACCAGCGCTGTCTCCTGCCAAGCTGCGTTTTGGGGCTTAAGGGACATTTTTGGTGGAAATCTGAAGGGAAACGTGATGAGGAATGTGAAAAATGTGCCAGGATTTATGTCTCTATGCTGACAAAAGGATGTTCAAGCAGTACATTTTGTAAAATCCCTCCTCCCGTCTGCTGTTTTCTAACCACATCTCTGCCTCTTGGTCACAAAACTGCCCTTTTCATCCACGTAGCCAATTGCAGTGGCAAAACACCAACAAAATCAAGCAACAACAAAGGCAGGCAGAGGGAAAGACAGGCCTTTCTTGTGCTTTTTGGAGTAATCCAGCGATTTGGTGCAGTTCCAGGAAACGAGACAAAACTATCAATTTACAGTTCCAAGAGCAGTCTGTCTGATCCCTGCCCATGCCTCCCCCAAAAATCACTTTGCCTGAATTCAGGGTGGGGGAACTGCTGAGCTTCTCTACACCAGCGAGGAGCTGGAAGTTTTCTGAGCCCTGCAGAGATGCAGCAAAGATCAGGTTTTCCCCTCACATGCATCTCCCTCTCCCTCCTGCCGCCTCTCATAAAGGGGAGAGATGTCATCTGACAATTTCTCAGCGGGGAAAAAAATGGAAAAGAGAAGAAAAAGAGGGGTTTTATCTACTTTAGGTTATATTTTTATTGCCAGCCGTGACTGTAACATTTGCTGTGATTACCAGATTAATCACCAGATTGCAAAGCCCATTAAATAAAATCAAGTCAGACAGTTGAGGTGTTCTAAAAGCGATGTCCCTCAGAGCGTGTCCCAGCCTGCTTCTCCTTCATCCTTTCTCTCCCTGACACTGGGCTTGAGAGAAAGACCATTCCCCAGCTAGGACAGAAGGGAAAACAACATTCCCTCCCTCCTGATCCACCGGGAAAGGCCAGCACAGCTGTATTCCAACACCACCAGCATCACCTCTCCCCTGTCCAAGCTCTATTTGCCAACCCTACACATCATCAATTAGGGTGATGGACAGCACAAACAGGTGAAGATGTGTTTCACAACCCTCGGCTCAGGTCTCTGCAAATGAGCGCTGTAGATCTCCCCTTCTCCTAATGCCACCTGTCAAAGCCTCCCCTCTTCCCGGGAACAGGATCCCGCATCAAAGCACAGTTAAATGGGGTGTAAATGCCTCTTTCATGCACAGAAAATGGGCTGGTTGGCAGTAATAGGGGGAACTGTAAATGCTGTCAGCGGCTACATTTTGTTTATTGATTTACACCGTGTAATGGGATGACTCGATTTGAATCATATACACAGGTGTCATGTCCCATTCATCGCCATCGGATTTAATAACCACAACAGTGCACCGCCGAGCTCGGCTCTGCAGTGGGCACAGAAACTGCCCAGGAGCACGGGGATCCCAAACCCCTGGGGTTTGTGAGCTCACAGCAAAGCCAGGGCAGGAGATGGGCACCAGGGGCTCACCCAGCCATCCCCTACAGTCGGGGTTGGAAGGGACCTTAAAGATCACGGCAGAGGGGCTGGAATGTGATGGTCTTTAAGGTCCCATCCAACCTAAACCATTCTGGGATTCCAAATTCCAATTCCACCCCCACAGCCCTCGTGATGTGTGCATTGTGGTACTGGGGAAGTTTTTATGCTTGCCCTGGGTTTTGGGCTCTGTAATTCCCTGTTGGCACACACAGATTAAGCCATTCACAGCTCTGGAACACCTTCCAGAACTATCCATCTCTGCTGGTACAACCCAAGCATGCAAACTGCTCCTCTACCTTTGCCCTGGGTTTTGGGCTCTGTAATTCCCTGTTGGCACACACAGATTAAGCCATTCACAGCTCTGGAACACCTTCCAGAACTATCCATCTCTGCTGGTACAACCCAAGCATGCAAACTGCTCCTCTACCTTTGCAGAACCTTCCCAAAGCCCAGGAGCCCACAGCACCAAGGGAGAAGGGAAGAGATGAATTCCCCTTGCTTAAACTCTACCTGCACCATCCAAATCCCAGGCTGAGTTCACCCTAACATGGCAAACCCAAGGGATTTCTCCCTTCTGCATGGTGTGTCTCTCGAACAGCACAGAGGAATTAAACCCTATTGCTTAATTTCTGCAGCATCTGCCAGGCTTTCCCCCCTCCAAAAAAAATAAGGAATCCAATCAAGAGCCTCTGAGCGTGTCACCCCAGCGGTTACGATGCCAATTAGGAGAGAGTCAAGCATTCAAATGGCCAAGCAAAACAAGGCAAATGACAAGTAATTTAAACCCTGCTGGGCACTCTCCGACGAAGCCGGCTGCCGTGTCGCAGTGTGCTGCGGCACTTGCTAATTAGTAACCACTCAAAAGCCTGTAAATAGCCCTAAAACACACTCCGAGTAGCGACAGCGATGGGCTGTTAGGTTTATCCCTGCTCCCAGGTTTATCCCTGCTCCCATCATCTCAGGGTCCCACAGCCACCTTCCTTGCTCAGACGGGGGCAGCAGGATGATGTGTCCCCTGTAAAAACGTGGCAGGGACAAAAACGGCACATTCCATGTCCTAGGACTGCAGGCATCCCTTCCTGCTCCCAAACCTCCACAGCAAGCCAGAGGTGCCTCTGCAGAAGGGGCAGGGTTGCTCCCAAGCCTGGCATTGACAAAGTTGCACACCCAAGCCCCAAATCCTTCCTTTCCTTTTCTCTCTTCCTCACCACGTGAGTGGAGGGAGGCTGGGATGGCATTGCCTCCATTTTTTCAGGTCACGAGTCCCCTCGAAATACCATCACTCGGAGCAATGAAGCTGTCACATTTTGTATTTTTAGTTTTTCAAACCTTATATTTCATTTCACCGCCAGCTGCTGAAAAGGATGAGCAAAAGGCCAGAGCAGGGAGCAAAAAATCAATACGCTGCAGGAAGACAGAAGATCTGTTTCTATTCTTCATCTCTGATGCCGGGTACCCAGGGAACATCACTGCAAACAGGGCTGGGGGCTACTGCCCTCCTGCTGAAGCCAAGCCCTCCAATTCCCCACCCCAGTCATCCCAGAGAGACACACACTCCCTGCCAGAGAAGGGGTTGGCTCTTTGGAAAATGCTTTCCTTACAAGGATGAAGCTCAATGAATCCTGTATGGGTGGTAGGTAAAAAAACCCCAGCCCTAAGGAAGAGAGGACTGTATTGATTTCTCTCCAAATTCTCCAAATTTCCATCCTCAGACTCCTCCTCTAACTCATCCCACACAACCTACAGATTCCTATTTTCCATGCTGTCCATGGGATTCCCCTTGCTTGCTCATCACCCCAACTTCCTGCTCAGAGCTGCTCATCGTCAACACCCTCAAGTTTAACTCATTTCCTTTACCTTCTCTTACTCCCTCCACACTGGGGGTGAGGTCCCCAGAAGTCTCTCTGAAGCCACCTTGGCACCAGGTTCCCTCAAAGCTACTCCAGCTCCTCTGCACAGGTTGAGGAGTCACTTGTGCTCAGCCACTTCATGCTCTGCCAACCTGCTGCTTGTGCAGTGTGGGAACGTATTGGACACATCCAGACAAATCAGGCTCCCCTCGACAGGCTTGACAAGGGAGCCAGGAGCTACAGGGGCTCTCTGAGTGGAACAGAGATGAAGGGATTGGCATCCCGGGCAGTAGAAGCATCTCTCAGAAGATAAACCAGCCTCACTCACAAGCCAACCCAACCTGAGGGGGTTGGAAAGACCTTTCAGGTCACAGGAAGATGCTTCTGGGTGTGCTGAGGAGGTGGAGGATGAACAAGATGCAGGATCAAAGGCTCCCTCCTGTTCCAGGCATCATCCTTTCAACAAATATGTGATGCATCCAAAACACCTCGAAAATGAGCTGATACAGCAGTTGAATAGGTGAAGTCCTAAAGAGCAGCAGGATGTGATGGCTGGTGACACTATCCCTTCATCCATCCTTTCATCCATCCGTCCATCCATCCATCCATCCATCCATCCATCCCTTCCACAGGGCCCCCCTTCCAGCAGGAGCCTCCCTATAAATCAGGGGGTGAGGAATAAGCATGGAGCATCGGAACTGCAGAAGCAGCAGCACTGCAGTCATAAATCAGGATCTAATTCAATCTTGTGAGATGCCTCGTTTGATTAATTTATGTCAGCATTTTCTCTTCCCCCGGCAGTTGCTGTCCCTCGCTGCATCGCCTCTGCCTCCGTGCTCCTCTGGACAATCCAGCAGGCTCCAGGCAGGAGGGATGGCCAGGAGGGGACACAGCCAGGCCCCATCCAAAGAGATCTCCATGGGACTTAACCAAGCCTGACCTCCTGTCCTCTGCCAAAGCCCCTGGATATGGTAGTTACACCCATCTGCCACCCCAGGGCAGGGCCACCGATGTTCTTCAGTCACAATGAAAGACACTTTTGAACACCTTCCCAGCATGGCAGAGACTCCCTCTGATCCTGGTCTTTTCCCACATATTGCTCTCAGCAACAGAATCCAGCATCAACGATACAAAAAACCCCCTGTCCTTTAAAATGGGGGGTGATGGGTTTTTTTTCACAGGAAAGCCAAATGCCTGTTGCCACCTTAAAATAAAGATGGACCTTATTGAAAATCCAGATGCTTCATCTGAGCCACACTTTCCTGGGGGAAAGAAATTACTGAACTAAATGAACATGGAGCAAGGAAATAAAATAATACCCACGCTAGCTGTCCCTGCTGAATCTCCAGTAATGAGAGTCTGATCAAGTGCTGCATAAATTAACTGGTGTCTCAAGACAAGAGGGTGTAAGAGCAACATCCACACTGACCCCAGCAGCCTCAGCCTTCCTGGAAAGTGTCCTCCTTGACAGCACATATCACCCTCCAAACTTCTCTGTGAAGCACTCATTTATTTAGGAAGGAGGTAGGAGACAGTGAGAGTGATACTTGGGCCATCTGTTTGAGCTCTCCCTCCTCCCTCCCTGCACAAAAATTAGCAAGAGCCTGCAAGAAGCAATGGCACATGTTTAATTCAGTCCTGCAGAGGGCTGGAGCCGTATTTTGGGCTTGGTCTCCTCTTCCTAGGGTCTAAATAAATCACTGGGTCAGAGGTGCAGAGGCACCAGACATTGATGCACATGGCCATTGCTCTTGCCCTCCATGAGCATTCCCTCTGCCAGATCCCAGAGCCAGGAGTTGACACAGGCAGTTCAATAGCTTAACCTGGTGCAGCCTGGTTAGCATCAAAGGGAGCTCAGATAAAGCTTCCTGTGAGATCCACGGCTTTGTTCAGAGCAGCCAAATCCTGGCAATGATCAGTGCCAGGTCCTGGGCTGGAGGACTTGGGCTCTTTGCTCCCCAGGGGCTGGCAGGAGTTTGCTGGAGCACTGGAAGAGCAAGCTGCTCTGGCACTGCAGAGGCAGAAAACAGACTGTTAAAAATCTGCTGAACCCGAGGAGCTCCAGGCAGCCCCGTCCAAACCAGAAGGTTGCAAACCACAGGGGCTGCAGGTTGACACTCTGCCCAAGGAGCCCCTTGCTGAAACCTCACAGCCTGAGTGATGGAGAAGGTGGGAAGATGGCTTGGTAGCCCAGGGACAGCTGTGCCTGCTGGGTCTCTGTGTCATGGACAAAACCCTGTGGTTTCACTCACATGCTCCATCCCTCAACGCAGTGCTGGAGAGGCCCAGCTAAGGACACTGTGCCAGGCTGCTGTCAGCCCAAAAGCCAAAACTGCTCATGGGCCCTCACTGAAGAGAGACCGATGTGATGGAAATGTTCCTACACCTCTTCTCTTCCCAGAGAGCTTTCACCATGCAATGCCCCAGCTAAATTCTGGCTCTGTACTGGACTACCAGCCTGGGGCAAAGCTGCCTGAGCACCTGTACCATGCCATTGTCCTTCCTCATCCTTCACCCCTCTCTGGAAATTGAGGCTATGGGAAGGAGACAATCCTAGGGGAAAACGCTGCCCTTCTCTTTTCACCCTCAGCTCAAGGCAAAGAACAGCCTTGCTCTTCCTGCTCCAGTCCCACAAACTCCTGCTTCAACCTCTTCCCTCTTCACCTCTGCTCTCACCAGCTTCAACCCTCTCATGCTGGTGCATCATCCCGGGAGTCGGTTCCCACTGGCCTCCCACGGGGATCTGGCTCTGCCGCCCTTCCCCAGACTCCCCGCCAGCTCCTCTTCAGAGGAGACTCCACTCTCCTGCTATGCATCCGAGCAGCAGCAACTTGCAACGTTTGGAGCAGTTTCAGAACATCTTCACTGACAATTTCCTCAAAGGCCACTCTTCAAACGGTGACAAACCTGCCTTGATCTCCTCCGCGGAACAGCAGGAGGCGGACTGAGCCTGTCCTCTTAATTGGTGTTACTCTCCCATTATTTCCAGGCTGGTAGAAATCCTGCAGACTCCTTTTCTGGCTGGTGGGCAGAATGGGATTTCCTCGGGACTTAGCAGGGAGCAGCACTCCGAGGCACTGATAACTCAGAGCGCACCTCCCCGGGGAAGAGACGTGGAGCCAAGGGCTTACAGGCGCTGTCATTTCACGCCTGCCTCGGAGCACAGCAGAGATGGCTCTGAACGGATTGGGAATGCCATCCACTCTTCAAGCCACAGACAGCCCTGCTGCACCCAAACTGGGTCAGGGCATGCTTTCAGACTAAGGTAATTCCTCACAAACTCAGCTGGTTTCCATATGTATTATTCACATGTCAGTCTTGGCTAAAAGCTGTCTGAGTTTCCAAGGTGGATAACTCCAGGCATTCTGGGAATCAAAGCTGTGATGTCCCCATCATTTCCAGGCTTGCACACGACAAAATCAGTGTCCAACATTTGCCATCAACAACTGTGAACGTGCCCCAGCACAACTGACCTCGAAGCTCTAGCACTGCTTTTTCCAGAGCAGAGGGAATAAGACAGCATCTGTAAGCTGGGTGCACCATGGCATGGGTCTGCTGGCCTCCCAGTCCTGCCCACTGGAAAGAAATTCCTCCAAATTTGAGCAAAATTGGAGGCAAGGAAAACCCCTTCTGTTACCAAAGTGTTAAGAAAGAGTTATGTCCTCACAGGCAGCAAGGACAACATGGAAGTGGACTTCCAAAAGTTGCATTATTTACACTGAAGGCTCAGCCAAGTTTGAGATAGATCTATTCATTTTAAATCAACGTAATATTTATGACAGAGCACAAAAGATTATGGGCCAGAACCTCAAGCAGCGTAAATCAGCACAGCACTTGACCCAGCTGAGGACCCAGTTCTGGCTGTTGGCTTTTAAAACTCTATTTTTCTTCAGCTCTCTAGCTCCTGCCAGCCACATCTGGGCAAAAAAAGCACCAAAAATATGGGGGCAGACAGAGACCTGTTCCCATGGTCAGGGCTGTAAGTAGAGTGACCAAAGGTGAGGAGAAGATTTGGGAGATCCCAGCCTGGAAGGGTCTGGGAGCATGTGAAACAGCTAAAAAGAAAAAGAATTTAAGGAGTAGTTGATACCTCAGGTGAGGAAATCTTCCTTTTGTGAACTCTGCCATCCCCACAGAGTTCAGGGATGGGGAGTGGGCGTGCAGCTCCACAGGACTCCCCATTTCTGGTGGAGCCCAGGTGCTCCACGTAAAGCAGCCCCGATTCCATAACCACATGCCAGGGATGCAGAGGTACTGCCTATAGGCAATGGGAAACCACACCACCTGAATAATTTTTTAATATATATTTTTTTTTAGATTTGGCAAGATTTACCAGGATTTGCAGCCCTCTGCCCATCCTCTCCCCATCAGAGGCATGCCCTGAGCTGCCTCTCCCCAGTCTTGGAGGCTGTCTGCAAGTTAGAGTGGAGTTTCTGTATCTTAGTCTCAACAATCTTGCTGATGTAGTTCCTGTGTCTCCTGTTGCTTCTGTGCCCTTGAGACGAGGAGTTTTGATGAGGTCCACCCAATCATCCTCACGTAACCTTAAGTGCTGCTAATCAAATGAGCAATTAGAGCAGGATGCTTCACTTCCACAGCCCTGTTACTGTGCATTCCCCAGCAGCTCCCTCTGAAAAGACACAGTGATGGATAACAACTCCATATTACTTATTAAACACCTAATACAGCTTTAACAGTTCTGTTTACTGAAGAGTGTTAATCTTAATGAAAACAATATTTGAGGCAGACTGGCAAGGATAATTCTCTACCCTTTTATCCAGGGATCTCAGAATACAGAAACAGTAATTGATCCTCACGGCATCTCTGTGGTATTACACCTTTTTAAAAGGGTAAACAGAGGCAGGGAGAGGTTAAATGGTTTGTACAAAGTGCATTTGCTTCTCGGAGAGTGTTGGTAATGCAGTCCCGAGCCCTCAGGAAAGCCAGGGAAGCATGTCTCTAACAAGAGAGGTCTGTGGCTTTTTATCCCCCTTGCCTCTGACAAGGCTGGTTTGAGCTCTGCAGTGACACAGGAGCTGAAATGGGGCTTCACAGAAATCAGAGATGGAGGAGACCCACAAGGAAGCTCCTCGTTATATTAGGAGAGATCAAAACTCGGTGGGGCTCTAAACGCTTCTGCTTTGGCACACGAGTCAATCACTGACTGCCTGAGACGTGCAGACAAAACCCTTCCCAGGCAAGAGATCATCCCAGGTCCTGGGCACCTGTCTCCCAAGTATCTGGGACTGGGAACCATCAGGTACACCTCACTGGACCAGTACCCCAGTGCCCAGGGCTGCCAGAGCATCCCCTCTCCCACTGCCCATGCCAAGGACACTGATGCAGGCAGGGCTGGTGGGAAGGGAGGAAGGAGAGCTGGAGCTCCCTTAACCCAAAAAATTCATTTTCTCTCCTTCACAGTCTTTTCTGCCCTGTCAAGCTAGGAGAGGGTGTAAGACAGGAAGAGGCACGACAGAGTACAGAAAACACTGCCCTGTGGCACATTCTCCATGTAATTTTCCACCTCTAAGAGTTCACAGGCTGCCTCTGGAGTGAAAGAGATGTCAAGGTTCATAATATTTTCCTATTTTTCAAGATAAATACTCTTTTACCATCCCAAAGCCTTCACTATCTACTACTTAAGTCCATCTCATAAAATTCATAAGTCTTTCCCAAAATATCCCCCAGCCAGAAAAGCCCAGGTTAGTCTCAATTCTAAGCAATGCACAAACCCTTAATGACAAGTTCCTGATAACAAAGGCACTCAGGCATCAATCTATCAATCCACAGGCTGGCAAAAAGCACCTTAAGAGGAGGAAAGGGGACACACAGAGCCAGAGCTGAATCACCAATTTCATTAGGACAATCACCATCCAAATGCCTTCACATTTGCGTGGGATTATTTGATTTCCCCCAGCACTGAAAGGTCTTTTATTACATGCCAACAGCACCATAACAACAGGCCTGGAATGGGAAGGAGAGCCATCTAAATTAATATTGCTCCCGAGTTCCTCTGCCTGTGTCAGTGGGGACTCTCAGCAAGCCCCTCTGCTTATGAAGGGCAGGTTTGAACACTTGCACCATGTCACCAAAATGACACCTCTATATCTATATGTTCTCATGTATGCACTCATGCACCCAACTCTTTAGCAGGAGTTTAATTTCACCCAGATATTCTCCTGACACCTTGACAGGTGTTTATTATTTAAAGTCCTTTATCTGCTTTAGTGGAACTCCTGTCCCTGAGGCCACAAGAAAACCCAAGCAAAACAACAGAAAAACACCCAAACCCAACATTCAAAATGGGTGCACAGACAGAAGGTCTGGCGAATCTGGACATTTCCAACAGCAGTATCTTGGGAGATGGAGACTGAAACAAATTGTTCTTAGCCCAGAGTAATTTCACGAGATTTTATCCATACAGCAAAGTCACTTTCCACCACCGAAAACGATTTTCTGCCATGCCTGCAGATATCACCAGAGCACTCTCAGCTCCTGCAAGTCTTGCAACTCAAGAGGGGAATTGTGGACATGCAAGTCACGTCCACCCAGATTTAGCTCCCACAGCCTGGGAAACACATCCCCTTACAGCCCCAGAGCTGACAACCTGTTAGCACCACGCATTAGCCTGATCCCGGGTGGGATCTAACCCTCTGCAGCTCGAGCTCTGCTGCCTGGGAGAGACAGGGAAAGACAGACACAGCAGCTCAGGGATGGATGCTCAGCAGGGACGAGGCAAAGCGGCAGCAGAGTATTTACATGTGCACAGCAGCATTAATGACCTTGCAGTTTGCACTCATCCCAGGTCCTGACTGTAGAGCCCCATCCCTGCTGGATCAGCCAGCCCCACTGAGAAATGAACTCCCATCCCTTCTCCAATGCAGCAGGAAGTCTAAATAAGTGCTTTCCACACATTCTGAGCTTGTGTACACACAGTTCCTGTACGAGCTGTACTGGCTCAGCAAGAAACAGCAGAGCCCAGCGCGAGGGATGGAGTTATTCTGCCATGAAGGCGCTGTGTCAGGGATAGCTTGTTTGCACATGCATAGAGAAATATGCCAGGCAGCCCTGGCTGCAGGCAGCATGAGGGCTATCCATGATCAGAGAGTCTGGGAATGAGCCTTCCTCCAGTGGGAAAAGAGGGAAAAGAGCAGGTACCTCCAGCTGAGGTTCGCAGCCCCAAGGGATACCCGAAAGATGGTGCAATCCCAGGGAGGAACCCCACTTTTTCTCACCCCTCCCAGCAATGCAAAGCTCTCAGTTCCTCCTAAAGCCTCCAAGCCTCTTCCAAATCTTCCAGTCCTTTCCTGATGTGATGCTGGCACTCAGATCCCTCTCTCCCTTCCCATCACATCCCCCTCTCATTGCCCATCCCATCCCTCTCTCCCTGCCCAGCACATCCCTCTGTCCCTGCCCAGCACATCCCTCTGTCCCGGCCCAGCACATCCCTCTGTCCCTTCCCAGCACATCCCCCCTCATTGCCCAGCACATCCCCCTCTCCCTGCCCAGCACATCCCCCTATCCCTGCCCATCACATCCCCCTCTCCCTGCCCAGCACATCCCCCTCTCCCTGCCCAGCACATCCCCCTCTCCCTGCCCAGCACATCCCTCTGTCCCTGCCCAGCACATCCCCCTCTCCCTGCCCATCACATCCTCCTCTCCCTGCCCATCACATCCCCCTATCCCTGCCCATCACATCCCCCTCTCCCTGCCCATCACATCCCTCTGTCCCTGCCCAGCACATCCCCCTCTCCCTGCCCAGCACATCCCCCTCTCCCTGCCCAGCACATCCCCCTATCCCTGCCCAGCACATCCCCCTATCCCTGCCCAGCACATCCTCCTCTCCCTGCCCAGCACATCCCCCTCTCCCTGCCCAGCACATTCCTCCCCTCCCCTCCATCACTCCGCCTGCAGCAGCATCCCTCCCTTGTATGTATTTTGCTGGGAAACTTGTAGGGCTTGTCTGGCTAATGAAAAGCTACTTTGGATCCCCCTTTGGGCTTTTCAGGAAGGATTAGCAAGGTTTCTCCAAAGCAGACACAGCAAGACAGTGTGTTTCTCTAAATACATCAGGGACTTCTCCTGTGCCTGGCTTTGGCAGGGGCTAAGTGCAGTTGTCTCACAAGTTGTCTCCTTGCTCGGGTGTACAAGCAGGAAGGTGCTGTCAGGCATTGATACAGGGCTGCTTGGGCTCTGCCTCTCTGGGGTGCTGCACAAAATAGCAAGTGCAAGCTGCTACCTGCTGACAGCTCTGCCCAGAACAATGTGGGCTGAGGAGAAGCCTCCCTGCTGAAGATGCTGACACTGGCACCAACTGTGCAGCCCTGGCAGGGAGGGCAGCAAAGCCCAAATAATTCTCTGCACTCCACAGAGCCATCATCTCACCCTCCTATGTGTCCCCAGAGCAAGACCCAGGGGTGGTCACCCACTGCTTGCTTAGGGAGCACAAACTCCAGCCTAACTTGGCATCTCCCTGATCATCCACGGCCTTTCTCTCAGATCCTGCCACAAAGGAAGTGAATTTCCTGTGGTCAAGCAGCCAAGCCATGGCAGAGCTGGGCTCAAGGCTGACCTCCAGCTGCACAACCTCCTCAGGACACCAGGTCTTCAGAGGACCTGTGCAGTCCTGAAACTGGTGCCATGCCCAGTGATCCTCTTGGCCCCACACAGCCTCAGAGCTGCCTTGTACTTCTCATCTGGAGTAAGTGGGGCAAGCAATTAGCTTTCTCAACAACCCTTACGGGAAGCTGCTGTTGGCAGGGGTAATTGAATGTTATCCCAGTAAAACAAGGGGAACAAGATGTGATAGCCATATCATCTCAAAATAGGCTACACACAGGCCATTCATCCCTCTCTCTGGGGGCCTGGCTTTGTTTGAGCAAGATTATGAACTCCCCTTCAGAAGAGCTTCATCATTTCCACATATTTCCCATTGGCCATGGGCAGGCAGGATCAATAAAGATATAATCCTAGAGACAGCTGCAAACACAAAAGTTCCTAATGAATTCCCAACCACCCAGGCAGCCCAAACACATGTCCCTGTCAGCTGGGAATTTGTGCAAAGCCATCACTCCGACACACCTAAAATTTCCCTGTGGAGGGCAGGACCAGAGGCAAGACAGTGTCAGGTGGCTCGCAGTCCATCTCAGAGTCCAGCCTTACCCCCGGAGTAATTACTCCTCCAGACATCATCACCTCCAGCCAGGGGAGAGATTGGAGGCCCAGGAAGGTATATTTGAAGAAAACACTATGGAAATGGCCTGGCAGTGTGGCCTTGGGGACAGAAAGGTGATGTGTGGGTAATAAGGATGAGTCAGTAGCCCAGACTGTCCCCTCCAGCCAGGCTAATTCACAGGCTCTGTCTCTGCTGCCACCTTTCCCCTTCTTCCTTTCCCTAACTCCTCCCTCTAAATGCAATTTAGCATCTCTAAAAGTACATACTGTCCCACCATCTAAAGAGTTTTACTACAGATGTAGCAAGGAGAAAAAAATACACATGGATTTATGTGTTCTTAAATTGAACTGGACAATTTGACATCTCTTTAGAAGGTAAAAGTTGCACTGAAGGGGATAACTGGAGCTTTATTTCCTCTGTTGGGCCACAACATCCCATAGCTGCTAATAAGTTAAAAGCCAGCCATACAAAATTCACTGTTTTTTTTGTGGCAAAACACATTTTATTGGTGTTTTCCATGTTTTTTTAAAACCTCCTTTTGGAAAATACACAGCAAAACTTTCTAAGCCATCTGGGGAATGTGGGATATTAAACTCCCATTCAAATGAAGCACAAACCCAAAATCCCAGGTGGGTTGGTAAATTCCAGTTAAACTGTCCTGACTTTGCAGTAAGTCCATTGCTCCCCCAGAGGACCCTGTGGATCCACTGCCACTATTTAGGTGAAAAACTCCTCTGAGTGATAGAGATCTGTCATTTTCAAAAGCTGAAGGAATGAGATGCTTATCCCAGCTTCCCAGAAGTCATTTTGTGTGCATGCAGAACCACAGATATTTCCATCCCAGCTCACTCACATCCCTCATCCACACCCACAACAGCTGAAAAGGGGAACTCTTCCCTTTTGGGGCCACATCTGGTCAACAAAACATCCTTAATGGACTCCCAAACAGCAGGTTTAGTCAAGAAATTGATGCACTTGGTAGGAGATTGATATATAATGTATCTGCATAAATACAGAGAGACACAGTGCAATTACAGGGGTCTGCCAGGAGCAAGAATAAGTACAGGGGAATTTGAGCAAAGCCCTGCAGCTAAAGGTCCAAAGATCTTTCATTTTACTTACTGTGAGCACAAGAAAGCCTCTCCAGGCAACGTTACTTCAAGGCAGGGCAGATAAAAACACAAGAGGTCTCTCATTTTGCCTTGTAACACAGAGGTTAAGCAGCATGCACGTGGCCTCCAACCCCTGGGCAAAGCCACGTGTCTTGGGTCGAGGGCAAAGACAGAGTCTGCAGCCCTTTGTACTCACTCACTACCTTCCAAGCCCTTCCTGACCCACCAGCCAAGCCTGGAGTCTTAGGCAGCAAATATTTCACTCAGTAAAGGTAATTTGAATGCCCCAGTGACTGGGATCATGCAGCAGCCTTTGCTACCACTCCCGCTTCCCCAAAAGTTTACAAATGATGTTACTGAGGGCAGTGGATCACAGGAATCAATAAGTGCTCTGCTGCAGTTTGTACTGAGCTAATAAAAACACTCAGCACCAGGCACGGGCCCTGCCTGCAAACACTTGGCTCTGATTGACTCCAGCAGCTCCTCGGTCAAACAGGCACGGACCAGGAGAGCAGGAGGTCACCTCAGCATGGGCTCCAAGGTCATGGGGTGCTGTGCCAGCTTCAAACCAGCAGGTCAGGGAGGAGATCAACGCTAAAATAGCAGGAATCATCTGCTGTTTCCTACCACCATCCCTTCCAGACTCCCTGTGAACTTCATTAACACTTATTTGCTGAGGTAGGTGATGGATTTCCCAGCTCTGGCCCGTGGGTATCACTCCTTCCTGCAGTAAGGAAGTGGAGTCTTTCAGAGATCTGCCACAGGCCCTTTTTAGGTACATGATGAGAAGGATTCAAGTGGCAGCCCAGGACGCTTTGAAATCAAACACCTTCTCTTCTATTCTAGGTGTTGCTGTGATTTTTTTGAATGGCCACAGTGTGCCTGCAGCGAGAGCTCACGTACGTAGCAGTACTCAATTTAGCTGTATGAATAGCATTAATTACTGAGCGATTAAATGACTTGCTCAAAGTCAAAATGAATCAGTGGCAGTGCCAGAGAAGCAGCCCAGCAGTCCTGGCTCCAGGTCCTTCACACCTGACATCAGATCTCAGCGCTCCAGCCTCCTGCTTGGGTGATATTTAGGGCCTTAATTGCACACCACCATCAGTCTCCCTGCTCTGGGTTTTGAGGCTCAGGCAAAGCTGATCCCCAAGAATCCAGAGGAAAAGGAGATTCCTGTGGTTGAAAGGCTGCTTTGTCACCAGCTCCTCTCCAAAGTTAGCTGTCAAGAGCATCTGGGCTTTTGGCTGGATCGCTCCCTGATATATGAGGAGCATGTTGAACATGTGCTGCCTGCAGTTGGTACAAGGTTCTTTGTCAAACCAAGCATTGCTTAAGTGCCCATAATAGGGAACAGGTTGCCCAGCCGTTCCTCCTCCCCAATATTGATTATGGGGGTGTAATACTGCACAGAGCAGCAGCAGCTGTCTTTCACAGCCTGGATATTCCACATTATAAAGCACTGCAAGTTCCTTCTCCTGAGCAGTCATTACCTGCTGCACCACGACAGCTCCTGCAAACAAGCTGTGCTGGCTCAGCCTTGCCACAGGCAGCCCCAGATAAACTAGCCCTAGTGAGAGCCCCTCCAGTCCAGTATCCTGGGTAATCCCACAGGAACACTCAGGAAGCTGTATGAAGGAGTCTGGGCATGCAAGGAGGCAAAGGGAACAGGCAAAATTTGCTCATCCTCATTTATGGTAACAACAGACACCATCAACTCTGCATCAGTTTTATCACAGCACCTGCACTGATCCTTGTGTTACATGAGACTGGCACCCCATCCACTGCCCTGTAAAATCTTAATGCCAGCACACACTCTCACCTCTGCTTGACTTAAGCTCTTGGGTTTAGTCCTACAAGCACAGGAGAAAAACCAAGCAGAGGCTGCAGCCCAGGCTCCCTCCTGCCCTACTCCAGCACTCCTCACAAAGCTCCCCACACGTATTACAGCAACAGCTGGAATGAGCAGCTTTTGTGCCAAGTTCAATACACACACAGAGGAACAAAATCTTTTACCAAAGCTGCCTGCAATCAGAGGAGAGGAGTGAACAAAATGATGTGCTGCTGGGGAAGAGAGAGCAGACTGCAAAGCCATTTGCTGAAGGTCACGCAGTCAGGGCTGCAACAGAGCAGGGCTGAGTCCTGAGTCCCAGGTTAATTCCTCAGCCTCACCACTTCACAGATCCCACATACATCTGGGTTTACCTCTCTTTGAACTCCTTCCAGAGGCTGCAAATGTCTGCTATGGTCCTGAACTTCTCTCCTGGCAGGGGTTGGCTCTGCCTGCACAACACTGAGACTTTCAAGCAAATGAAACTGGGAGACGCTGAAAGGAAACACTGGGGTACCTTTAACCACCCTTGCTGCTCCCAGTTTTAGCAACAAATGGTTTCCACAAAGGTGGTCTCTCTTGGGAAGCCAGACAGAGGAGCTGGAGTCTCCCAGGGGGAGGCTCCTGCATCCCCACATCTCCACCTCCACGGACAGAACCATCCCTAACTACTCCATCTCCTCACATTTGCCCCTGGATGAAACCCTGGCTCATTCTGCCAGGCTGTCACTCAGCACATTGTTCATTACAGGGAAATGAACTCTGTTCCCGAGTGTCTGGGGGACAGAGAGTAATTGGGTTCTGTGCAGCCTTTTCATTTAATTTACTCAAGTTGTATTTATTTCTTACAGAATTAGGTTTTAGCGGCTGACGGACAAGACATCAGTGAAAGACAGAGGCAAACAGATGGGATAATAAACCTGGAGAGGGAAAAATTATGTCTCCCCATCTCTCCTTTTTTCTTTCCCTCACTGTCTCAGTCATCTCTGCCACTCTTTCATCCTTTTATAAGGAACATGGAGGGCTGCTGCTAAAAAGCTCTACTTCATCACCATGTGGCTTTGTAAAGGTAACCTTATTATCTAAGTTCATCCCAATATGGAAAAAAGGATATTTAGTGTGGGTTAAAACATGCCAGCAGAACAATCTGCTGAGTTTAATGAAATGAAAACATTTGCAAGAACCTATTGATTGTGTTGACATTTTCAGCGAAAAATTATCAAAATGTTATTTTTGATAAGGTTGAAGTACTTCATTTCAACATATTATAATTATATCTGATATCCTTATGGAGAGAAATTCTGAATATAATATAAAAGTCAGAAGAAATTGCCTCAGCCTGCCAGAATGAATCACTCTAACCAACACCAGACTTTCTCATATGCTTACACTTGGGGCAAAGCAAGACCCCAAAAGGAAGAAACCCACCCTTTCCATTTTAAAACCTTTTCCAGCAGCACCATCCTGCTGCAGAAAGGCAGGAGGGAAACATCATGGGGTAACTAATTAAACCCATTATCTCTGCCCCAGCAGGCAGGGACGACCTTTGATGGGCTGAGCATCAGCACCTCTCATCTCCCGTAGTCACAACACCCCTGGGTGCATAATCCTGGAATAGTAAATCCCTTCTCTGACTGAAAGTGGGACCTGAAGAGCAGCCACCACAAACCTGGTGCCAGCACCTCCTCAGTTTGCTCAGAGAAAGGGCATGGGATGGCACAGGGGGCAAGAAGCAGAGGAAGAGCACACAGGGCTTCGCCTCACCCTGTGGCACCATAAATTATGCAGCTGCCTTCATCCATTATTCAGCATAATTTATTTTGAACATTTAGATCAGCAGTTTGTGCGAGGAAAAAAACAGAAGTGGAGGAGAAAGGAGGGAAAAAATAGGGAAATAAGTGAAGGAGAGAGGGAAGCACTGGAATGGATGGTCCAGTCATTAATCAAAGACAGGCAAGGAGATGACAGGATGAGAAGGAGCAGCTGGAGAGCCACTTAAATAATAACAGGAGCTCCAATTCCCCCAGCCCTGGAGGAGCAGAGGGTGAATGAAAAGCCCTGTGCACTGTTTAAGGCTATTAACAGCTTCAGCCCCTCTTCCAAACCCAAGCCCCCTCACACCCAACAGAACAGGGCTGCAAGAGCAGGGTGGATCAGCAAAGAGTTTTCTGAAGGATGTTCTCCCCAAAAAACTCAGGGCAGCCTCCCAGGGGAGGACCTCATCCCGCATCTGCCTCTCTGAGCTCACCAGCCAGCTCTGATTTCTGAATTACAAATGTTTTCTGACACTGAAGCCTCAATGTATATTGGCATATTACTCCACGACTAATAAATTGGAGGAAATAACAACTTGCCCAGCAGACATACCCCAAGCCTGAGACTGCTGAATTCAATGAATAAATTACTTCCATGAATTTTTCACTCAAATCTAACATGCTCAGAGCAGCTGTCCCAAAGCCACGGCATTATCAGCAGCTCTGAGGTACTTGGGAGCAAGAGGAAAAATGGTGACCACAATAAGATGGGCCAAGTTATCACCATGAAATATCCCTTACTGCAAACACGAGGTGCCCTGGGTTTGCAAAAGTCTCACTCTGCCCAAGAAGCAGCAGGTTCCTTTGCAAGCATCTTCTGCATCTCAAGGGGCTTTTCAGACACTCCTTCCAATCCTTTGGAGAGCAAGGAGCTGCCATCTGATGGTGCTGTGGGATCCTTGGGGAGCAGCAAGCGATGGATTCAGGTTAGGGGTGTTTGAAAAAAATCACAAGGGGTTGCAGGAGTGTTTACAGAGCAAATCCAAGTTATTCTCTGGAGTAAATCAATAAAAGTGGTGGCTTTTGCTTTTCAGATGTGTAGGGAACCACTGGTGTCACCTAACAAGAGCCAGTTTTATTTGCAGCTTAAAGGAAAAGGTTTCTCTTCCCAAATTGCTGCGACACATGAGGTTCTCCTGAGAACCAGAGCACCCACAAATTCCTTCCCCATACCCAAACAGGTTGGGAGCACACTGAGAAGCAGACAATTTGCATGGTAACCACTCACATCCCAAGCGGGCACAGCAGAACTCTGTCCCAGCCAAACCCTCCAGGGGTGCCACTGAGGCTCGGTGTGAGCTGGGAGAGCCACCAGTGCTGTTGAACAGAAGGCAAATGATTCCATGTATGCCCCTCTGCTCCCATTTTTCCAGGCCATAACCCTGGCAAGGGAACGTGCAGCATGGGGAAGGGACAGGCAGGCTCCAAGTGAGCAAACACCGAAACGAGGAGGGGAAAGCTCCAGGTCTGGATGGCTCAGCAGCTGCTGTGCCGTCAGGATTGGCACTGCTGGAGCACAGGAGTGATGGTCTGGGCATGGGGCAGTCCCTGCCAGGGCTGCAGCTCCTCTCCTGGGGGCTGTTCACTCCCACCTTTGCAAAGCTGTTGAGAGAGGGGTGGAAATGTGGGAATGAGGTGCTGGATCACTTTGTGCACAGCACCAGGCTGGGGCGGTCGATGGGACCCAGCTGGAGACTTTAATGTCCTGCAGCAACTCTCCACAGCTCCTGCCCAAGAAGGGCACTTGCTGCTGGCAAAGCCATTTTTCATGTTGTCACCACTGCTTTCACAAAGAGTTACAAGGTCTCCTTCTCTCTGAGTAACCCCAGAGGAAAAGATGCTGATGGTGTTTCACTGGACAGGAAAGTTCCAGCTGGAAAAGCAGGGACCTCCAGGGCAGGCACAGCAAGGAGCCCCATCACCACTCAGGGTTTAAATGCCAAATTTAATTTGCTCTCATCCCTCTCCCCCTGGCCGTCTGTTTGTCAGTGCTTGCTTTGCAATGAGACCTCCTCCATCCCCACACCTCACCTACTCTTACTCCTCCTCTCCTCAGTTCCCGGGAAACTCAATTCAATCTAAGCTGACTTTGAAAGCTTTAATGGGACCAGATGGTTCCATAAAATATAAATGCAGGGATAAAAATACCATCAGACCTCGGAGCGATTAACTTTGGATCTACCCTGACTGGGAAGGATTCAACTGAGCTCGCTGAACTGGCAAGTTTGCTGCCTTCCTCCTGCAGATGGGTTCATAAACTCTCTCTGTGCCTTTCATCTGCCTCGGGAGCAATGCCAGAGGTCTCGCCACCTCTTTACAGTCCTCCAGCCCCTTCTGAAGGTCTGGTCTGCCAGCCTGTTAATGTGGCATCCAGTTCTCCCTCAAAGAGGTGTTACAAAGGGAGAAAAGCCATACAGGGTTCTCATAAAGGCCAAGTTACCAAATGCTTTAATTTGCTGCAGTAGACTATTTTGGGCAACACTGAATAGAGGAGATCCTTTCACATCATTTAAAAATATCGAGAAACTTTCATAGATTGAAAACCAAATTAAGACTAAAATTATCACCCAATTTCACTCAGTAATTTTTGCTGGCATGGAAATGATCATTCCATGCTTTCGAAGTGAACAGATAATTCCAGACTTGAAAGGCTCACTTCAGCAGTAAGTAAACTTGTTAAATTAGGGGTTTGAAAGTTATAATAAACTATCTGGATGAACGTGATGTGGCACAGTGTGGTTTTTAGAAAATAAAGTGTCCCCTCTCTAATCTATCAGAGTCCTTTGAGGGAGGCAGCAATACTTTCAAGAAAAGCTGTTATTATTTATTAGTCCTTCAAAAATGTCTTAATTAATAATAACCAGTACCCCTGAAGAAGCAGCAGGCTCCGAAGATGAAAACCATCTTCCTGCAGATGCCTTGTGAAGGGATGTCATTTGAACAAGGGAAGTACACAAACTAAACAGCAGCTGGAGAGGAACAGCAGCTTGTCAAGATCCATACAAAGCAGGGATGTGGGAGAGTGAAAAATAAAAGCCAGATCTCCTGAACCACAGCTCTCCCACTCCTGCAGCAGGCAGATCCCAAAAATGACATTGATATGGCCAGCAGGACACAGACCACACACAGATTAGCTGGATTTGAGTCACCATGGCTGAGAAAATCCTGGTTTAACAACCCAAACCCATATCCCAGAGCTCCTGAAGGGTTTATGCCACCTGTGCTACATCTTTGCCCTTTCACCTTTAGGAAAATGGAGCTTTCCCTTCCCATCATAGCTAAATTCAAGGTGTGCCCCTTCTACCGTGGAGGAAACCCCCTCAAAGCTGACAGGCAGGAGGGGGATAGAAAGAGGGAAAGGAAAGAAAGGAATGCCTCAAAATAGGAGAAATTGATAGCAAATTAAATCAGCCAAGCCAAGGTGAAGTTTTAAATGGCATGGAGAAAAAAAAGGTGTCAAGTTTGA
Organism: Haemorhous mexicanus; assembly: GCF_027477595.1. Classification (NCBI taxonomy): domain Eukaryota; kingdom Metazoa; phylum Chordata; class Aves; order Passeriformes; family Fringillidae; genus Haemorhous; species Haemorhous mexicanus. The sequence goes on from NC_082364.1 coordinate 3,177,324, forward strand.
AGCATTTGTGATACAAATGCTATTCATTTTAGTCAGGAGGAGAGGACTGTGGGAAATTCAACATTATCTAACACAGGCAATTAAGAAAACAATGACAGCTGAAATTTAATACAGACAAGTACAAGGTAATGCCTATCAAAAGCAACATTGCCAACAACTCATACACATTGATGGATTCTAACTTAATTGTAACCACTCAGGGGAAGGGAAAAAAACCACACATCACTCTGGACAACTTAACAAAAACATCTGATCAACAGCCAGTGGTGGCCAAGAAAGCAAGACATGGAGAGAAAGGGAGAGGGAACAGTAAATGAAAATATCGTGGTGGTTTCATGGAAGAAAACAACATTCTCAGCCCACAATATCACCTTCAGCATTGGAAAGACAGAGATGTGTAAGGAAAATAGGAAAACAACAATGAAAAAATGTGGTCTTAAACACATTTCCATACCTAATGAAAAGGTTGTGGGTGGATCATTCAAGAGCGGGATGAGAAAGGAGAAAAACATTTCAAAACAAAAACCCCAAGTTGATGTGGTGCCTTTAATTCATCCTCACATAAGGAAAAGCACAAATTCACTGACACTGAAATCTGGAAGAGACAGACAGTGAGTGCCTCAGCAGAAATGCCCAAACTGCCCTGGGAGCCTTACCCACGAGCTCCCAGTGGTGCAGGGAGCAATTCCACAGCTCACAGGGATAATCAGGTGTGCTGCAATAGCATCAGATGTGAGCACAAATGTCAAATCCCAAAGACCTCTTTGTAGGATAAAAATCCATTAGGATCTGAATAGAGGCTAAATAAAAATCTCTGGGAGTCTGACCCATTTGTGGCTTTGGCCAGCCTGGTGTTTATTTAATGTCAGGTCCTTATAGATCTTTGAGGCCAATTACCAATGGCTTGTATTCAGAAAAGAAAATTCTCCCTCAGTTTTCTCTTGGGAGAACTTTTGCCTCAAACACCTGAGGACACCAGGCATCCCTATATCCCTGCCACAGCTGGAGGCAAATCAGGGGATGCTGACAGCAGGGGTGCTTTGCACAGAGGGCTTACCAGGGAAAGGCTGGGAATCAGAATAGAGTGTGGCCTTTCTCCTTCTGTCTGAGTAACCCCAGAGGAAAAGATGCTGATGGTGCTTCACTGGACAGGAAAGTTCCAGCTGGAAAAGCAGGGACCTCCAGGGCAGGCACAGCAAGGAGCCCCATCACCACTCAGGGTTTAAATGCCAAATTGCTCTCATCCCTCTCCCCCTGGCCGTCTGTTTGTCAGTGCTTTCTGCTTCGCTTCTGCAAGGAAGCCGGGTCCTTGCAGCACGCAGAGAGGATTGCACGCCTTGCTGCAGCAATTGCCCGGCTCAGCAGCGTGAGGCACTATTGATTCAGCTTTCACCCGCCGCAGAAAGCAGCGGCGCTGGCCTGATGTGACCCGGGGGGAGACATGACACAGCTACACAGGGACTGGATCCCTCCGTGCCACTCACAGGAACATTCCTAAGGTCAGCAGCTCACTGTGGAGCCCAGAGAGCAGTGCACGAGGAGAACCACAGGAAGGAGGCATTACCCTTCATCCCTGCCAGGATCCCCTCATCCCTTTCCTTTTCTCATAGGACACTTGATTAATTCCTAAAGTGTTGACAAGCTCGGTGGGGAGGCAGGGAGAGAGTGGGTGTTTGTGGGGACCTGGGATTTGCAGCCACGGGCTGCCACCGCTCATAACCAGGGGTGGATGTGAAGGGCAATCTGAGCACATTTGCAAACAGATTTAATAATAAGGGGCTGTCTGCCTCGATGTGTCAAGCTATCTGCAAGTACTGCAAAAGAATATCATCGAGTGTGACATAATGCAAAGCAGGATAAGGTCATTTGCTTTGCTTTCCTCTGTTTTAAAGCATCAGAAAAATTCTTTTCAAAATACAGCTTTCACAGAAACATGACCGGCTGCCTGAGGAACGGCTCGAGATCAAGCGTTTGATATTCAAAATTAATCCCAGGAGGACGAAGTGAGATACGTTCCCTTTCCCTTCATCCATTTCCAGGCTGGAGATATCTCTCTTCCATTAACTCAGCTCTCCCCCTCCTCCCTCCTCCCCCAGCCAGGTTTTCTTCACAGGCTCCAAGTTCATCTCATTTTTTTTTCCCTTCCTGAACCATTGATCTAAATGAGGGGTCTGATCCCACACTCCTCATTCAACAGGGATTTTCAGCAGAGTGAAGCCTTCACAAGTGAAATCTTAGATTTTATCGTCCCTGCGAAGCCAAACACCACAAGTTTGCAGCCAAAAACACTCAAGGTGAAATTAAGATAACTGGGGACTCCTGCAGCTTTCACCTTCAGGGAGAAACAGAAACAAACCTGAGAAGGAGCCTTTAATGACAACTCCAAGAAGTTATTTAACTCACATCTATTTAGGGTTTAAATTGAGATCACTGCGACACAGGCAAGCAAAAGCCTTGCATGTGGGGAATGTTTAAAAACACATGTTGCTTTTTTCTTTTACACCAGAGTGGATTTCCAGGGCATTCTTTCTTTCCCTGCAAACAGGTCACCTCTGCCCACCTGCACCCACTGCCCGTTGTGCCCAGTGCTGTCACCACAGACTGCTCCCTGTGGAGCTCAGCTGGGGGCAAAGTCCCTGCAGCCCATCCCTCCAACAGGCCCCACTAAACCACCACTCAGACACCCCAAACAGAGCCAATGTGCACAGCTGGATGCTCCCAGCACAGCTGGATGCTCCCAGTGCATATCCCAGCGCCCCACCACAGGGAGTGGCTGCTGGAACATGCGAGCGCACGGCGCAGTGAGATCACAGAGACATTCAGGAGTGAACTTTGCAAAATTCGACTGTTCCTTATGAAATGAGGCATGAGGGATGGAGCCCTGGCGATGGCACCTCCAGACGTGTAAACATCTGGTAACAGTTATGGCTGGGGACACTCCGGAACTCGCGCAGCGCCAGCGGCGGCAGAGGCGCGCAGGGAGGTGTCGGGGACGGGGTCACTCACAGCCAAGAGGCAAGAACCAGTTGCAGAAGAGGTCAGGGGAAGTCACAACTCATAAATCCAGGCTTTGTCACCGTCACAGCGCAGCTGTGGGAGCCCTGCTGGCAGCACAACGGGGTCTTGGGGCTGTGGTGCAGAAGCACAGCTGCACACAGCTGTACACAACTGCAGCAGCAGAACCACGAGGGGAAGGGCAGGCTGGTCCCAAGTGAAGCCTCACCACAGTTCTCTTTCCTACCTGATCCCTGGATAGCTCCTAACACTGTCAATAACTGCTGTGGACAGCTGAACTAAAAAGAAAGGAAAAATAAAACCTAGGCAAACTGATATGTAAGGGAAAAAACAGCCCCTTCTTCTGCCCAAACATTAGCAATGTGCTGAGATTTCAGCTGCAATTTAGCCTGGAGAAAAGGAGGATCAGGGGAGATTGCTCTCTACAACTTCCTGAAAGGAGGGGAGCCAGGTGGGTGTTGGGCTCCGCTCCCAGGTAACAAGTGACAGACGAGGAAATGCCTCAAGTTGCATCAAGGGATATTTACATTGGATGTTAGGAAAATTTCTTCACAGAAAGGGCTGTAAAATTGGAACGGGTTACCCAGGGAGGTGGTAGAGTCAATGTCCCTGGAAGTGTTAAAAAAAACCTCATGTGGATGTGGCACTTGAGGACATGTTAAATGGTGAACTTGATGGTGGCTGGACTTGATCATCTTAAAGGTCTTTTCCAACCTGAACAATTCTGTGATTCCATATCTGCCTGTGGTGACTGACTTTAAAAGTTTCCAGCTAAAGGAAGGCCCCAGACCACCAGAACAGTGCCTGGCCCAGCAGGACATTTGCACCCTCCTGGCTGAGCTCCAAAACTCCACAGCTCAGGGGTCCCCAGGGCAAGAGAGCTCACAACAAGCACCTGGATGGGCTGAATCCCCAGCCACAAACCTCTCAGGAGGCTTTGGGAAGCAAAGGCCATCAGTGTGGTGCTGTGGCCATGCCCACAGCCACCAAACTGACCAGCTAAACCCCTTCAGGTAGAGGAACACAGAGCCACGCTCAGGCTGCAGAATGATTTCAATGGTTTTTAAGGGAAGATTTGCTGTGCATGTGGGCCATTAGCCCAGGATAACCAGGAATGGAGAGCCAGGACATTTAGCATCCATCAGCATCTCCCCAAATTCAGTGCCAACCATGGAGAGCCACCCTGCTGGATGGCATAGGTAAAGACAACCCACATGCTGGATGTGGCCTCCTGAGCTCACTCATCAAACCCAAAGTGAAGGATCCTGACCTCCCCACCTCCTTTTCCACCGGCAGTCACTCCTGCACACACGAATCCATCCCCCATTTGTGCCTCCTAAAGGTCCTCCAACACTACAGCTGTCCCAGCAGGTACCTGGGGTCCATTCAGCTCCACTGAGGAGACCTCTCCTTTTTAACAAGCATGTTAACATAACACACAAAACCCTCCAGCTCTCAAATTTCTCACAAGCCCCAGAGGAGTACAGGAAATTCTTCTTAATTACAATGTGCGTGTTAAATAAGGACACCCGAAAGCAGCAGTTGAAACTACCTGGGAAAGGTTGTGAAGACATCACCACCACTCCTGCTTGGGTTTAAGGGTGGCCACCACCTCTCAGGTCTGTATCACCCCCAGGGGTTGGTGGTGAGGCCACCAAGGTTGATCTAAGGAGGCTTCAGAGTGGGAAAGGTGATGCTGGAGAGAGACACGTGATGTTGCAGAAGCAGCAACCCCTAATTCAAAGTTTTAACTAAATAATTACAAGCCACTCTTTCTTTAACAAAAGACCGAGCCCTTGAAAAACTACTTGCAATGCCACGGCAGCCCTCGGCTCGTTTGTCATCTGGCGAGTAATCACTCACCGTCACAGGAGTTTAACCCTGTCACGGGAGACAGCGGCTCTGTCACTGCCGGCAGCGGCACGGCCGGGCGGGGGATGTGTCGCCGCAGGTCACACCTCATTCCTCCGAAAGTGGCTTTTTCCAGAGGGCACCGTGCGTGCTCCTGGATCCCTACCTCACCCCCACCCGGCTGATGGGATGCTCACCGTGACTGGATTGGACCAGCCCCGCTTCTCAGCCCAGTGCTGCCACTTAGAATTTGCTAATTAGGTCCTGTTAATGAATTCCCGCTGATGCCTATTCACAGCACATTTGTGCTCCCTCTCTGCCAGCGCTCTCACCAGCCCGTGCTGTTGGGAACTTGTCTGAAATCGGGAGGATGGTGCCAAGGAAGGCCCATTTCAGCTTCATGGTCGTGAACGCTCACGCCAGGAGCACAGCTTAACACTGCATTCATCCAAGGAGGGAGCAATCACAGCCTGCCCGGGATTCTGGCTCTGGCAGGAGAACAAGGATATCACAAATCATCCATTTTTTATCAGGGCATTTTATGGCTACAAAAGTCTCTACTCCCAAGCAGGTACCTACAAACAAGCTACAGATAAGTCCTACTAGCAGAAATTACAGCAAATGGCTCTGAAGGAACCACAGTCCGTCCACTAGTGGATGAAAAACAAGCAGAGAAGGTGAATTATTTGTCCAGACAACCACCCAGCCCTTCTGCTCTCCAGCACAGATACCCCTGTACAGCTGACATGCACACAAATGAGGGGAATTCAGGTAGAGCTCAGTCGACACTAAATATTCTTGTTCCTTAGACACTTCTTTTCATCCCCAGGATGTCTCAACATCTGAGCACGGTAATTCCCTAGTGATTAACTTCTTTATTTATTTAAAACAAGCAGAGAGGTTTCCACCAGCGCAACTGTCACTCTGTGTGTCTCTCTGACAGCACGACGGGGATGACGTGTGACAAACGCTCTGCACCAGGGCCGCGTGTCTGCTCCAAAGGGAGATAAATCCCCTGACCAGGGCACTCCCTGGGGGGCTCCTGCCACCACTGGTGCAGCAACAGCTCCCAGTTAAACAACAGTCAGTGCCTCAGCTCTTCTCCTCCCTCCAAATATGCCCCCAAAAACATGGGAGCACCCAAGTGCATCAGACAGAGCACATGGACAGGGTGGGACACAAGCTGATGGTGGGGACAGGCAGCAAATCCATCCTCCAAAACAACCCTCCACGGACTCTGGGGAAAGCACCCGCTGGCAGCCAGTGGCAAAAGCAGCTCAGCAGAGAAGAGAAAAATCTTTAAACACAGAAAGAAATGAGACAGAGGCAAGGGTAAAGCTTTGCAGCTTTTCCCCAGCCTTCCCAGAGGCTGGTAAGGGCTCCTCCTAGGCAGAAAGAGGAGAAATGAGAAACAGTCCTGCTTAAAATGAATAAAATATGTCATTCCTGATCTTGTAGCTATTAAATCACTGGCTATACAATTACTTAATTATGTAGCAGTAAAAAAAGGGGAGGGGGTGGTGAGATGGTATTTTTCCTCCTAAAAACTTCAATTTGCTACCTCAAGAAAATAATTGCTCGATTCAAACATTAAATAATTGAGACATTCATTAGTAGTCCTATTGTATGATTAGCACAAGGAAGGTACCATTTAAAGACTTAGAAATTGATTCAGCAGGGTAAACGAGAGCCAGTTTTAATGGGCTAAACGGGAGCGTGGCCTCGAGGGCTGGTGGCTCAGCAGAGGGCAGAGGGAGGTTGTCACTTCATCCACCAAGGGAAGCTTTCCCAAACCTGGCAGTGCTGGATTCAGAGAGGGTGCTGTGGGTGTTTACAGCCCAATCCAAAGCCCAGCTGGCTTGTCCTGGTGTAGGTTCATATGGTCTCCTTGTCTGTCATAAATACTCCTCTGGCATGACCGCAGTTGAGGATCTATGTGCTCACCCACAACACCAGGACAGCCAGCACTCCTCCCTATCTGTGGTGCCACAGGACTCTCCAGGAAGCCCTGACCCCCTGAGACACATCACCTGGCACCTTCAGTCCCTGCCTGGAGAGCACAAGCTGCTGGTTCCCTAACTCAGACCTCAGCTACACCTCAGCATGAACCTTGAGTGAATTCACTGCTGCTGCAGTAACCAGCTGCCAAATATCTGAGGATTCAGGAAAAGCAGGAACCCTTTATCCCTCTAGATGCAATCGAGCCATTTAGTGTCTGAAAAAAACTTGCAAACGTGCTCCAGCGCAGCAGAAGGTGGGAGAAAGCTACGTGGGGTGGACAGGGGACAGCAGTCCTGTAAAAGAAAAAGGGCAAAGGCAGCACCGGAGGGAAAGCAATTACAAGCAATAATTGGCAGAGGCTGCCATGTGGAAACACTGTCATTGTTTAAAATTTGACCCACCGCGAATATCTTTCTTAAAATGGTTATTGCCTTATCCTCTCAGATCTAAATAGCCCTCTCCACACTTGGCTGCTCCAGGGAAGACTAAAGAGCAGCAGGTGAATGCAGACGAGTTTTGGTCGGTCAGTGTTTCCCTCCTGACCCATCTCATGCGGTCCCAAGGCTAATGAGAGGCACATCACTGTCTGGAACAGGCAAAACATTCCTGCTCCATCCCACCCATACCCCAAGTGGGTTCATCTTCACACCACAAGCAGAGTTTTGCTCAAGGCAGCACTTTTGTGGGAAAGGGCACGGGCAGGACGAGCTACCCCCACTCTGTGCCAGAGGTATGTGGAGAGGGAAGAGCACAGAGCAGAAGGAGCTGCTGCAGCAGCCCCTGACTGTAGGCCAGGCAGCTGCCATCCCTCAGCCCTGTTTATTCCCCTTTAACAAGCAGGAAAGCCGGGGAGTTTGAAGTCCTAGACAAATTATTCATCCCCAATTTAAGTCTGGAGTTGAAAACTGAAGAGACAGCTTAGAGCTGAGTGTCTTTGTAACTTAGATCATGAGATGGCTTCTTTTATGAGCCGACACCTTGCAAATACATTTTCTTCCATCAGAAAATACTGTTACATATACAAAAGATGGGCTTTCCTAGTGAGGGGGAGGGTTATCTTCATTTCACTTTGAGCAATTCTAAACCCCACCTTTCACCACGGATTCGGGTTCTTCCCGACAGTGGAGCAGACAGCTCAGAGACTCTTTAAGGTGGAGCACGAGCTCCTGCAGCTGCATCAGCAGCTCCCTCAAAGCTGCATCAATGTCACTGCCCTCCCCAAAGCAGTATCAATGTCACCACCAAGCAATGCCACCGGCGCGAGGGCGGCGAGATCCCAGCGCAATCCGGGGCCGTATTGAACCGGAACGATCGAGGAACAAAAGTGGCCATGTTAATCTCATCTCCATTGAAAAATAATAATGGATCAAAGTTTGCCAAATAGAAAAGGACAAAATCAGCAGAGAATTACTTTAATTATTACCTTCAAGCTTACAAAAAAAAAGAAAAAAATTGGTATTACAACCAAGAGCACGCGCGAAAGGAAAACTATAAAGGAAGTACTTGACAGTGTCCCTTTAATTAAAGTGCTCTGAATATCATTAGCAATGGACCTTTGGAATTTAAAGCCAATTACAGTCTAAATGCAAAAGTTACTTGCTCGCCAAGTCGCTTACACAACATCTTTCAGAAGTGGGCTTGGTGCAAAGGGAACAGCTTTTTCCCTGCTAAATTTTTATGCAGGCTGGGGATGTCAGCACAGAGAGATCCCAGATAAAGGAGGAGTGAGAGGATCCCACCACAGGCTGCAATTATGGGTCTGAATATGCCCACTGAATCCTGTGATGCACACAGGGCTCATCAGCCAACAGATGACAGACCTTAAACCATGGTTAAAGGAGCTTTTGACTTGCAGGAAAGTGCTATGGGGCTGCTAAAAAGTTAAATATTTGGGATCTAGAGGCCAGCAGCCTCATTAGTGTCACACAGACTCGTGCTCATGCTCCTGGGACCCAAGAGTTTCACAGCAGCTCGGGAGAAACTCAAGCCTCTGGAAACAAGCTTCCCATCACAGTGTTTCCAAATGAGGCTCTCCACTGCTCAGCAGCCCAAAAAGGAACAGAAAATCCACTTCCTTTGGATTTGCAACACAAGATCAAAAGGGATGGGGCTCTTCCCACAGTAAGACCTGGGACAGAGCAAATTTGTGGGACATGCCCTGGCTCCCAGGGGTCCCTCCCATGCTCTCTCCCAGGCACTGCCTCTGCAGGACCCCTTGGTTTTTCCAAGGTTTGGATCAGACTCTGATGATGATGCAGCAAAATCCTGCAGTTTAACTCCTGGACAAAAGACCACAACAGCAATGCCAGGAGACAGTGGCTGTTTGCATGGAAAGAGCTCTTCCCGTGCCACCACAACAGGGAAAATCCTGCTGTGCTGGGGCTTCTGCTCTGCACTGGGGTCTGGAGGGAAAGGGAAGAACAAGTGGCAAAGAGAATGGTGCCCCCCAAAAGTTACACCACAACAGGGCCAAACCCATGCTGGTTTGGGTTATCCCTGGGTTTGGGATAATCTGTGGGGTTCATGGGACCTCTGAAAATGACAGAAGACCCCAAATTCTTGTATGAAGGGGTAGAGAGGGAGCAGAAGGCAAAAACTTTGTTCTTTGGTCTTCTGTCATTAAAACCAAACAATAATTAAGCATCAATGATAATTTTTCTCTTCCTTCACACCTTTCATCTCTGTGGAAAAATCCTGCAGACATTACAGACTGCACAAGTGTTTGACTTTCAAAGCGATCCGGGGAAGCATTTCCCCAGCACAGCATTCGGTGGGACAGCAAGACAAACCCAACAGAAATATTCATTGCCATATGTTTCGGGAACAACTTCCACAGACGTTCATTAATATCATTGCCATGAAACTCTCCAGGACTTTCCTGCAAGGGAAGTGGCAGTTGCTAATTAAAGTGCAGACGTCACCCCAAGCGAGGAAGGGGAGGCTCAACACCTCCAGTTGAAAGAGCAAGAAAAGGTGTGGGGAATGCTGCAGATCCCCAACTCTGTCCTGGATGTAACCCCAGCTATTCCCAACCGTTAAAAAACAGGATTTCAAAGGGAGAATCATGATTTCTATAAGCTCCACATATGCAGGATTTTTGGCAAATAAACCACAGCACAGAGAAACTCTCTTGCCCAACTTTGCTCATGCAAAGTTGCCCAAATAAGACACAAACCAATACACTAACACTATAATTAAAATAAAAGTACCCAGTGGTTTGTGAAACCAAGGCTGCTACTTTTCTGACCTTATTCAATATTAACACTTCCAGTTGATTTGTTACATTTTTTGGGCAGGTGGATATCTTTAGGGATTTTTGTGGAGCAGAGATGAGGAGCCCTGGTCCTTTTCGTGCTTTCACCTCAGAAGCAGACAAAGCTGCTGCCCACCAGGAGCTGCTGCTCCTGAGAAGTGTCAGGAAAGCAAAGGCTGGCAGGAGAGGACAACCCCATGTCTTAACACCTAGAAAAGTTTCTCCAGACAGCCAGAGCAGGGAAACCAAGCTGAAATCTGGGATATGTTCCTAGGTGTGCCACAAGAGCCTTCTGAGCTGGGAGAACCAACTCCAGATGGAAAACAAAATTGTTATACAAAAGTTGCAGGCTTAATACAAACTCTCAGAGCCTGAAACATCAATTCAGAAGGGAATTAGACGTGGGCTGATGGCTTTTCCAGGCAATTTCTTCCATCCTTAGCTGGACTCCCAGAGGGGTAGCACAAACGAGAGAAATGCAGCAAGAGGAGGAGGATGGAGCCAGAATCAGTGCTTAGACATGATGACTGATTCAGTCATCTTGCAGCTTCCAGCCTGCCCCCAGGGCCCACCACACACCTCTTTACTGAGCTCTGAAGCACATTTTGCTCTTCTGAGCCCTAGAAAGGAGCACAGCCCCGGACAGCAGAATGCTTGGGTTCCATTTCCAAATTGCTCCTGACTCACTACACAATTTTGGGCTTTGCCTCACTTTTCCCATGTGTAAAAGCGACCTCAGCAAATTGCTCTGAGACGCTCAGAAGGAAAAAACATCACAAATGCCGTTTTTAATAACTTAATCCGTGCAGTCCTGCAGTTATCCCACTCCAGGATCTCCCCACGGAGCAGCAGAACACGTGTGCGTGGAACTGCAGAACACAGTTATTCTGAGGAGATGGATAGACAGGGAAAGAGACAGGCTTGACAGCCAGCAGAACACTTCAAAGAATCTCAGCTGTCCAGGAGTCATCCATCTTCCCCAGGAACACCAGCGAGCCAGGGCTGTGGGATCACAGGAAGTATTTAACACCTGTGCTCATCTACATGGGGTCCCAGAGGGCACCTCTTAGCTGGGACCCCAAACCTGGCTCACAGCCATGGTTAAGTCCCCAGGGACATCACCTTGAGTTGAAGATGCAGAGAGTGAAAAGCTGCTGTTCTCTAATTCACATCTGTCTGCCTGTTATGCATTTCTGGTGCATTTTATAAGCAGATTCTTCCCCAGGTACAAAGCACAAGGTTAAGTGCTGGGATGAGCACACCAAGGTTTGCTGAGGGGGAAACTGAGGCAGGCCAAGATCACAGAGATCTGCCCAGTGTTCTGGAACTGAAAAACAGATCTTATATTTCCAGACTAGCCACAGGCATTTCCTTTTTGACCCCTCTGATCTCAGCCAGGAAAGTAATTTTATTTTTTTATAACAAGAGCAGATGCTCTTTGGTCCTTTTTGGTGGGTCCCAGTGGCAGCAGTGATGAAATGCTCTTCCTTCCCAGCACTGCTGGCAGCAAAAGCAAAGACTCACGATGCTGATGAGCAAACAAAGACCTGGGTTTTGTTCTCTCCCTCCACCGAAGGAAGCACAAAATCACTCAAGGATGTTTGTAGGTTTTAATCAATATAGAAAGAAAATGGTTATGTCTGTTCTCTTCCAAGGAAAGAAAACATCCCCTGTGTGCTAAGTCAAAGAGAGAGCTGGAGAGTGAACTCCTCAAGGGAGGAATTACGCTCCCAGACTCCTCCTGAACCTACCTCCAAAATGAAGGGGGGGGGGGGGAATACTCTTCTTTTTTTTTCTTTTCCCCTCACTGCCACATCACCCAGTGTCTCCGAACCTGTAATTTTCAAAGAGACATCCAGGAGAAATTACTCATGGGGAGTAATGAGACTCCCATGTGCCAGGGGTGTCCTGACAGCCTCTGGCAAGAGCAGTTTGTCATCTGGATGGACAAGAGGACATGAAGTTACTTTGGGATAGATTTACCCCTTTATTCCCTTCCTTTTCTACCTTTACAGACACCATCCAAAGCCACCTTGTTTCCTAGAGCTCTCCAAAGAGAACGTGGGCATGTGGAAAGCAAGCTCAGGAATGGCTGCAGGCAGAAACATTCCAAGGAGAGCCCTGGAAGGGCCCACCAGGAGGGAGAAACCCTGAGACTGTGCTGGGGGAAGCAGCACAGACATCCCTGCATGAGACACCCCTCCCAAGAAACCTACAAAACCACCCCAGTGGCTCCTGCAAAGCCTTGGCCTCTTTCTGCAGCCAAACAAATCCTCCCCCACCAGCAGAGGCCTCGGTGGGACAAACTGGTGTCCTGGAGGTGACCACAGCCCTGACCCACTGGGAGCACAGAGCTGTTCCTGCACCTTCAAACCCCCACGAAAAGAAGGGGTTGCAACATTGGCTGTAAGAAATGAACTGGAAGGGAACAGAAGGACCTGGCAGGCAGGCAAGGTTTGGGCTCTGCAATCTGGATAATCCATCTGAAACTCAGAAAGCAACGAGGAGAATGGGGGAATGAAAAGTAATGAATAAAATGAAAAGGAGCACAAATCTGTCTGCAGCCATTCCAAGCAGCAGTTTTACCTCCAAATGCTCCAACAGACCCAGGAGATTTCCTAGTAACACAATATTGGGAGCCAGGGCACCCTTAGGATATTTTGGAAATCATATAACCTGCACACCAGCACCAGAAGAGGTCAGTCTGAGGGGAAATTCATCCAGGATTTTAATCCTACTTTGGAGCTCCATTTTAAGGAGGTTCCAGAGGGCTGACCTACCCCAATAATGACTTGTGACCCTCCCATCACTTGAGCACCCCAAAATCCCTTCTTTCAACACCAGCCCTCCCTTGCTGGCCAAGGAGGGAAGGGAGGGAATGCACAGAGCGGGGGAAAGGGAGTGGGGATGTCTGGGAGGAGAGAGGGACGGCGAGGAGACGCAGCAGGAGAGCACAGAGCAGATCCCGAGTCTCATTTAGAGAGGGGGAATCTGCAGCACAGGCACGGCAGGAAAATAGAGAAAAAGCACATCAGTGCAAGAAAGCTCGAACAGATGGGACTGGGAGCCTGCAGGAAAGGCAGGGATTGAGGCTGGTAAATGCACGGACAGCAAAACCTGGGATTCGCTCCTCTTCCCAGTGCAAGAAAGTCAGAGCAAATATCAGAGCTGCTGCTTTTCCAAACACCTTTTCCAGGAGTTAAACACAGTGGAGGCTGGAGGAATTCAGAGCAATTTCCCACACACATGTCACTGTCAAGGCTCCAAGCAGTGCTTAAAATGGACACCCCAGCTGGAATTTGCTGTGTGCAGAGACAGCACAATTACCTGCCTTTGTCTTCTCCTGTGCTGCAGAGAGGAGGAGGAAGGAGAAGGTGAAGCAGCCAGATCTGCAGGATGCCTGAGCAACTCCGAGATGGGATGTCAGTGAGGGAAAAGCTGCTTTGGAATCACAGAATATCCTGAGTTGGAAGGCACCACATGGACAATCAAAGTCCATCACATTTCAGTTGACATCATTTAGCTTTAAAAGCAGGGCCACCTGAGCTATCAGGGTACAAGCCCAACAGCACTGGAGGTTTTCCATCAATCCAAGCCCCATATTTTTTTTAGGAGCATTATGAAATTAGCAAAAGCCATTGCATCCCTGCAGGCCTTACACTCCCAGAGAGTCCAGCTGGACCCCAACATCATAATAAAAAGCCCAGCGGTGTTTTGCAGCTCAGAGGAGTCTGGCCCAGGACTCCAAGACATAAAGTGAAATTAACCCATCACTCTCTACCTTTCCCATCAGTGCAGGCACAAAACAAATCCCTCTGAATGTGCTAAAACTGTGTTGAAAGCTGCATTCATCCAAAATCTGGACTGGGAGCACCACCCCCAGCAGGTATAACCCACCCAAGGCAAGCCCAAGGCTGCCTTAAACAGAGAAGATGCCAGCAACAACTCAGCCCAGGTTTAAGAGCGACTCTGGTGGCAGAGACGGGGCTGGAAAGGCAGAGTTTCTCCTCCCAGCCCCACAAGCCAGCAAGGCGCGACTGCTCCCTTTGTGCTGCTCCCTTTGTGCTTTAAAGGAAGAGGTGACAGCAGAGACGAAACTTGAGAGGGGAAAGCCCTGCAGGGCAAGACGGTGTTAAAAATGCCACAATTAAGTGAGCACCTTTTGAAGGCACCGGTGAGAGGGGCTTCCCGACACACCAAGGTTAGGCAGCTCTCAGAAGTGGTTTTGTTTTCCCGGAGAGATAGGCCTGTTCAGCTCTTGGCTCTTCCTCTGTGGAAAAGATAACTGATATCCTCAGATCACAGCATATTCAGGTTCACTAATAATTTAGATAAGTCCAGACAAGCTGGGTTATTAAAAGTAAAATAAAATTAAGAGAAATCTGGAAATTTAGACCTATAAATCTACAGGCATTAAGGAGAATTGAATTCTTTCTTATACGGATGTAAAATCAAGTCTTTTTTATACGATTCAATTATAGATTGATGGGAAGGCTCAGAAACATGGATTAATGATCTTTTCTTAAAGGAAAAAATTATATAAGAGAAAATAAAAGAGAGCCATATAAAAGAAAGAATTACTACTCCCCAAACCATGATTAAGGTTTAGTAGGTTTCGTTCAGAACAGCGTAAAAGGGAATTTGTGGATTCCCAGCCACATTAAGAGAGTATAAATGGAGATAAAGGAAGCAGCACGGTATTGTAAATTATCATCCCTGCAAAGGTGGGGGAAGCACATCTCCAGTGCATGGGACCAACAAGGACATGGTCATTTCCCATCAGGAATGAGAACATGTTTTTTAAGGGACTCTGGAGCTTCAGAAAGGTCTCAGCTTTTCACAGACATGGGGCAATTGCATGGGTGGCAATGGAGCTGGGCTCTATTGATTTCCATCAGCTGGAGAGGGAATATCAGCTTTTCCTGATATGGGAAAATGATGGTAGGGGCACAGCACGAAGTAGTCCTGATGTCAGTACTCCACGGCACCTTACTCAGCCCAGCCGCCTCTGTAATTCACCCCAGCTTAAGTATCCAAAAATCAATGCAATCCTACCAAAAAAGCCTCTCCAGGCCCTGTGCCCAGAGCTTTCCTTTTGCTCCTGATGATTCAGCCCTCAGCCTTTTATAAAAAAGGATAACGCCACAGGGTTAACGGGAAAATAAGCGTCTTCAAAAGCCTCAAGGCGCTCAGATCCTATGGTAATAGGGGGCATGGAGTACCTGAGATAATCTGGTTTTGAGAGAATATTTCCCTAATGCTAAATCCAAGCCCCACTCAGTGTGGAGCAGCAGCCGAGCACATTGTCAGGGAAGCCATTGTTTATGTCTTTGTCCAGAAAGAAAGCGCTATCTGGGTCACACGTTACAGGGGAGCGGGCCAGGAGAATGCAGCCCCGGACGAGCTATGGAAATGAAGGCAATAAATGCAGGAAGAATAGCAGGGAAGGAGGTGAGAGAAGCTGGGGAAGGATTGCATTGAAGAGGGAAGGTGGCATAACCAGAACTCCTGCGCCGCGACACCGAAATCTAATTCACACCTCTGCGCTGCCTGCCCGTGCGGCTCCCAAGCACAGGAGAAACGTGGAGAGAGCACCCAGGATTACTTTTCAAGCTCGCCTCCAAGGGTAAAAAACATCCTCAGCCAGAAGGTGGGAAGTTGCAATAATATAAATAAATGTATAGTTACATAAATAAAAGGCTCGTGGCTGATTCTTACGTTTGGCAAGGGGCCGGGGCTTCGCGCAATTAAAAGGAAAATGGATTCCAGCGGAAAAAGAACAACTTCCCCTTCTTCAGGAAGATGTCCTTCTGATGAGATAAAACCTTTACTTCACTCAGTCTGGAGCAGAGTAAAAGGCCAAAGTAGTACTTAAGCTTCCAATTAATTTCCAATATTTTGGAAGGCTATAATCAGATGGCAGCAGTTGAACACAGCACAGGAGGAGCAGGAAGGGACAAGGGGAAGTTAAATCCACACCAGGACTCAAAGCTGTGAAACCCACGGAGCTGGGAAGAACTCTAGTCAGGTTTTTTTATCAAGTTCTGAGGTTTAGGCTGTATTTTTTTCCCTTTCTACACCGTTATCCACTGACACTGCAAATGGCAACTCCTTCGTCTTTCATCCCAGGGAGTTTGCTCCAGTATCCCCTTCCAACACCCACACAACCCACTGCTCTCCACCCCTACTTCCATTAATTGATTTGTACGGATCCTCCTGTCAAAGAAAATTCCCTGGGAAGTCCAAACTGTGAGCACAAGTCACAGATTTTAGAATCCAAACATTTCATGAAATGGTAACAGCTAGTGGGAATCAGGAAACATTACTGAAAATTAAGGGTCTGGGGTTAAATCAAAGTTTCTCTTTCCCTCTAATAAGATGACAGCCCAGACCATTTGACTGACTGCTGAGACACCGACTCCTCGCTGGCTTTAGATTGCTCAAGTGCTCAGAATTTAATCTCAAATGGCTGTTATTGAATTTTCTCTCGGACTAGCTGGCTAACAGGCACAGCAAGAGAAGCCAGCCCCTACTCACCCCGGCAGCATCCCAGCCTCTGGAGTAAGAATACCCAGTGCTACACGAAGGGTTTGCAGGAGCTTTTGCTCCAGCACCTTCTAGGAGGGAACAGCATGGCTCAGGAGGGACGAAAACACTGGGAATAATTTATGGAAGACAGGGTTGCTTCTCCACACACTGCTTCTTGCCACAAAAGGTATTAACTGTAAGCAGCAGCAAGGAACCGTGCAAGAACTGATCCCTCCAGATGTGTTTAACGCCCGGTGAGGCGAGGCAATCCTCCAATGTACACATGGCTCTCCGAAGGGTAAATGTTTCCCAGCTTCTACCAGCATACTCCTGTCATTTACACAGCGCCGTCAATCACTGCTCTCCCAAGAAGGGGAACAGTGTAAACTCATGTTTAATGCCAGATTTACACACATTTCTATTCGCCAGTAAATGAGACCATTACATATGTTGTGTCAATTGATTTTTATAGTCTGAGCTGTGAGTGTTGGCACCGGGGAAGTGCAAAGGAACCCAGGCACTGGAAGCTGGAGCTGGCTCCTGGTTTCTGCTGGCATTGCCCCATCCTGAGGCACATCCTGACCTTTACCCTGTGACATTAAATTTCCCCCGGCCATGGACCTTCTCAGCTCTATCAGCTGATCCCAGCCCTGCTATGCAGACGCTCTCCCTGAGCTGTTCCCCACTGCAGGAAGGGAGGCATCTGTGACATGTTTCACCCATGGGTCAAAACCTCAGGATCTGCCCCAAAGTTTTGCTAGGTGCATTCTGAGTGCAAGCCCTCAGAATGCAACTCAGACCTTCACTAACCCTTAGCCCAGGTCTAGTTTTGCTTTGCTGAGGCCACAATCACAGGGCAGGACACTGTCCCCCCTGCAATGCCACCAAGGGAGCTATGTTCAGCTGAGGAGTTAATTCACCATCCTTTTAAGAAAGTCCTTCTAGCACATCTTGCCAAAACAAAGCAACCTTCCTCGAAGAACTATCCTTTGTAAATACCCCCCAAGGAGTTAACAATTCCCTTCTCCAAGATGACTCATCCTCCTACACAAGGGACGGGCAGAAGAGGAGCAATCACGCTGCCATGTCAGCGCTGCAGAGCCGGCGCTCACCTCCCTGCATCGCCCCCGAGAGAGGTTATGGGCACAGCCCCACCTGCTCCCCAGAGCATTGCCCACCCCCATGTCCCCTCCTCTGAGCAAGCTCCCTCATGGGGTGGCCTTGTGTGTGTCTCAAACAGGGATGATCCATCTGCAGGCAGCATTTCGCTGCTGACCTGGGTGCTTTGCCTTCATCAACATGCACAGCAGCACCTTCCAAGGCTGGAGAAAAGGAGGCTGATCCTTTCAAGGGGTGGCTTTTCGCACCCCCCACAGCCAAGCAGAGCTTTCTCTCCATAATTAACTGCTCCAGCCGTGCCTTGGCTGAGCTCCACCAGCAACACGGCAGAGGCAGTGACCTCCAAGAGCAAAGCCCTGGATTTTGGCTGCTCCCCACCGCCCAGGCCACACCATGAAAAGCCAGCCTGCTGATGCAGGAGGCAGCAGAGCCATTCAAACCAGCCACGGGCAGTTTCACAGAAACAGAGCTTCAATCCAACATTAATTTGCAGCATCCTGGGCTGAACACTTTAGATAAGGAGCGCCGGAGCCAGGGAGATGACAGGGACAAGCTTGTGACTGTGGCACATCCGTGCGTGATCACAGCACCCTGCCTGAGTCCGCTGTGGGCTCCAGTGACCCGTGTAACACAATAGCAGGATGGTCCTCACAGGCAGACCCCTTCTCCAAATCCCTGGACACATCTCTTTTTTCCCTCCCTGCAGGGCTTAAAGCCTCATCCTGCTCCAGTTATTCTGAAAGGGAATTTAGTGCCTCGCCATAAATTATACGAGCATTGGACATAAGCATCGTTTATGCACAAATCACTGTTCCCTAGAACAAAGCAAGTATCAGCCTCCTGACAAAACACTTTTTAGTAGGATTGGCAAATGAATAAAACCTCTCTATGAATACCAACGTGCTGATGAAAAAGTCCTAGTGATTTTAATAGAAAATTATCATTTTCCTATAGGATTTTTGTGAACCATCTCGTTGAATTTAATGGAGATTTTCTATTCTGGTCTGCAATTATGCAAGAGTTAAAATACCTCCAGAGACGAGGAGATTATCTATTACATTCTATAGGATTGCAAAGTAATTTCCATAGAATCCTGTTATGTTTCTATAGAGCCTGACAAATTTAATCCCTATTGAACTTTAAAGGGACTTTTCCATAAGGGACAAATAGACACTGACATCTGTTAGCTGCAAAATGAGTAATACTCAGAAAATAGAGGCCTTACACACCACTGCTGCACTCGAAATGGTCGAAAGATGTCTTGAACAAGCAGCTTAATGGGGAAAATGCATTAAATTGGTGTCACATGGCTGCATTAGTAGGGCTGTGTTGCAACATTTCTTTTATACACAATGTCATTTATCCAACCAACGCTTTACAAATTGCATTTGCTACCAATGTGCACTTGATCTCATCATCCCATGCTGGGACTTTCCTGTATCAGCGCAGGAATACTGAGAACAATCTAAATCCAGGGAAAAAATGCCAGTTCCAAGTGTGGAGCTGGCAATGTATCCGTGCACATTCCTCTGCCCTAATGGTTCTAATAAATGCATCAACTCCCAATCTCTCTTTCTCATTGAACTCCACTGTGGAGCTTGAAGGGCTGCACTTCTCTTTTATGCTCAGTACTAAAGGAAAAAAAAGCCATTCAGCTGAGCTATCTGGAGAATGAAGTCTTTTAAAGTTAACTGTAAGGTACTTATAATGAGGAACAAAACAAGCAGGGACAGCCTAAGGTTTCCTACACCAACACGACAATTTGTCCTAGACTGGTTCAAGGAACAAATTAAAAGACACAGAAGCCCCATGGGTCTTTTCCCACCTTTCCTTGTGCAAGCTGGCATCAAACACAATACATCTTTGCATGTGGCTGTATCTCTGTCACCCACTTATCCAGTTATTCCTCAAAAGCCCAAACTTACTCCAAGAGGTCTTTCAGGAGATCTCAGTTTTGGATGAATCACCTCTGCAGAGTCACTCGGGTTCTTGCCTAGCCATTCCCTCACATTTTTGGAGGTTATGGGTGCTTTAAGATCACCCTCAATGAAGCAGCTTGAGTGTCCCTAAGCCAGGCTTGTGGCACCTAGAGACATACGAGTTGCTGAGTGATCCTAGCAGCCCGCACAGGAGCCTCAGAGCAGTAGTAATAGAATAGTAATATCCAAATTAACCTTCAAATTATAGAGCTGACAGGGAAAATTATCCTAAAATAGTACAAGAGGCATCTTAGAGAAGGAGGGAATTGGCAATATGGACCCAAACCCCCTGACAAGCATCTGGCAGTGGTGGAGCTGAGGGGACCAAGCCAAAACTGGGCACCCAGAGCCGCGTGTCTGAAGACACCACAGACATACCCATGGCAACAAGAAGAACAAGCACCTCCATATGTCTTCCCAACTGCAATTCCTTTCCAAAGAAAAGGACAACGTGGTAACTGAGCACAGCAGGAAAATATATGGCTTTAATTTTTTCTCATTTGCCAAATGCTGGCGGGGTGTGGACAGTGGGTGCAGGGAAGGCTGGGAGTTGGGTTTGCTTTTTTCCTCCTTCTGAGCTATATCTGCAAGTGAATAAAGTCCTTAGTGGTGACAGGACAGTTCTTTTGGATAGTTACTGCCCAGAGACCCCTCCAAAGCAAGCCCAGACCATGAAGGGGATGCATGGCAAAAATCAATGTGTAAGTGAGTGGGTACATCTGGCACCCTCACTGCTTCCCTTCCCTCTTTGGAATCAATTCCTGTGTTTCTAGAAACCAAACCCAGTTTCCATGTGGGTTAATAATGATGCCCCATGTCCCTTTTAGGATCCCATTACTGGGTATGCCAACATCCAGGCAGAGTAAACCTCATTGACTTTTCGTCCTGAGCATTGTAAGATCAGAAAAGTGGGAGAAATGAGGGAGGCTCATATTTCTAATACCAAAAGGAAGGAACAGGAGAAAGCCTTTGATGCCAGCAGCCAGCTAAGGGTTTTCACACACACATTGCTCCCAGGGACAAGGGAAAAGACAGCTCTGGAGAAGGAAGAAGCAGACACCAGACCTCAGACTTAAAACAGACTCAAAGGCAACTGTTTAAATGAGCATTTAGGAATAAAACAACAGGGTAGGAGTTTCCCAAGGGCTTCACCTGGGTCTGAGCCAGCTCCTACCAAGCCCACAGGTACAACCCTCACTGACACCGTGGTCACATACAGGTCATTGATGTGACCTTGCACTCCAGACTGACATCACTCAGGGCATTTCACCTGAAGACTTAGGAAGGTCCATACAGGAGGGAAAGTGCTGCCAGCCAAATTTTGTTAATAGGAATGTCACATCATATGATTGGCTCTAGGGAGCTTAAGGAAAAGTTTCCCAAAGCAATGGCATCCTCACAGGGCCCACTGGCAGGACAAAGACAGGGATGCTCCTGCTGCTGAACCCAACACACAGCTGACTGTTCCACCATCCATTGCAGGGGCAAAGCATCACTGCAAGGGGAAGTCTGGAGCAGTTTCAGCTGGAGCAAGCTGTGCTTTGCTTTAAACCCTCCCTCCCCGTGGTGTGCCCAGGGCTGTGCTGTATGGAGGCCCGGCACTGCCGGGATGGTGATTTGCAGTCTGCTCAGACACAGCCCTACATCACTTGGGAGAATGAACCTACAGTTTTATAAACTATTTATTAGCCCTGTCCTGTAGCGCTACATCAATATGGCCATCGGTGAAGCAAGGCAGGAGCTATAAAAATACCATCTATCCAAAATAAGCTTCATAAAATCAAACAGAGGCCAGTACAGCCTAGGATGGGATTGTGGCTTGACATATAAAGGGCCTCTCAATCTTTGAGATAGACCATTAAAATCCTCAAGCCCTTTTGGTTCACAGAAGTCTAAAACAAAAGGGGAAAAATAATGACACCTTTTCTGGCAGAGCAGGAGAAGGCAGCAAGGCAGTCGTGCAATATCATTTGTTTCCACAGAAGCCAGATTACTCCCTCTTCCCAGCAAGAAAACTACCAGCTCAAAAAAAAAAAAAAAAAAAAAAAAAAGGTTAAAGAAAAAAAATAAAATAAGTGTTTGTTTTCCTTTGCCTTCCCCACTCACAAGCTGCTTTTCAAGAGGCAAAAAGTTTCTCCTCCGTGTGCCAGCAGTGATGTTCCCTGCTCGGCACGGGAGAGGCGGCGCAGGAGGGGGTGGGGGGAGGCACGGCTGGAGCACACCGATATCCCAGCCCGCACTCCCCCCGGCTCCCGAGGCAGCGGGGTAAGGCAGAAGGCAGGTCAATACATTGTCAGAGATGATGATTAACATTTCCAGCCAGTGCTCCCTCAAACCACCTCTAAAACATGTCTTAATAAACTGCATTGCAAATAGCCTTGTATTTCTACCTCGCTGCATCTGCCAGGGTGAGATAATACAGCGACCTCAGGAAAAGTGACACATAGGGAATGAGCTGCCGGGAGTTATACGACACCATGAGACCTGGCTCAGCACATCCAACCCTGGGTGGCTCTTGCTGTGGCTCACCCAAGCTTTTTGAGGCTCTGTAGGAAACAAGGGGTACTCTGTGAGCAAAGAAAATACCAGCTCGCAGAGGGTTTGGGGCTGAAAGGGTTTGAGGGAGAAAATCGCTCTGAATTGCTATAGAGTGTGAAAATCACTGTTCGAGAGAAATATTTCAAAGTCAGGCACGTGACAGTTTTTTTTGCAGAGGCAGGCACCATGCTTTGAAAGGTCAGAGGGAGGTGAGAGCAAGCACAAGCATCATTTTTCTGGAAACACGGCTCTGAAGCTTTCCAAATCTGTGTGACGGCAACAGGCTCCGTGACAGTTCCCAGCACTGCTGAAATACTCGGCTGGATCGAGCACG
This sequence comes from Haemorhous mexicanus, assembly GCF_027477595.1. NCBI lineage: Eukaryota > Metazoa > Chordata > Aves > Passeriformes > Fringillidae > Haemorhous > Haemorhous mexicanus. The sequence continues at coordinate 3,199,942 of NC_082364.1, forward strand.
GCATGGCTCAGCATCACCTTCACCTTTCCAGGGGATTTTGAACCTCACACCTTGCTGCACTGCGATGCTCAACCCTGAGGGAGACAGTCAGAGCTGCCAATCCAAACTGCAACCCAGTTCTCAAGGCAGTGAACTGGAAATGAAGCTCACACACCTTCACGCCCTTCCCCTGCTTATCAGCCTGCCTCAGTAACATCAAAAGAGAGAGGAAACAGCTTGGGTTGGACATGGGGTGAAAAAAAGAAGGAAAAGATTTGGGTTTACCTGACAAGTCACCTTCAACTGGGCAAGGATGTTTTACATCCCCGCTCTGGACCTTCAAGTACTTCAACATTAAGTAAATGCCACTTACCTAGGAGGGAAAAGAAGAAAAAGTTAAAGTTCACCAAGTATTTTAACGTGACGTATTTGAAAAGTGATGGAATTTGTAATTCACTTGTAGACTGCAGGAAACACAAAGGGGAAAACTCCAGGTTTTAATACACTTTTATAAAGGTCAGCTTGAATGGCACAGGGTCACAAGGCCATCCTACGAGCTGTTTGTTTTCTTATTTTCCTCTCACAGTCTCAGCTTTTTCCAACACCCCCCCTACCCATGCCTGTAGAACAGGCCTCAGTTCAAGAGGCAAGAGCTGCCTCTCCCCATCCCAAAATTTAAATTCCTACAGAGAGGTGCTTCCTGCTCTTTCTTACATTATTTTTCTCCCAACAGCAAATTCACCCATCCTTGGTTAAGGTCTGACACCAACCTTTCCATTTCTGCAGTCCCAAACTGGTAATGCCACCAAATATTTCCAACACCAGCCCAAATTCCATGCTCCATGGGAAAAAACTGCTCAGGACCCATCTTTCCCAAGCTCTAGCTGCAGCAATTCATCCTTCCAGGTGGGGATGTCCTACCTGATCTCCACCCCACCAGGCAAGACCACAGACATGGGACAAACACAACTGTTCATCCTTTCCTTCCAGAAAGATCAGTTTGACCTTCTCTAGGACAAAGAAATTCCATCTTTACCAACGCCAATAAAAAAAATCTGCCTTGTACATACGATAAATATTAATTGGAGATAAATGAGAAGGCCTTCCCTTTTTTCCACAGGCATCTGGAAGCATGGAGAACCAAGCAAGAGGCTGTGCCCATCCAGCTGTTGCTCCATAGGCTGTTGCAGGAATTGAGGATGCTGGGATGGGGCACGTCTGGGTAATGCATGGCTCTAAATGACTAAAAGGGTGCCTGGGGCTATGGACAGATGCTGCTAAAACACGCAATTGAATAAATAAATGGAAGGTAACGGAGAGGGGAGCGATGCCATGGGAGAGCGAGTGGCAGAGTTGTGTGCCAAGGTGTTAAAAAAACTCCCACAGAGCTGCCTAAACCTCTTCTGAGACTCCACTGCTACGTGTTTCAGATGCTGAGAAGATTGAACTAATAAAAAAGAAATGAGAGAACTGTCACTGCAGATTACATGGTATTTATTCCAAAATCTGCTCATTATAGAAATTTGCAAGACAAATGGGTTTTTAGCAGGAAATGGCAGCTTTTCCTTAAGTGTATAAGGATGAACAGATCTGGTTGGGAGCTGAATCTTTCTCTCCCTTTTTTGAGCTACTCCGGCTCCAAGTCTTACCAATCTCCCGAGAAATACTCATGAGGCTGGAAAAAAACCCAATATTTTTTTTTTAACATTCTCCACCAGCCTCTTCATAATCCTATAAGAAAGTGCGATTAAGAAATATTTGAAGCAAGAAAAGCTCATTTGGCCTAGAGAGTTTCTAGGCGGAGAGAGCTTCTCCTGCTCCTCAACAGCCTGCAATCGGCATTGCTAACGCTCCGGATCCTTCCTTCCTCGCAGGGAAAGCCCTTCACCAAGAAGAGTATTTGTGGTCAGGCTTTAATCCCCAGCCTTGATAAATGTTTAATTCCTGGGCCTGGCTTCATATCTGAATATAGACTGGAGGTGCTTCGCATTCTGCCGTATCCGAGAGCTTCTAATGACATTTTGGCTTCTTTCCCAGTTAATTCCAAGTGCCTGAAACCCAAGCATCTCCCCTCTCTCCCTCCCCATCATGGATGCACATGCGGATATTTAACTGATAATACACAAAGCCAGAATATGTGGTTTTAAAACAAGTCTCTGCAGCAGAAACTCAAGAAGGGAGAAGAAGAAGGGGGAAAATATGCCTTGAAATATTACAGAGTAGGAGCTGTCAAGTTGAAAAAGCTTCTACAAGGTTTTCAATGCCATAACTGTGTTATTTAGCTGGGGATGAGAATTTTCAGACACATCAACAGGAAAAAAGGGGTTTCAGGAGGGGAAAAAAAAAAGAGAGGCGGCCTGTCTTATTTGCAGCTCTCCTTTGTTGGAAAGCAATTACAGCCTTACTCAATTTATGACCCAGAATGCACCCTAATCTACTTGTAAATGCGTCTTATTCACCACACAGCACTTTCAGATACAGCCAGGGTAAATAAACGGGAGATTGTTCCTACCTACATTGCGGCACAACTGTTAATTGTAACGCCCCATGAAACTTAATTATGCAAAGCAGAGTGGCGACACTGCAGCCATTAATGAGATGTTTGATTCAAGAATAATTTGTTGTTTGGAGCCTCGGACTTGTTTTGCCTGTCCCTTCCACTGTGCTGCACTAATTCTCAATTCGTGCTTATTTTAATAGTGCAGCAGCAGGGCACAAAATGGCTCAGCTGAGGCAGCAATGGGAGGGCTCCTGGTTGGAATCCCATTTTCCAAGTGTGCAGCAAGGCCCCACCATATGGGTTTCCCTCACTTCAACAAATTCAGCGGAAAGCCGGTGATGGGACACAAAACATTCTGCAGGTAAATGCTGGGAAGGCTACCAAGCCTCCTTTTAGACAAATGAGTGGCTAAAATGAGGAAGACTCAGCTTTGTTAAACCCCCAGAACATCCCATAGCCATGCTGGGATGGACACGGGTGCAGATCCTCTTCGCCACACACAAACACCCACGGCATTTGCTTCCAGCTCCTTTGCAACGACTGGATCTGAGCAACACTTCAGGCTGAGCTGTCGTGTTGCCTGCCTGGAAATAACATTTTAAAAACCACAAATAGAAGTCGAGAAGAGGTTGAGGAGACAAAGAAAAAGCTGACTTGGAGCAAGAAGTTGTAGTACACCCACTGATAAGGCAGGTGATAGATAGAGCTACAAGATGTTGCGTGGAGACTCTCCCTGCTGCTCTAAGAGACTTTCTCCCTAAATGGGGAAAGGAGATTGGTAGTCAGACCAAGGTCTATTATTTAAGCCTCTGGTTATTGATAGAAACACACTATCTTTTTAAATTTACAATCAAGCAAGCAATTCACTGTCTCCCATTGACAACAGCACAAGATGTTTGCTCATATCTGCCCTGGAGATACCAGAGTCTTTTCTCCTCTCGGTTCTCTCCCAAGCCCTGACTGCAGAAATCCTTCTGCTAACATCATCTCTGAGCTTTCCCCTCGTTTTTCTTCCTGGTGACACGCTCTGCTCCTAACTCAGGCCGAGCACTGACCCACTTCTCCAGTTGGTTCCATTAATACCTGTGATTAGTAGGCCTTGGAGCCAACAGCCACCATCAGCCCATGAATCACCAAGATTTCTTCCCTTCTGTGGCACCAGCAAAAGGAAGGAGCCAGGGTACTTTATCTCTGATATATCTGCTGGTGATAGGAAAGACATTGTTGGTCTACTGTAACTGTCTATTTTTTTCTTATAAATGTGACTCTTAAAATAGCAAGTCACGAAGAGGGTTTTAGACATATGGGAGGCCCTTGGGAGCGGGGCCCTCATGACTGCGCGCGGTATTGATAGCAACGAGATAAAGAGGAGCCCGGCACACACCGAATCCCGCCGACGCCTCTAATAAGATCAGGACAGATGACAAGGCACTCAACTGTGCCCCAGCAAGGTCATTACTGAGCATTAATAACGGAACCTTATTATGAACAGATCACTCAGTGGTAGAGCCTTTCCCACCTTTGCTGCAAAGAAAGTCACGGCACCCCAGGCCCCAGAGCAGCAGGGTTTGGGTTTTGCTGCCACTCACCCAGGCTAAATATGGCCAGGGGTGTCAAGCTGCCCCATGGGGCAAGTCTGTCTTCCTAAGAAATGCTCATCATCGAACCACTGGGTGTGGAAAAGACCTCTGAGATCACGGAGTCCAACTGTTACCCCAGCCCTGCAAGGGCCAACGCTAAAGCACATCCCCAAGTGCCACATCCATGTCTCCTAAATCCCTCTGGGGATGGGGCTCCACCAGCCCCCTGGGCAGACAGTTCAATGCTTGACAGCCCTTTTGGTGGAGACATCTTCTGTAAAATCCAATCTAAACCTCCTCTCAAGGCCATCTACTCTTGTTCTGTCATTTGTTAATTGGGAAAACAGATGCAATCCCCACCTAGCTCCAGCCTCTACTGGGTAGTTGCTGAGAGTGAGGAAGCTTCCCCTGAGCCTTCCCAGCTCCCTCAGCCACTCCTCACAGGACATGTGTTTCAGACCCTTCCCTGGTTCTGTTGTTCTTTGGACAAACTCCAGCATTTCACATCTTACTTAATGTCTTTGTATCTTACTTGAAAGTCATGACCAGCTACATGCACCAAATCAACTTTTAATATTCTCCTTCCCCCTTCCCTTGTGTGACCCCCTTGCATTCCAAACCAGCTCTTCCTGTGAAGATACTCCCACCAAAGCACCAGCCAGCTCTGCTTTCCTCTGCCACAATATCCAGCAGCTGTTCTCCCTTTTCATCTTACACAGAGGAGAAGGTTCAGGTTCGTCTGATCCTCCATCCATTGCCCCTTTTCCAATGTATTTTGGAGTCCAAGCCATGGAGAATTAGCACCACCAGAAATCTGACCCAGGCTCTGCTGAAACTCTGAGTGAAATTATGCCAAGCCTACTGAATGGGTTTTGACTTCAAGAAAAATAAAAAGCATGTCTGGAGAAGAGCGAAATTTTTTTTCAAACAATTTTGGCTCTTTTCCCCCCTACTGTCTGATATTTCATTTTGGGTGTTACTTGGATTTTATAGAAAAAATCAAAACCAATCTGACCCCAATTGTTCAGAAGTACTATGAAAAAAATATCTGATATTCGCAGAGCTGTGGTCCTATTGCCCTAATTCTCACCTTCTCTTATTCTGTAATTTCCTCCTTCGTAACGTGGTGACTGGAGCTGAGTGCAGTGTCTCAGACGTGCACTCAGCAAGGGCTGAGATATTATTGTTGATTTATGGGGGCTGGCTCTGCTTAGGGAGCAGTGATTTACTTCAGTGTGTTTTCACAGCACTGCCATCTCTTTGGAGACAGATCTCACCCTCAGCTTCCCCACATCCTAGCACCTGGTGCTAAGCACTCGGTCACAGATTGCTGAGACATTTCCCCATCTTTCCTCCTCTCTCCAACTTTATTTCCAGGAAGGTCATTACCACATTTTTGCTCCCCTAGGGTTTAACAGCCCAATTAGGGGAAACAGCAACACTTCAGTAGGTGCTGGCCAGAGCATGGCCTTATCCCTGGAAACCAATTCTTCCTCAGACTTAAATATGGACCCAGTTTTATATGTCACTTATCTTCACAATGGAACAGGTCGGGAATTATTCTTCCCAGCTTTATCTGCTATTTAGCTCTGCCTTTTGTTGGTCTCCTTCTTTTGATGCTGTGAAAGAAGCAGGCCTTGCACACAGAGGTTTCCCTAAAGGTTTCCATTTTTTCCTCCAATGGGAGCAGGCAAACCCTGCACCCAAAATCCAGCCAAGTGACCATGCCAACATGAAGCACGCTGCTCCCTGGGCTGTTCTTCCAAGGAGAATTGTGTCTGCAAAACACTCCTGGGAGACAGGAAGAGGAATGGGAACAACAGTACAGCAGGACCTGGACATAAATACCTGTTAAAGGGGCCTGTTATGGCTTTTCCTTCTGCAGTGGTTTTATACATACATAGATCAGTAAATACTGTAATAGAGGCAGTTTTCTGTACAACACATTTTGCTGCTATTTTGCAAGTGCAGATACATCAGTGCGGCATCAGGCTCTTAAAAATGCTCGGGAAAAGCTGCTCAGGAGAAGCTGCTGGTGCCATTACCCAGCACCCACACACCAGAACAACGAGCACTCCTCAGACTCACATTTCTGCTGCAAAAGAGGGGAATCAAGACACTTTCAACAGCAGAGCTCGGGACTAAGTCTCCTATGGAGCAAGTCCCAACACCCCACTGGGAGACAGGAATCACGATCACCTCTTTGTTTCCCATCTCCCTTTTCATCCTCCCTTTGCCTCCGTTTCCCCCGCTGCAGGAATCCTTGAACGCCGGCTCCCTACCAGAGGTATTGAGAATCTGAACAACTGAGCAGCGTTCTGAGGGCCTTTGAAGGAGCTGTACAATGTGGGAACAGTGGTTCACGCCAAACAATAACGTGTCCTCGCTCGCGGAGCGGCCCCCGCGATGACTGTCCTCAGCACAACTGTCAACTCCACTCCCAGTGAAGGATCTTTATTATTAGTGATGAGCTAAGAAGCAGGGTGAATGCAGCTTGATTTTGCAGCTCCAGCACTTAAGGGAAAGAACAAATTGTGTAAATCTGTAATCGGAACCAGGGAGTAAGAATAAATGTGGAATCCCATCAGGTGACATCTTGCTTTAGGTCCGTGTTTTCCTTGCTGCTTCCCACACCTCTCCTGTGAAAGAAGCACCAGCTCCTCTCCCCTCCCATAGCCCTTACCCTATAATTTCTACCCTTTATATCCTCAAACATTCCCACATTCATTGTAAACTCCAACACTCTCTCTTAAGCCATTTCAGGCAGTTCCTCTGTGATGCTCATAAGTATAAAATCTTTCAGTGATGGTTGCAAAAGGCGAAATCAAATGACAGGTTGATTTAGTGCAGCTCTTACTAACAGCTTGCAGAAATTAGAAGTAAATAGGAGGTCAAACAGCTCGCAAGCAATTTGACATTGGCAATTGCAGCTTAGTTAGGCTCCTCTGGTAATAAAGAACCACCGTGTCTTTCCTTTACCTCAGTGCTCAGCAATAGAAAGGTCATTACCAGCTAAAGATACTGCAAGAATAACACTTTAAACCTTTATTATTTTTAACAAGACACGGGTATTTTCAATAGTGTCTGTGCAATACACTTGCGGCATGCTACAATGACTGGAAATGGCTCAAAATAATAATAAAAAACCAAGTGAAATTGGAAACACAATATGTAACCATCCATGGTCCTTAAAGCTGTGTCAGTCAGTTAGCAAAAACCATGCTTGGGCATAAGGGAGCATGAAATTTAATATAAACATCCTGAATGTTGTAGAGAAGCAGATGAAATATGTATACAAAATGCTAAAGTAAAATATACAATGAGCTTTGTATAAATAAACAATAAAGAAATAAGAAGATTAAAAAAGTTGTCTTTATGATATATAGGATTGGCAGCAATGAACCCATTCGGCAATTGTCTGACTTATGATACTTTGGGGATGTTGATTATGCTTTTAATTCTCTTTCATCAAAAGTAGAGGTAATTAGGGACAAAATAATTCCAGTAAATGTCAACTGCCTAAGACTTGAGAAAACTCAGAAGAGGCAAAGTCATACACAAATATTTTGAAGTGAATAATAAATGAATTGTGGGCTCTAAACAATTATTTTTTGAAGTATCCCTAATGTAAACTAACCAGATGTCCTGGGTGAAGAGGGTGAGAAATTGCCTTGACAGGCCACTAATTCCTTCACTGCAGATCCCTTCTGTGAAGTGGGGATTATCAAAATAAATAAATAAACAAATAAAGCAAACACAAGAGGCACAACATGGCTTAAAAAGTCAGAGAAGGCCAGTGCAGTTATTATAAACAACTGCAGTCCTCAAAACATTTCTGAAAGTTCTTATCTGAACTTCAGTACCTGTTTCAAATGGGAAAACAACATCCCTGGCTTTTCAGACCCCCCTCATCCCTCATTTAGAGATGTGTGTCCCCAAAACAGTGACAGCATTACTAAGCCCAACTTGGTTCCCGACTTCCCCACACCTCAGTTTCCCACCTCTCTGATGGGAATAATAACAGGGCCCCATTTCCCGAGCTGGAGCGTTGCAGCAGCACTTAGATGCCATGGAAACGGGCGACATTCCACCACCCACGCTCCCCCAAGCCAGCTCTGTTATTCAGCAGAAATGCAGATGGACCAGCAGCTGGCCCAGAGGAAACCTCCTCCTCCTGGGTGAAGGATGGGCAACATCTGGCCAACCTCTGTTCCCAACTCTGTTTTATGAGCACCAGGGTGTCAGCAGCCACTGCCTGGGTTTTGTGCCCCGAAAATATTTCCCAGCCCATGCCATCCCACCAGGACACATCACTGAATGCCACCTGTGGCTCTTCTCTAGATATTCTTCTCTGCTGGGACCCAAAAGCCTGCAGGCAGGTGCAAGGGAGCACATCCCAAAAGTGCACAAGACTCCTGTATTGCACAGGAGATGCTAAAAGCCCCAGCCAGGATTAACAAAATGGCTGTGGAACAAAGATGTTCCTCTCCTGAACACTGAGTCTAATCCCATCCACGCACAGTCTCCCCAACTGCCCTCCCCGAGCAGGAGAGGGACTGACCTGTAACTCATCCCACCTCCACCAAGCTGCAAGAATTATTCATCATTGTGCCAAGCTATCAATTTCCCAAATACATCCCAACTGGCCACACCACAGGTAATTAGAGGCCACAGCCACCAGTGATTCAGGAGGGTGAGCACTGAGTGCAGGATCCAGGAGTGCCCTGGGAAATGATGGGACCCTGTGGGTCATGCTGGTTCATCTGCCCATGATTGGCTTAATCAGAGATAAGACTGACAATAGAGCAGAAATTTGAGCTGCAGACCAGGTCACACAGGCCAGCTTGGTAGAAGACAAAGGAAATCAGAAATGTCACTAGCGGGTCTATAATAATTGCGTAACTATTTCAGATAATAATTTTACAGCAGAATTTTTCCCTGGCTTCCTACCCTATACAAATCCCAAATCAAGGCTAAATTAAGGGGCTCAAATGCCTGAAGATTTTGACAATGCAGAACAAAACCAGTAAGGGACACCCTCACAGTGATCACCACTAGGATAGAGGGACAGGGCCAGCAGGAGCCAGAGGCAACCAGAGAAAAGCACAAACACCTCCCTGGCTAGCAAAGGACACGGCTCCACACCACTTTTGTCATCTTTCCCTGTTCAGCAGACAAGCTCCTTGGTCACTGCAGAGGACCAGGGCCGCGGAGAGCAATTCTGAGCCGTCTCTGCCTGCAACCTGTATTTGTTGCTCCCTTGAGTGGCTGCCTCAGACAGGCTTTACTGTATTTTAGACCTGACATTACGCAGCAGGCAGTGAAAACTGGCTACTCATTAACTTTGCCAAGATGGGAGCAGCTCCCATAAAAGCCACTGAAACCACTCCAGCATTCGGGGTGTGTGTCATTTAGCTGTGATGTGTCCCTCTTGCTGTTTGGCTTTTCCCTTTCCCTTCGGTTTTATTTTTACGTGGTGACATTTGGAAGAGAAAGCCACTGAAAGCGGCAATATTGGACACTCAATTCCTGGCTCCCTCACTGTCACTTAGCAGAAAACATTCAGAAATTTAATATTTGATCTTCCACCTCCTCTTTGATCACCTTTTTGTGCCTTTACCACTCCAAGGACAAAGTGGCTTAATAAATTGGAGAAATGGGCTGAGGAGGCTGCTCTGAGAGGGATTCAAAGCAAAGGCAGAAATCAGATGTACAAATTACTCGCTAGCCAAGGTTTTGGCAGAGATGTCAAGAGATTTGTGTACCTGGTGTTTTTTCAGGCCAAATTTCCCAGAGAGGGACTCTGGCTGGTAAAGAGAGAGTTAAACAAAGCTTAATAAAGGCAAATAGTTAGCAGGTAATGGATTGCTGAATATTCAGCCGATGAGGCAGTGCTCAGCTCATGTCTGTAGCCACCAGCAGCATCATCCACTGATGGATTTATCCCAATCTACCACTAATATCTGCAATATGCTTCTAACATCTGCTAACCACTTATTAACTCTATACAGACTCCTGAAGAGCTATCAATAACCCTAACTTTAATAAGAAGGGTGACCCCATAGCCAGCATCAGGACAGAAATGTCATTCAATCAACTTTTCTGGCTGGGGGGGGTTTTCCTCTGCCAGAAACCCACTGGGAGCATCAGGCAGGACAGAGCAGCCCGTTCAAGGTCAGAGAGTCTTCAACCAGCCCTGTCCTTGGGACTGCAGAGCCCCAAACTTCAAGGCAGTGCCATATATCAGGCTGCATGTCCTTCCTTTGAGCTCCTCGGTGGCCACTGCACAGTTGATATTCACCTTTCAACCATAAAAAATAATGTTCATGAGGAGATCAAGCACAGTGACCTCATTCTGCATGCACCAGCTTCCCATGCTAGAGCAGATATTTTACTCTTTGCAGATGTGAGGTGAAAAGCATGTGTTGAGGGGAGGCACCACAGTGAGAGCCGTGGGGAAGGATGGCCCAGAAGTCACATTTTCTTTCCATGAAGGAAGCATCCTCCTTCTCCACAGCCTGCTCAGCTGCATGGGGAGTGCTCAGAGGAAGGAGGACATGGGACAGAACCCTGCTGCCTTTTCCTCACCCTCACAGATGGTTCCTCTCTGGTGCTGTGGGTGCCAGCACGTCCCCAAGCCCTAATGTCACATGTCACAATGTGCTAACATTCCATGGAGCTCCCCTTGTACACCTCCATGACACTCCCCACTGTACAGATGGGGAAACTGAGGCAGGCTGGGTCACAGCAGATGGGCTCCTGCTGCCTTCGGTGCTGCTTCCAGCTCACATCCCAAGGTCAATGTGCCAGCAGCACTCACACATCCTGCAGGGATGGAACTCACAAGGCAAAGCCCAATTCCTCCACTAACTTGAGTCACAAGCAATCTGCAAGCCAATGGATTTGGGTTCCAGCAAAAGTTTGAGTCCCAAACTAAAACAACTGTGCCCCATCCTGTCCAAAGGGGATGCTATGCCAGCTTATGGAGCAAACACCCCATTTGCCCATTGCGACTCCTTCCAAAATAAACAGGTTTATGATCACGCCATCATTCCATCGGTCCAAGGCGCTCATGGAAAAACCCAGCCTGCACCGTGGCCAGCACCACCACCCCGCGCTCCACAGACCGGCTGCAGATCTGTCACCATTTCAAGAGCCACTTTCTGCATCCCAACCATCCAACACAACTCTGCCAACCTCTACCACCTGTTCTGCTTTGGCCTGCACCACCACAGCCCTCGGTGGGCAGAAAAGGCCCTGGCATGGCGCGGATCCTTGTGGGGTTTGCAGCTCCGTGGCAGCGCCGGCAGGCACAGCTGGCTGGATGCTGCTGCATCCCACACCGCTGCGCCGGGGAATGGCCATTGCAGCACCAAATTAACGGTGCATCTGCTCCTCGCTGCAGACGCCGCCGAGAGTGGGCTGTAATTTCGTCTCCGATCCCCCAAATAATGTTTGTTGTCGTGCTGTAATCTTGGCAATCAATGTAACAGCTGAACAGATCGTTTCGGCTGAAATATTTGCTAAACACGCGAAGACCTTGAAACCACACCTCAGCGTGTGCGCATTGTGTGCGGAATTGCACGCTGAACTAAATAAGGGTTGGGTGGGGGGAGACATGGGGAGAGCTGCCAGCCAATTAAAACACAAAAACAACGAGGAAAAAAAAAACTAAACACCAAACCCCTGTGAGTTTATCTGCAGCACCTTCCACCAGCAACACCTTATTTCCTGTAAACCAGGCAAAATAAAGCTTCAAGCACTCTTTGGAGCACTCCACTGTCCAAGATGGATCAAGTGAAATGTGTATGCAAGGCTCTCAGAAGCAGAATTTAATGGTCACAAAAATCAATTGGCCAAACCAGCTGCACGCATATTAACCTCCTGATGTCCCTCTCACTGAGTGCTACCTTCACCTCAGCCAGCTATAAATAGGCTAAGCCACAAAATGTTTTTATTTAGGGAATTTAGCAAGAGCTGTTTTTTTGATTTCTGTGTTTAGCCTGCTTGAAATGCCAGCCTGGGAAATGAAAGCAGCAGATTAGTGAAGACAAAGCCGCAGGTGACCAGGTTACACTCATGGCCACACTATCAACCACCTGCACGTCCTTCTGCAAGTCATGGTACTGTGATATTTCCCTTTTTCTTCTTCAAGACCTGTGTTTATTTTGAAATCAGCTTTCTGACAGAAAGAATCTGACTTGGATACAACAGCTGGGCTGCAGGACCCCAACTGGGGCTGGGGTTCCCAGGCATTAACTTAACTTTACCTGAAATAACACAAGGTCTTTGGGGACAAGAAAGGAAAGTTGCTCCTTTTTTGGTTAAACTTTTGTGTTTCCAAGGTTTTGATTTCTTCTAGCACTGCAAAGCATTTGTATAAATTAGTGCAGACATCTGAGATATATCAAATTTGACAGGCCTGGGGCAAGTTCAAACTTCTGATCACAACATCCATCACAAGCACTGAGCTATTTATCAACAATTGATCAAAACGAAAAGGGAGAACAAAACCTTTCACTTCAGTAATTGATACCTGAGGACTGACAAGAGCAGGTCCACCGCCTCCCCCTCAAGACTGCAGATTGCTTAGTTGACCCCCAAGACTTCACTCCATTAAAGCACCTGACCAAATGTGAATCTTTGGGAGACGTGACACCACAGAAGGAAAAACAAAACCTCATGGACCTGCTCAAGCTCCACCTTTGACCCTGCAATTCAATCATGCAAACCCCCTGATGACCTCAGTGTAAGAATTAGCTGGAAGAGGTTGGAAGACCAGAGATGTGACTGATGAAAACAGGGTTTGGGATTCTGGATAAGAGGAGTCACTTTCTGCTCTGCCACAGCCTCCCAGGGAGGCCTGACACATCACCCAGGCTCCCTGGTCTCATCCCCAGTGGGGTTGGTATCTCTTTTAGGGAAAAAAAAAAGCACATTTGCAAGTCTGGAGTGCCAAGATATGACAGTAAAATGGGCAAAATCCTTTCAGTGAGACCCAAGCAGCCTTTTAATCCTCCAAGCAGCAGATCGCAGCTGCTGAATCACAGCACTCTTGACTGGGATTCAAAAGAGAGAATTTGGGGTCACTGGGCACCTCCATGGTGATGTGTCAGGCTCAATTCCTTGGCTGTGACATCCCTTCCATTTCTAAACATCTCATTCAGTGGGGTTTCAACCATCTGCACTGCACAGGGACTTGTCTCCAGCCTGGGCTGCAAATTTGGCCGGGATAAAACTGGCAGGAGCCAAGGAGTGAAGCCAAGGGGACAATGGCCTGGAGCCAGGAGAGCCACACCAGCACAAGCAGCACCACCACGGTGCCCTGATCCCAGGGACTGGGCACTTCCCTCCCCAGAGGAGAGGAGGGAAACACTTTGCACGTCTTTATCACGCCACAGCCTCTAATCCAGCAGCGGGAGCCAACCTGGCTTGCCCAGATCCCTCATGGAGACACGAGCCTGCCAACCTGCTGAGAAGCAAAGGCTGCCAGCACTCCCAGCCTTGGCAGCTCTCCCAAGGTGGAGAAGCAATGGGCTTTCCCTGGAGGCACCAGGCAGACAAAGGAAGCTCCGTGCTTCCTACAAGGCGTGCGTGGCCCTTGCCAGAGGACATGTGTCCCCAACAATTCCCTGTCGGGCCACACGACTCCAAGGGAGCTGTGACACAACTCATTGCAAAGAGGCTCATGGAAGCCATGTGTGCCAACCACGGCAAGAAAAAGCATTGTTTTCTTAAAAAAAAAAAAAAATTTAAAAAATTAGCTGCTTTCCACACATTTGCTAATTACTCATCAGATTTTCTAATGAAGGTGCTGTGCTGAGCACTGGGAGACAGAAGGATTTTCTGCTAAAATCAAACAGGGAGTAAGTGCAGCGTTTACCAAGGGATAGGCAGCTTCAAAGCTTTCCCTTCCACTTAGATTTTAAGCACTTCTACAAAAGAACATTGATTTTGGGTTAAATTGACTGATTTTATTCATAGCTGGTTCGTATGGTGTATTCAAAAGACAAATTGTACGAGACTGCAAGCTATGGATCAGCTCTGATAATTCAGAGTCCTCTTTCCTCTTTCTCTTTTTCTTTTTTTTTTTCCCCCCTAAATATTTTCCATGCTTATAATTTGCTATTATTTGGCCCCTGCCTGGACAGAAAAGGCATTTTCACAGTATGGGAGCCTGTCTTTGAAGGAAAGGTATTATATTTTAATGCCAATTACAACAGAAGTAAGAATCAGACATCCCTGCAACCCTTTAGAGCTCCTGCATAGCAAATGGCCTATTTGGGGAGGGGATGTGTGTTTTGTTCAGAGACATTATATTTATGCAGAGAGTTTATTGACTCCAATTTAGTTGAAATATATAATAAACATGTGTATCAAGCACTAAACACTTGTGACAAAGATCAGCTCTAATCCCTCAGGTGCACTGCTGTAGCTGTTAAGAGAAGTGCTAGATGAATACTCCTTAAAAATATCACAGGCCAGGAATATTTAAGGCTATTACACATACTGGGCATAAGGCAGCAGGTCTGGGACATGCTTCCAGCTGCCTTTAGACATGCAGGAGGCAGCATCAGCTCCTGCCATCTCAGCACAGGTCACCATAAATGTCCCAAAACATCCTCCCAGGCTGACTTCAGCACAACCTCCCCCACCCCAGAGCTGGCCAGCTGCAAACAGCTGGATGCAAACCAAAGCAACCTTGTCCCTGCAAGTCATGGTCTGAGGCTGGGCAGCTCAGCCACTGTGACTCTGTTTCCCCATGGAAATGGAGATGTTGAAAGTCAGTGGTAGAGGAATTCAAGGGGGCATTGTTTGCAAAATGTGTCTGAGGAGTTAAGATATCAGCTGCTAAATTAATATCTGCATCATCACTCTTGGAATCACTGGGAAAGCCCTGCAAGACCATCAATCCCCACTGTGTCCCCAGCCCAGAGCACTGAGTTCACATCCAGGCATTCCTTGGACGCCTCCAGGGAGGGGGACTCCAAACCTCCCTGGGCAGCCCCTTCCAATCCCGTTCCATGGGGAAATTCCTGCTGGTGCCCATCCTGACCCTGCCCTGGCCCAGCCTGAGGCTGTTCCCTCTCCTCCTGTCCCTGTTCCCTGGGAGCAGAGCCCGACCCCCCCTGGCTGTCCCCTCCTGTCAGGAGTTGTGCAGAGCCACAAGGGCCCCCCTGAGCCTCCTTTTCTCCAGGCTGAGCCCTCCCAGTTCCCTCATAGACATAATTCTATGATCCCTCCTCATAGGATCTCCAGATCATTCCCTAATACATTTGGTTCCATTCCACATTTTCTTATAGCAGCAACACAAACCAAAAATGGCAAAATCCTTCCCTCCTCACATCATGAAAGGCTGCAAGACTCATTTTATTAACTAGGAGGAAGAGAAACTTAAACTATCAAAAATATTTCTCTCAAAACCAAAAGTCTGGTGACCCCAAACAATTCTTGGGTTGAACCCACTGGATTGTTTCAGAAAGGGAAGAATTGAACAACTTCAAAAGATGCTGAAACACAAAAACATGCAGAGCATTTGGTTCAAAGGCCCATCACAGGGTTTCCTTCTGTTTTATTCAAACCCTTTGGGAATATATTTAAATAAATGAAATCTAAACAAAACAGTGGTGTTTGCAGGGAGTGGGGCTGAGCTTTTCACCCCTCCTTTTTTTTTTTTTTTTAAGGAATTTTGTCATCCAGCAAATGAGCAGAAAAATGTGTTATTCACTGAGCTCTACTTAATGTGCTGAATACAAAATAATAAATAAATAAAAGGAGTATACAAATGCATCAATCTGAACATATAATGAGAGCCTGGCGGTGATGAATTTGAGGGATGCAGGACAAACCACCACTGAGAATTGTGTAGGGACCAGGATTCATTGTTGTGGCATACACACACTCCCCAACGGATGCTGAGGAATTAGGGGTGGCTTCTGCAGCTGTGGACAATCCAGAGGAACATTTACAATAAGGCTTTTCATGTCACACCCTGAACATGGAGGAAAAGAAGGGAGAAGAGGGCACAGACTGCAGAGGTCAGGAGTGCTGCTCCTCTAGCTGGATTTTCTACTGATCTGGATTTAGAGAACTAAATACCTTAAACACCCATACATCCCAAATCTCTCTGCATTCCAAGTACAATTAGATTCTCAGCAGTCAACCACTACAACCACCTACCACTCACAACAGCTACAACCCTTGAACAGGAGATGGGATTTTGACCAACCCAGGAGCATCCCTTTCTTTTTTACCCTGGAGTCCAGCTCCTGAGTCCAGCATCCTCCCTTCCCCAACAGCCAAAATCCCACCAATTTTTGCCACATCCTGGCACTTGATGTCTCAATTTGCAGCCTGGAATGCCAGGCATGTCTGGAGAGCTCCTCTGTTATCATTTCAGGGCATCCGATGCTGCTAATTGATACACCATAATACTCTCATTTACTCAGCATCAAGCTGGAGCGTTGATAATTGATGGATTGGTTTGCCTTTGATGATCTGCAAAATTAAAAGCCACAACTCTGCAAGATGCTGAGGATCCCACATGAGAGCCTGCAAACTCCTCAGTTCCCAGTGCAGCTGAGCAGAAAGGAAAGGCACTCAGGACCAGGCAGGGCTAGACCTTAATTCAACAGCCCCCATGACTTTGTGGAGCTGTATCTATTAATATGGATTTAATTGTGGGTTTATATCTTATTATTGTCAAGTGAAATGAAATTAGGAGGAAGGAGATGCTGTTCCTCCAGGGAGCATCTGCATTTCCAGTCCCAGAGAGCTTTAACTTCTGGAAGAGGGCAAATAGACAATAAATGTCAATAAGACATCTCTTTTCTGCTCTTTTTTTCATTAAAAAAATGCTTCCTGCAAAAACCCACAAAGCCCATGGGACTGCAGGCATGGAACTGTGCACTCCTACCCAGTTTCATGATGCTTTTCTGAGAGGAGCTGCTTTATTCCAGCCCAGCTTCCCTAGGATACATCTTGGAGAACATCAAGTGCAGCACAGCACAACAACCTGTGCCACAAACCAGTTGCTGAGTGTTTTTCCCCCAGCACGTTCAGCAAACTGCATGGCTGGCTGTGGAGGAGGGGGGAATGTCTGGCCACGCTGACATTAATCAAAACAGGATTTCTCGAATGGGTTTTACAGATTTCTGACCCAGCACTGCACAGCACATTCACGAGGTCAAGGAGACGTATGCTTGAAGGATGGCAGTTGCATGGCTCCTCTCAGACTCAAAGTCACTCAATCCATACTTTCCCTCAATATATTATTGCTTCCTCAGAACAACTCCCCCATTTGCAAATGATGATTAACACTCTAATCTTGGCATAATTACTCCTGCCTTTCAAACCACACCAAAAAAAGAAAGAGAAAGGGGAGGAGCGCCGAGGAGCCGATGTCCCACTGTCACGCCAGCGTTTCAGAGCCAGCTGTCCACGAGACAAGTCACGACAGCAGCGCCGTCCACCTGCTTGGGAACAATGTCACAGGAACTGAGGAGGACACTGGCCATCTGCATATATTCCCCTCATTACTGTCTCTCCAGCTCAAGTCACCACGGCTTATCGGGTTTTAAGACACAGCAAGGTCATTGCAACCAAAGTTCTCCCGTTCGCTTCCCAGAATTTGTTCTAGTTATTCCTATCTGGATACTCATATTATTGCCATTAAATTATGATAATTTAAGCATCCTACGTTCTGGGTGAAGCAGACAGAGATATCCAGTCAGGATTCCTGCCAGAAACACGGGCTGGCTGCACCTCCTGAGTATCTCTTAATTATCTCTTCCTCTTTCTGGTGGGGAAAGGTCTGAGCTCAGGTGAGTGCTCCCTGCTCTCTTCTATTTGATTCAATTCTCCGGCTCATGAAATATGCTCCTGCTTCCTTCGAAGGACAAATGAAATGAAACAGCCTCTTGGAAGGAGACAAACGACAGAGGATACGGGTGAAGACATAATTCAAGAGACTTTGGGAAAGTCGGATGGTGATTTTGAAAGGTACTCAAGGAATTAATCCAGGAATGAAAGAAACAGAGAAGGAAGTCAATTAATTCACTGCAGCACTGCATGGCTCTTTGACTGGAAGTCAGCTGCAAGGAGTGCCCAGGGAGGCTGAAAGGCACTACAGACATTGTATTTTTTAAAAAAGGGGCTGAAAGGTGATTTTTTTATGCACAGAGAGAAGATGTGGAGCTGGAACAGCTCTAAGGAGGTGGGCAAGAGCAAGAGCCACCAGGCTTCACCTTTTCTCCTCCCTTTGGTGAGCCCCACCTTGGCTCTGAAGGGAGGTCTCTTGGGTGATGGAATTTGGCAGCACAGTGTGCCTAACAGCAGCTACAAAGGACTGTGATGCGACTTCAAAGACAGACAGAGCAGGAAAAAGGGATCTCTAGGAGGTTGGAAAGGACAGCTGGGCACTGAGCAGCACAGGTGATGCAGGGCTGACAGAAGAAGTCAAAAGGAATTTGGCAGAGAGGTGAGTGGACAGATGGAGTGTCCTCAGGGCAGCTGGGAGCAGCCACCACCCATGGAAAACTCCTCCACAAGTATTAGGAGCATCACTGGGGGAAGGAAAAAGCAACACCTGGGATCAACACTGGCCAACTTTTGTCCCTTGAGATCTCTGGAGATACCAGACTCTCCTGGGAGCCAGAACTGGGTCATCTCCAACAGCACAGACCAGCAAGCAAACACAGAATCCCAGAATGGCTTTGGTTGGGAGGGACCTTAAGGATCATCTTGTTCCAATGCCCCTGCCATGAGCAGGGACACCTTCCACTGGAAGGAACAATTCTGGGCATGGGATGGGGCAGCCACAGCTTCTTTGGGCACATTTCAGTGGATACCACTTGAACCCTCCTCTGTTTGTTCTTTGAGGCTCTCCAGAGCCCCAGCAGGGACCAGAGGACATCTCTAAAGTGCTGATGAAGCCGGAGGTAATTAAATACGAGGGGCCTCCCATTGTCAGCGTTGTGCCTCTGTTTTGGCAGCCAGCTCCAGCAGAGCAGAAGAGGGAAGATTTGATTTTAATCACACAGATTTCAGGTTTTATTTTGCTCATTAAAATTTCTGATAAGGATTTAGTCTGACATTATGCAGTATTTTGGAAGAGGATGTGTGGCAGTGGGGGGGATTGAAGCAAACCACGTTTCCTTGTGATGAGAAGATCTTTTCGCCTCCCCACGACAGACACAAGGATGTGAGCAGGTGTTATTTCAAAGGAAGGGATTTGGGGGGAAGAGGGGAGCAGGAGGGACTCAAACATACCAAATCAAGGATCTAAGCCTTGGATTATGGAGAAAAAAGGTCCAAAGTCTGAGATTACAGAGCCCATTTCAGAGCTGCCTCCCGGAAACCATGGATCAGTTACTTTTCAGGCCCCATCAGAGGGAACACTTTCCCAGAACAGAACCAGAGATTTCCAGGCTGTCCCAGCCTCCCCACACCCCTCCAGAAACTGCTCCAGAATAGGCTGGCACTCCCCACTCAGCTTTGTCCTGGCAAAGGGAAAAATTATGGAGTACAGGAAATGGAATTGTCACCATTTCACTGCTTTCAGGAGCACCATCAAACACTTCCGTGGAGAGGAAGGGTGACAGCTTGGACAGGGGAGGGAGCAATTGTCTTGTTTGCTTGTTGATTAGGATCCAGCAATTGCAGGCAATTTGCCTCCTATTTCTTCAGCAGCTTTACACAAACACTGCTTTAAGAACCTAAGTGTTATTCATCAAGAACAAGAAGTCTGCATGAAGCCAAAGTCACCTGAGCAAGAAATAAATGAGTGAATGTGAGCTTCATCCGGGCCTGCTATTGCCAAGCATTTGGATTTGTCCCCACAAAAGCATTTGGAAACAAGATGGATTTCTTTGTCCCCAGAGGATGTGTTGTTCTTTTAATAAGCCTTAAACCAAGCGAGTTGTGCAATGTGAGTCGTGCAGAAGATGAGATGAGCTTTTAACTGCAGTTCCCTGGGTGCTCTCAGCCTGTGTACCCACCAGCTACAAGCCAGAGAGGAGATCTGGGGAATGAGCAGAAATCCAGGAAACAGATGGAAAAAGAATCTATGAAATACCCAGTAATTCCCACCAAACCAAGGGCAGCCAGAATGACAACAGCAGGAAACGCTCAGCCAAATATTTCCAGTGTATCTGAAGGGCTTGTGCCACCCCAGAGGTTCCTGGCGCATTCAAACCAGCACCCAGAGCAAGAAAACTCCTCTGCAAAAGGGATTTTCACTGGGCCAGCACTGCCAACCACCCCACCAAGGCAGCAGCTGGCACCTGTCCCCTCTTCAACCTCCCCTCAGTGGCAACTGAGCCTCAGTTGTGTGCAAGGTGCTGCAATTAGATGGCAAAGAAAATAATGCAAATGACACCATTCATGTATTTTTAACAACTTCTAATGGAAATCTGTAGCTGGGAATGAGCAGGGATGCACATCCTAAGTGCAGTGAAGCCCCAAGGGCCCAGAAATCCATCCTGGGTGCCAGGAAGGGATTTGATTTACTGTGCCAGCTACAATACATGACTGCCCAGGGTTGGATCTGTCCTTCCCACCATGGTGCTGGCAGCGAGTCCCCAAATCCTCCCCCAGGAGAGACAGAACACCCCAAGCAGCAGAAGAGGGCTCATGTTCATCATTCTTTGTGGCCCCATCCATCAGGTGGCTCCTGGAGTGCTTCGAGCCCCTCTGCTATCCATTTAAGGAGTAATTTCTGAGTTAAAAATCAATTAAAAGGCTGTGCCCTGCCTTGCCCCTGCAGGCCTGGCACACCATGGGGGGGGTAAAACAGGGAAAAAAGCCATCTGCATCCACGAGTGCTGAGCAGAGCCCTGAGTCACCTCCCCCAGCAGCGAGGCCACCTCTTCTCAGGTGTTGCAACTCATTTATTAGATCTCTCCTCTCTTTTCTCCTCCACCTTTCACTGTCCTTATTATCTTTTTTTTTTCCCAACCAAAGGGAAAAGGAAGAAAAGGAAATCTCTCCACCACAATAGCGTGTCAGGCTCCTATCATTTTCAAACCCTCCTCTCCCCTCCCTTTCAACTCTCCTTACTTAGCAGAGAATTTTTCTTCATTAAAATTAAGCCTCATTTCAGGCTCATCTTCTTTTCTCCCTCTCCTTTTCTCCAAATTGAATGAAACGTGATCTCCATCAACCTGGCCTCCCCTCCCTCTCCTCTTGCTTTCAGAACCAAACCTTCCTCACCATAAGAAAAAAAAAAAAATTACCCAACCATCCATCCATCCATCCTCCTCATCCTCTCCTCTTGCTGCTCCAGGAAATCAGCCCCACTGAAGGCGACAGCTTCTGCCGGGAGCTGCACGATTCCCCCCCTTATCCCACTTTCAGCTCATTCTCCTTAATTGGGGAATATTTTCTCCCACATAATGGAATGAGACCTTCTCCTCTCATTTTCTCGCCGGCATTTTTTACCTGCCTTAATAATCCTGCAGCTCCCCTGGCAAGCAGCAGGCAGGGATGGATGGGGGGTCCCTCCCATGAATCCCCACCCTGACAGAGACGCTGAGCGGCTCAGCCCACGCAAACCTTGGCATCCTCTCCTAGGAAAAGCAGCCAGATGGCTTTGGCAGGACTTTCCCCTCCCCTCCAGGTTTCCAGTAACCTCTGGCACCACTGGATGGTCAACAACTGCTTCAAAGACAGCTTGGAGATGACACCAGGCACAATCTGCACATCCAGCCTGACCAGAGACCTGCCTTGGCTCATGACCAGTGCTCACCAGGGATAACCCCATCCCATTTCCCAGCTTCTCCCACCTTTGCTGTCCTTCCCTCCCTCCTTCTTCCCAATGCTGCTTTCTCCTCCTCATTCCAGCTTTTTCTCCACCAAAAAATGTATTTAACATTCTCTGATGCTCAAGGCCAGCCGGCTCGTTAGCTCTGCTACACCTGGATCAGGATCTGGAGACAAATTGCTGCTTCATTATAGGAGCTGAGGCTCTAATCCATTTTTTTTTCAGGCTGTTTAACTTGTAAGGACAACAGATGGATACAGGGCAGTATACTGCAGACTCCTTAAGATCCATCACACAGGCTTGGAAGTGCAAAAACACAAGGCTGAGGAATGTGAAACCAGAGCAGATCTTAGAGTGGTCACCTCAAATTAGGCACAAAGAGAAAATGTGCCAAGACTGGAACTGGACTGAAACTGCCAACTTGTATTGCTGAAGATTAAAGGAAAATCAAACTTTTTCCCTCCACATCTCACAAAGTCATTTAAGTTTTTTTTTCACTTTTGTCTCTCCAGTGAAAAAGAACAAGGAAAAAGTTCAGTAAAAAATTAGCTAAGAAATGAACATACACCTACTTTAGGTTTGAACAGATGATGTGCAAGAGCCACAGCCTGAAAACCTCAGGTTTTGCTTTGGGATTTTTCACAAAGGTAATGCAAAACTTGGACCTACCAAAAGACCTCCTGCAATGCTCTAAATGAGAACACATCCAGCACCATCTTCCTTTCAGCATCTCAGACAAGGGCTGAACTCACCTGCAGAGCTCTGAGGCAGCACAGGAGGCTCTCAGCTGTCTGTCCCCTGCCCAGATGTGCAGCACATCTGCTGACCCTGCCAAACCAGCTGTTTGCTTTCTGCTGTGCAGAGCTCCAGAGACCCAGAGGTGCTGTCTTGGTGCCTGGATCCCCCAGAAGTGCTCACAGACACCTAAACATGGGTGTGCAATATAAGCTTCCCGTGGGCAAGGATACTCCAGAGGAGAGCTGACATTCAGAGTGCTGGTGGAAATCTGCAGTCTGAGCATGAGCCTCTCCTCCAGCCCAGGCAGAGGAGCTCAGCTCTTTGCTGCTTCAGGTTGTCTCTTGGAGTGGATATTTGCACCCAAATCTGCTCTGGCCAATCTTCTCTACCTCCAAAAGCCTCTGCTGAAGGAGTCCTTTAATGTCTCAGTCTCTCTATGCAATAAAAGCATCACAATGGGTGTGGCACTGTGGGGGGATAGAATGTAAGAAAATAAAGACAGTGCAGAAGGTAATCTCACCCCTGACGAGTTGCAGCTGTACTAATCACCAAAGATTAGGAACAGGCCTGCCCTTAACAGGCCACAGGTGTGTCCAAAGAGGATGAGTGCTAGAAAAGAGTGGGTTAGCTGGGTGAGAAGGGAGCTGGAGTTTGTTGGCTGTGCTGTGAAGGCCTCAGTGCTGTGAGGTGCTGCCCATGAGACATCACCAAGGAGGTTTGAGAGCTTTGGAGTAAGATGAGAACATGGCACCCCCAGGGAGCAGTGCCCTGTGCCCATCCTTGCCAAAATCCAGCTCTCCCCAGTCCCTGCTCAGCCAGAACACAGCAGGGAACAGCAGCACACGCTGGGAACACCCTCTCCCCACCAGATCGAGAAGAGGTGCCAGGGAGGTTGGCTGAACCTCTGAATCATCGGCTGGGGAGAGGCGTTCTCACTCTGCTGCTTTGACTGCTCCTCCCTCCCTCCCTCCCTGCTGCAGCAGGTGCCTGGGAGCACCCATGGAATCCCGTGGTTTCCCCATGGAATGTGTTGGTCAGGGCACGAGGCTGTGAATGCTGGCATTTCTCAGGTCTTTGAACGCTTTAATCACCTCGGAGGGGATACTGAACTGGGAGCCTGGCATTTACCCTGGCACTGCCTGACCCTCCCAAAGGAGCCTCTGCTCCAGCCAAGCCCGGGGCTGCCAAAGCAAACCGGTGCCTGGCCTCGGGGCAATTCCCTCCTCTCCCTGGAACACATCCCAGGGACAGTTTCATCCTCAGGGTGCCAGAAGACTCAGAAATCACGGAGCTCGTGCAGGGATGGGCAGCCATCCTTCCCAAAGCCAGCAAAGCCCCCGGGAGCACTCCAGCTTCGCAGAGGAAACCTTGGACGCCTGCCACAACACGCTTGCCACTGGTTTAGGGATTTGCTGGGACAATGGCAGGACAGCAGCTCCTACCCAGGGGCAGGAGGATGAATAGGCACAAGAATCCCTATTTAACACACACAATAGCCCAGCCCGGCTGCCCGTGTAGGTTCACCCGGCATTTGTTCACGTTTCCCACTCCTTGGACTCTCTCCTGGTCCCTCCCAGAGCTTGGAGGCAATAACTTGCCTTCTTATCTGACCCAGAAGGACAGCCAGCTGTCAGCACACAAACACGGCCTTTGTTTATCCTGAAATGAAAGCTCAGTTAATTAAAACCAGAAATCACTTTCTCTTATCTGCAGCCTCTGGCCCCTGTGGCAGGCAGGAGGCTCCGGGGCCACGCTCACGCCCCAGGCTGCTGACACAGCCCGCACACAATGTCCCAAACTCCTTGCCAGTGCCTGTTGCATCCTCCTTTGGGATTCATTCGTGGGAAATTGGAATTTTTAAGGCAGCAAGAGCTTCTCCACATTCCCAGACAGGTTAATGCCACTCAGTTCTACCCCATTCCCTGACCATGGAGCTGCAGAGCCTTTGGCTGATGTGCAATGAGCTTAATGGTCTCAGGGCTTTGGGTTTGGAATCCTGGGTGATCAAGTCCATTGTGCTGTCACGACTGTCCCCTCACAGCCCAGCCCAGCATTTTTTCATCCCCACACACCCTTCCCAAGAGGAGATTTCACCCTCCTCTTGCCAGCAGCCCTCCCCACACAGTCACAGAGGGACCAGCCTGGCTGGAGCTCCCAGGCAGGGGGTGCTGCCCACACCCAGCCCCGCTCCCAGCACGGCTCTGGGCGTGCTGGGAGCCCTCGCCAGCAGCAATCATGGTTATGCAAGGCAGGAGCTTGACAGAGTGCCAGTTCTGCATGCTGAAAATTGAAAGCGATCGACTTCCACCTTGCGCGTAAGGCAGAGAAAATCACATTCAACTCATTGAGAGGCTTCAACAGCAGAAAGATTGATCAACTTGATGAGAAGTGACTCTCTGTCTGCCATCCTCCTCCCCCCCACGCTCCTCTCCTGTTGATCCCAATTTCAGCACAAACAAAGGAGCCCAGGGCCCGAAAAGGAGCCCGTGTGCTGCTGGCTGGGTCCCACATGTGGAAGAAGGTCTTCCCAAGAGGGTGGGCAGGCCCTGGCACAGGGTGCCCAGAGAAGCTGCACGCCTGGAAGTGTCCAAGGTTGGACAGGGCTTGGAGCAACCTGGGATATGGGAAGGTGTCCCTGTGCATGGCAGGGGTTGGATGACGTGAATTTTAAGGTTCCTTCCAACCCAAACCATTCCATGATTCTATCCCGGGTCAATTCTCCCTAAAAATGTCAAAGGTGCACCAAACTGCAGAGGATGTTTGCTGATGTTCCTGGCAATGGGCTGCACCTCACGCTGGGTACACCAGGAGGAGGCCCAGGATGAGGGACCCCACCTCCCTGAGCTGCCTGCCCACACACAGGCTGCTCCCTCCCTCCCCTCTCGCCTGGCACTCCTCACTTCGCCATTTACACGTGTCACACCAAAATCTTTCTCATTAAGCGGAAATTGAATTTCGTTAATTAAAGCAAAAGAAATCAATTAACCTTATCAGCAAACAGGAGCCATTGGAAAGGGAATAAGGAGAAGGCATCCCTCCCTCTCACCCCGAGCCTCTCCTGGATGCTCAGAGCCGTGCACGGGCAGCTCACCGTGGGCTGCAAACAAGCGAGATGGGACTGCAGGGAAGGTGGGGAACTGCTGACAAGAGGAAAGGGATTTCAAAGCAATTAACACCCCCAAGATTTACCATCAGGTTGACAAGCTCTCAGAGTAGCCATCACTCAAACCTAAGGATTCAATTAATTTTTTTTTCCCTCTTCCCCCAACTCCCCTGGTAGCTTTGCACGTAGTAGCAGAATGACTTCAGTGTGGAAGGAAGATTTAAAAACCAAACAGAGCAGAGTGATTTTACAGGAGATAAAAGCATCGTTTCCCCATGTCCCCCAACAGACAACATTTGTTTTTCCTTCCTTTGCTGTTTGCCTCATTGGCACAGCTCAAACGCAGCCATTTTGTCACTACCCCTGGATATTTGTGTGAGCTCCTTTGCTTTTGCATCTTGCAGAACCTTAATCCCAGACTTCAATCTCATAGGGAAAGGCTGGCTATTCTGGGATGTTTAATCCATGCCAATGGTCCCAGAAAGGACCTGGCAGTGGCTCTGCCACAAGACCTGTCCCTAGCAGAGGTGATGGTGGTGAGGTGACAGGAGACACACAGGCTTGAGAACACTTTTAATCTCATTAAGACCATTTGTCAATAACTGCATGATTTTTCCCAGCCAGGTGAGACAGGCTTTACTTACAGCCCTGTGAACAGTCTGCGGGACCTCTGATTTTCAACATCACTCTCTGCAAAGGCAGGGAGTGAGGGAAGCTCATCCCTCCTTCCCATGGGCAAAGATGCTCCAGAGGAGAGCTGACATTCAGAGTGCTGGTGGAAATCTGCAGTCTGAGCATGAGCCTCTCCTCCAGCCCAAGCAGATGAGCTCAGCTCTTTGCTGCTTCAGGTGGTCTCTTGGGGTGGATGTTTGCACCCAAATCTGCTCTGGCCAATCTTCTCTACCTCTAAAAGCCTCTGCTGAAGGAGTCCGTTAATGTCTCAGTCTCTCTATGCAATAAAAGCATCACAATAATAATAGCTTCTGCTGAGCACCCTTAATCTGTAGAGATCCAGGCACTTTAGAGAGGAGCAAAGCTATTATATCGAGGGGACAGCAGAGAAAAGAACAGGGACACGGGAAAATATAAAGATTTGCACACAGAAATCAGCAACCCAGGCAGCACAGACCCTCAGTCTCCCACACCTCCCTCCAAAGCCTGGAAAGCAGAGACACAGCTCCCCAGAATCAGACAGGATAAAGGAGTGAGCAGGCCAGCAGTGCCCACCGAGGGCGGGTGCTGAGAGCAGGGGGAGGGAAGGGGTTTCCCTTACCAGGAATGCTCTCTGCTGTCCCCTGTGCCCCTGAGAACACTGCTCTCAGAGGTGATGAACCCTCCCTTTCCCATGAGACAGGGGGGTGACATCCCCCAGTCTCCCCACCCCAAGAAGGGCATGGAGTTGTCCCTCACCCCCACCTCCCCCAATTTCTGATCCTCCTGGAGCCCAACCCCCACACCATCCCTCACCCACCCCCAAAACACCACCCAGGGGAGGTTCCCCTGCTCAGGAAAACTTTTGTGATCCCCCCCTCCCCCCCTAAACTCCCAGTTGGCTGCAGAGACCCTCAGACATCCCAGGAAAAGGTTAGAAAGACCAATCATTATATCAAGGAGCCAAAAATGCCCACTCTCTCCCAAACCTTTACTGCAGCCTTTGCACCCCCTGCTCTGCCCTTAAACACCCCCAGCCAGCTCTCAAACCACCTCCTCCTGCCTGCAATTCCAGAAAACCTCTCCTTGAGCAGCCTAATGAATGAGGCGGCTTCATGCAAAGCCTGAGCCCAAGGATGAAATGAGATGGAGATCTCCCTGGCTGATTCAGGGATTTTTTCCCACAGATCAGGATGCTCAGTTCTACCAGGCTGGATGCTCCTCCTGGGAGCAGGACTGGCAGACTAGGAAAGCCCAGAGGTAGCAGAGAAGATTTCCTGAAGGAATCTCATCTGTATGAGGAATCCTCAGGTGCAGGGCCAAACCAGCACGTGTTTTCAGGAGCCCAGACAAAATTAGGGAAGAAAAAGATGCAAATAACCCAGGAATGTGCCCAGCAGTCTTTTGTGTGAGCACATTAGAATACAATAGAAATGTGACTAAAAAAGACTCAACAGAATAAATACTGCACTTATAATAGGCCTCAGGGAGAGAAAGAGATTTAATGGCAACATATTAAATGTAAATCAACACAAAAGGTAACTGGGAAGGGAAGAGATATACCAGCTTAGGGATTATAGCACAAAGCTGTAATATTTACTCATGAGATTAAGGCACTTATAGGAAATGAAATATTGTCCTTTGGAAATAATTCAATCCTTTGCCTTTATCCAGGAGGATTGGACATATCAAGCTGTTTGAGAGATGCAGACATAAATTCACACCTAATACTAGTGGAGGGATGGGGAGCTGCATCTGTCACAGAGCTCTACAAGGGCTCCAGGTTTTCCTGGGGAAACTCTTGGAGCAGCAGCCTCTGCCTGCACACCCCCACTGACACCCAGAGCTGCTGGGAGAAGGGATTTTGGATGGCTTGGACAAAGCAGAAATGACTGCTGGCCATTTTAGGGGGACCTTTCCTCCCCACAACTCCCAACCATCCAACACATCCTGGGATCTGTTGACCTGCTGCTCCCCATGGATGATGGCAGGATAAAGACTTCTCCAACGTCCTTTTGGTCAAGGTGATCCCCATCACCTCGATCCTCAGTGTCTCAGCTTCCACATCTGCAATTTGGGAGTGTTTCCCTGCTGTGTAAAAGCTTCAGCCAAAACATGCTTCAGGAATGTGATGTATCATCACCACACATAAGTTATCTCCCAGTTTACTGTAATTTTTTTTTCAGGCAAAAAATAAAATTCTAACAACTCAATCTGATTTCCAGGTGCCAGGCAATAAAAAAGACAATCTTCTGATTTCACAACTGCAAAGCTTCCCTTACAGCAGACACCTCAGCTGCTTGTATACCCCAATCAGCAAAGCATCTTTAGCACCTCGCAATCTTTAATAGACTCGTCCTCTGCAAACCCCCGGTGAGGCTGGGAAGTGCTATTATCTCCTCTAAACAGGCAG
Source organism: Haemorhous mexicanus (assembly GCF_027477595.1). Taxonomy (NCBI): domain Eukaryota; kingdom Metazoa; phylum Chordata; class Aves; order Passeriformes; family Fringillidae; genus Haemorhous; species Haemorhous mexicanus. The sequence continues at coordinate 3,228,667 of NC_082364.1, forward strand.
GGAACAACGGCTGGGAGTCGGCCGCCCACGGCGTTGTCTCGCTGCATTGGAGACCTGCCCGAAAACTTTAAATTAAACAGAGCACTGCCAGGCAGCCAGGCTGGGCTTAACTGCTCCTCTCTGCAGAGAAGTTAGTGCTGCCAAAGCTAAGGCATCCTGGTGGCTGAAATGGACAGTTTAAGGTTAAAAACAAAATCAAAAACACAAGCAAAACCCCCAACAGCAACGGGAAAAAAAAATCAACCAACCAAAAAAACAATACCAGAAAACGGTGAAAAAAAAAAAAAAATAAAGGGAGGGGGAGGGAGGAGGGAAAGAAATAAAAAAGAAAGCTTAAACTCAAACAAGAAGTCTTCATCATCCTTTCAGCCAGACAGGGAGGCAGGAAAGCCAGACTTCCCTGTGGAGCTGTCTCCAAGATGTGCTCAGCACAGTACAGCTCCTGTCCCTTTCCCTGCATTATTTTTTTAATAACCAGCTCCTGGTGGAAAATACAATATTGGCACTGAAGTGCTGCTGCCGGCTCTGGGGAGAGAGCCCAGCCGGGCTAAGGGGACCATTAGCACTAAAATCAGGCTCCGTTTAAACGCTCCCGGGTTAATTCCGGCTGACGATCAACAGCCTCTTCAGCTGCCACGCCTCGGGGGTCCCCGGAGCGCTCCTAACCCAGAGCATCCCACGGCACTGAAGTGGTTAATGCCACTTGGAGTGCTCGGAGAGGCTGACAGACACAGTCCCACTCTGCTCTTTATTTAATAATAATTACCCGGATAGTAAATGCGACCCTGCTGTTTTGCTCACTTGAATTTTTTTGTTTCCCCAGCTATGGCAGTGTCACTTCTCCCGAGGCGGCCTCCCCCACTTGGCAGAGTTAAATTGCATTCTGATTCTATTAAATGGTACTAAATGTCTTCAAAATCAAAGAGCAAATATAATTTAAGTGCCATTTGGGTCTTCCCACAGGTTCTCAGCTGTTCACTCTGCAACCAACCTGTAGAAAGCTGCCTGGTGACAGGGGTATAGTTTAAAAGGAAGCACGCAGCCGGCATATACAATACAATTCCCTTCCACACCACGTCCTTTATGGAAATGCACAATGCACAGTGCTTACAGCCTAAAACACAGCAAGTGCTCTGATCAGCACAGAGGAAGGGAGAGGGAAGGCAGCAGGAGAGCTGGGGACAGCCTTGTGCATCATGGCACTGCCATGGGGTCCAACCCACGGCAGGCACAAGTTGGAACCCTACAAATCTTCCCGGATCCAGATCTCACCACGGTACCAGACACAACCCCAAGATGCTGCCCACACCAAAGCCCCAGCAGCCCAAAGCACACCCTGTTAGTCTCAAACACTCCCCTGATCCTGTTTCCAGACAGGCAGGAAGGAGGGGCAGAAAGGTTTCAGCAGGGCTGGGATGTGGGGAAGCCCTGCCAGGGAGACCCCAAGGAGATCCCAGTGGCAGCAGAGGTTGGCAGGCTGGGAAGAACAGGGAGAAGTGATTGCTCCAGCAAGAAAGAGCCTGTAAGCAGAGAGTTAAGATGATAAAGCAACATTAAGGTGTTGGTTGTATGTTGCAGTTTCAAGGCTGGTTTTAAGGGCAGGGGCTCAATAGAAGCAAAAAGCATTTAATTAGGGTGTTCAGAAACACCAATTGACCTAAGGTGCTTTCACACTTCCAGCAACTACCAAGCAGGAGTGTTTAAAGGCAAAGTACAGTGCAGAGAGAGGAAATCTCCTTTAGGCACCCAGGGCTGGTACCAAACTGTAAATAATCTCATATAAGCATGTTCTTGGCATGGTACTGGCTCCTGATGAGGCAGAGCTCACCTGCAAAGGAGCAAGGCTGCAGCCAGGACACCTCGAGGAGGCCAGGGGCAGCCTGCCAGCTGACAAACCTGCTCCTTAGCTCCTGCTGAGCAGAGAAACAGTCCTGGGGGCAGAGCCCGAACCATCACATCCCCACCAGGCAGAGAGAAGGGAAGAAATACAGCTGTGTACAGCCTTTCTCCCACTCGAGTGAACAAAATAACCTCTCCATGCTGGATTCTGGCTTGCCAGTTTTTTCTCCCCCTTCCCTGATGCTGTCGTGCTGTGGATGGACCCAGTTGGCTCCATCAATGCTCATCCTCTGTCTCTAGCACCTCACCCAACACCCAGGGCACAGCTGAGGGTGCTAAAAATGTAGACAGATCACACAGAGCTCGATTTGAGCATCGCTAACAAAAGCCACCATGAGGCAAAGCTCATCTGGAGCTGTCCAGGCCAGGAGGACTCCCTCTTCTGCTCCCTCAGCACAAAGCCACAAATAGTTCAGGCCCTTGCTCTCCTTTGAGCTTGTGGAAGTGACTAATTGTATTTTGAGAGAGAAGCAAATCATCGCTCGGATCATCTGCAGCAACTCCAATAATAGCTGATTTCCCTGCAATGATCTGCCATGCAGCTCTCAGGCTGCTGCCTAAGCCTCATTAGGCAGCAAATGCTGTGCAAAGGCTCTGTGAGGTCAGAGTCCAAGGTTGTGCCCTGCCAGACCACGGCTCCCTCCTCCAGCCACAGCAGCAGCCCCTAAAACCACTGAACTGCCAAGAAATGGGGCCTGTTTGCAGCCAGAAGGAGAAGCCTTACACAAACATCTCAGCTGCTCAAATCCAGTGCATCAGGAGCAGGAGGATAACAGCTCTCCAAAAAGTCCTCCTGGCTGCTGAAGAGGTGACTGATGTGCAGCTTGGGAGGCTGGAAATGGAGCATTCTGTGGTGGCTGTAAGGTCGTGGCCTCAGTTGTCAGATTCTCCCCCAAGCAGCAGAGTTTGGGGGGTGCATTGCCAGAACCTCAAGGACAGCAGCCCCTGATCCTTGGTGGTCTTTCCAAGCTTTTATCCCCACCCTTGGGGATACTCAGGCACTGCCGACCAGTCTGAGAACCAGGCAGGGGATTCCTAAGGAAATCAAAGGTTTAGCAGGGAGGAATTCAGTCCTGACTCCTGTCCCATTGCTGCAGAGCAGCCCCAAGCCCAGGGATGCTGCTCCAGCCCGAGTGACACTGCAGGAAAAACCCTCTGGATATTACACCTCTACCTGGCACCCCAGGGTTTGCAAGGTGTCCTTGTCCTCCCCCATCCCCTGACCAGACACAGGAGGAACCAGACCTGTTTTTAAGCCTGCATCACTCCCCTGCAGCGAGAGCAGCCCAAGGTTTTTAAACATTCAACACCTCCTGGCCAGCCTGGCCTGCACTACAGAGCTGCTCAGATCAAAAGATCTTCAGCTCAGAAGATTAAAAGGCTCCAGGGATGGGTAAGAGGATGCAGAGCTCTTCACCTCGAGGTGGCTGGCCCCGTTTCTAGGTCAGGAACAAGCACAAAGCCTGTCTCTGCCGCAGCAGAGGAAGCAGCCAGCTTGTGTTCTGCTCCTGGCTCTCAGCTGTCCCTTTCTGGGGGACAAACAGGAGCTGGGCTGACACCATGGGGGACAAAAAGGAGCTGGGCTGGCACCATTTCAGCACATAAACACCCTCAGGGACCCAAGATGGGCTGAAGACACCCCATTGTGTAGCCATGAGGAGGTGACTGGTGAACAGGGGATATTTTGGAGGGGATGACTCAAAGCCCACACCTGGGGCAAACAGCGATGTCCCTGCATGGTGCAGGAGCACTTTTCATGCATTGTTGGGGAAGATGAAACAGGAAAGACTTAGAAATATGATTGCTTGGAAAAAGATTTTGAGAATATGGAAACTATAAGGGAGATTGAAATGAAAGCAAGCTTTGAGATACCAAGCCTTAGTTACTGAACAACTGGAAAACAATGGTGCGGCTGGCTGAAGGTAATCCCCTTTTGATGAAACAGCACCCTGTGCTTGCAGGCAGGTCCAAGGGTCAGAGCAGACCCTGCTGGCTTGGCAGAAGGGGCCCAAAGAGGAGTTTTTAGAGTTTAAAATGGAACACAGTATGGTAATGTAATGATTCTTATAGGATGTATGTAAATGCTGTAGGATTTGTATCTTGTACTAGACTGGTTAGTGAGAATTAGAATAATCAACACAGAAGAAGATTTCTGGTATTGTAATGGGAACTTCACTCTCTTTTTTCCTCTTGCTTTTATTCTTCTCTCTCTCTCTTTGGGGCTCCTCTTTGGGGCTGCTCTGAGCTGTGGCTGGCAGCTCCCAGCAGGGCCCTGCACCCAGGCCCTTTGCAATAAACCCCCAGTCCCAAGACCCGGCTTCAGAGACCTCTCGTCTCCGTCCATCCCGCTGTCTCTCCTACCGTGCACCCTCTGGAAAGAAGCACGGCACGCTCAATTCACGCCTCGGCTCCCTCCCCGACAGCTCGCGAGCCCGGAATTCTTGGCTGGGCTGGCAATCTGGCACTTTCTGCCGGTGCCGACCGCACGTTCGGGGAGCGGCGTTAAAAATATCCTGCATGCCCGCACCCTTCCCGTGCCGCCTCCCACGGGCGCGTTCAGCTGTGCCCCCTTGGCTCAGGGAGTGCTGCAATGCAGGCGGTGGCCTCGCCTCGGGTCTGCAAGGACAGGTGGGCAACAGATGGAAGGAGCTCTTCATCCCTTTCTCCGGTTTTAACCCCGCTGCACGCAGCTGGGGAGGTGCTGTTGAGGAAAACAGCGGTGCTTTCAAGAAAGCCGCCCTCAAGCCGTGGCTGTGGCGCTCTGGGGTGTGTTTAATTCACAGAACAGGAGAGCAGGACTGTGTCTGTAGGCAGGATCCAACAGCCTGGGCTCAGTATAGTGTGGATGAGAGAGGACTTTTAAGAATTCTGGGGAGGTTCTCATCATCTTGGGGATGAGTCATCTGTTGTCACAAGGATGATATCATAGTTACTATGTCCTGTACCAAATGTTTCTGTTGCACGGTGGTTAAATCATCATCTCAATCCCCCTGAGTTTGCCAAGGATGGGACAATTCCTTCAGGAGCTGATTAAAGTCACCTTCAAAATTGAAGGGTAAGAGCCTGGAGAGAGCTCTAAGTTGTTCAGATTTTGCTCAAATGGGAAGATCTCCTTAAACCCCAGCAAGCATCACCTCAGGAAGTTCTTGCCTTTTAAAAGGTGGCCAGGCAAGCAAATCCTCCAGTTTCCCACCACCACCAGAGAGGTGCAAAGAGTGAGCAGTGACTCTTCAGTCCCTCATATCTCCTTAGGGACTATGAAGAAACTTGGGCACCCACCACAGCTGCAGTTTTATGGAGCTAACAACAGGTGCCATGAAGTAACTCTCTGTCCCCAGAGAAACCATGTTTGTGAAGAGGTTCTCCAAAGGGTGCATTTATAACCAAGACTTTGACACCCGCCTGAAGTTGCAAGAAGTAATTTATGAGGCAGGGGGGAAAACAGTTTGACTGGGCTCAAGCCTGCTGAGCTGCAGCAGATGGCTCCTGCAAGAGTGGGGAAGGAGGAGAGACATCTCTACGCAGTTACGAAAGGTTGCCTCCTCTTCTTAGTCTGCTCTTCCCCACACTCCTCCTCCCTGAGACAGAGAAGATGCGGGAAATATGCCGGTGAATCCCACACAAGGCGCTACTCAACTGACTTCTCCAAGTTCCCTCACTCCCATCCAATTTATCCAAACTTTGCAGGCAAACTGTGGCCTGCTGAGAGGGAAACTTGGTTGCCTCATCAGCGTTCGCATCACGTCAGCCTTGCCTTGCTTCACCTCGGCAAGGGCTCACCACGTTCTTTCAGAGACCTCACGCAGCTCGGCAGCGCGAGGTGAAACCAAGAGGCTCCGAAGCAGCATGGATCAAACCCAACAGAAATATTTGTACCAGGCTCTGTGAAGTGAGACCGCCAAGCTTCTCACGGCTTTAATTATGGCTGGCAACCTTCCACGGTGTTAATAAAACTGGTGGTTCTGTGGCACCTTTCCTCCCACAGGTCCCCAAAGTCACAGCCCTGTGCAGACGTGGTGGGAACGTGTCCGCTGAGGGTGTTGGAGTGCAGCCACCTGTGGAGCACGATGCTCCAGCTTCCAAGGCAGTCAGCAAGGCTAGCCAGGCTCCATCCTGCTCCTGCTTTGCAGGGATACACGGTGGGACCAGCTCTGTTATCCCTGGGCTGACACGCAGCACCAAGCCTGTCTGAGCCAGCTCAAAGCAGAAGGTAATGGCTGGAACTGGAAAACGAGCAGCATATTCCCAATCTGATCTCCTGACTCGGGTTCTTTAGTGGTTTGTTTCTCATGCCATTTATCTTTCCACTTTCCAGTTTTCCTAAGTGCCTTTTTCTCTTTTGTAGAGAAAACTGTTTCCCCCTCAGACTGCCTGTTCTCTGCACTGCCCTGCCTGCTATTGGGAAGTGATCAGTGACAAGGGGGCTCAGTAACCCCCACTTTCCCCTACATTGAAGCTTTTCCCAGTACAAACAAGCTCCAAAATGGGACCAGGAAAAAATATATGCAATCCCCCCCCAATGCCTTATCTCAAGGTCACCTGCAGCCACATTACATCTTTTACCCAGGCGTCTTCCTGGCAGCCAAAGCCTCATTTAGGCCACAGATCAGCCTTTCCAGGAAGGAAACAACTTCCTCGACAGCAGAGAAACAGAATTATCCATTTGGAAAAACGGCGCCTCGTCAAACACATACAACAAGGGCTCCATCCACCACGACTGGCAGAGGCACAGCGGGCGAGATGAGCGGAATCCCACAAAACATCATTTAGAGGTATAAAATATTCACCATAAATTGCAAGGCCACTCGGGACCTGGCATTCAAAGAGTGGAGAAGAAAGCAGAGCCTCAGCAATGACATTTGGCTCCTGAGCTCAACTCTCTCCCAAAGCCCTGAGGGGAAATGAGAAGCCGGACACTCCAGCAGGAAAGATTCACCTCCCAACCCTGGCTTTTAATCAGCATCTCCCCCAGTATTTCACCAGGAATATTAATACCTTTAACCCTGTTTTACTAGGCAGAAGGAGAAATAAAAGATGTTTTAGAGAACAGCTGCCTCTCACACATCCCAATCTGGATCTTCTGCCATTAGGCAACACTTTCAAGAGATAAGGATAAATCAGAGATGAGGAGACAGAAAACTTCCATGAAGTCCCAAAGGAAAGAATCAAGGAAACATTTTCTTATGGGTGGGGAAGCTGCCGTGTATTTATGAGGTTGCTTTAATAGGGAGATGAGTCCAGTGTTTGATAGCAGGTTTGGAGCCAGGTGCCTGCACCCTCTGAGCTGAAGGTGACCCACACCCAGCCACCCAGCAGGGCCCTTCCCAGTCTGTGTTTGCCTGGCACTGGCACTGGGGAAGGGGGACACTTCATCCATCACTCAGCATATAATAACTCCTCAGCTGCTTTCTGACATCTTTCTTCGCTATTTTCTTTCTTTCTTTGTTTCCTACCACACGCCCAAATTTCCCTCAGAAGGTGAACACTTCCCATGGAAATTTCACTTTTGATGAAAACCCAAGTTTCTGCCAAAAAATAACCCTGATTCCCCTGAAAAATTTTCCACTAACTCTAGGAAGTAACAATAACACCACTTAGATCTGAACCACCCCTGGCTTGGTTTTGTTGTTTGCAAACGCTGCTGGAGACTTTGCCCACCTGTAGTTATTATTTCGTTGCTTTGTTCCTGGCTGTCAAACTTCATCTCTTTTTTTTTTTTTTTAACCTTAACACCATATGCTTCCTAATGAAAAACGTCTCCATATTCACACCTGAAATTAGAGTCTTGTGTCAGCGCTCTTTCACAGAGCCCTTATGGAATTTCACTCCAAGGCTTGAGGAAAATGAAAAGGCAAGAGAAGAGCCTTAAAGAAGAGAGAAAGGACCCTCTTTTTACTCATCTCCCCATGACTGTGCAGCAGAAGACACCTTTCACTGGAGGTCTGGGCTTAGCTTTATGGAAAATTCAGATTTCAAAAAGGGGAGAAGAAAAGGGTTGGGGCATCACTCACTGCAGCCGTGAGAACCACCTGGGCTTTTCCTTCGGAATGGAGGGTGGGAAGGTTGGCAAGGCTGCCTGCTCTGAGCTGAGGAACAATTTAGCTGTAAAAAGGTGCCCAAGAGCCTCTCCATCTTCCCTATTTTTGGAGGTGACCTTGCTGTTTGATAAGATTTGCCGATGATATTTGATTTACTGATTCCCTTTGTTGTTCTGGAGGGTTCAAAAGCACCCCGCAGCCCTGGCAGGTAAATCCAGGTAAAGCTCCTGCAATGGGAATGGTGTCCCCACAGGCAGCTCTCCCTGGGGTACCACACGCACAGCATCCCAAAAAGCCCTGCAAGTTCCCCCTGAGCAACACCCAGGTGGAGGCAGGGCAACACCACAGCTCAACAGCTCAACCCACTCTGCAGCACGCGATGTCCTCAACACCACCGCGGATTCACGCCAAGGACAGGAAGTTTCAGAAGTTTCCAAGGAAACCTGACATGCTTTTTGCAGGAGAACTTGAAAAAGCAGACAGCACACTGCTTGCAGTCAGGGCTCAAAGAGCCTGCACGGCTGGAAAATTGCTGTTTATTTTATTTCTCATCTGCAGCCCCGGACAGCTGAGCAGGATGTGGCGGGGGAGAGGCTGCGGATGCTCTGGATCCCAGCTCGGCACCTCGTGGCACAGGGTCAGAAACACGCTCGCCATCAAGCTGTGCTTGGCCTTGAGTCATCTCCACAGCCCCTGCTCCTGCCAGGCCAGGCTGTCAGAGAGGCTTTCACTTTACTCCCAGCAACCACTTAATGAGCCCGTGCAGGCGTGTTTAATTACACCGTGCTCTGCATGTTTGTCATTCCTGAATCCCAGAAAACTCAGCAGAGCTGGAAGGGGCTGGCATGACCTGCAGGCACCCAGAGCTCCAGAAGATGTACCCAGCTCAAGCACCCAAATTGTTTTCAGCACCTCAATGTGGCCCCAAAAATACTTTGCAGAGGAGGGCCCAGCGTTTTCCCTGTTCTGTGCCAGCAGCAGGGCCAGTTACTGCACCTGCTCTTCCCTGAGGGGAAGATGTAATCCCAAGAATTAACAGAAAACACCATGAGGATAATTAGGATTGCATCCTCCCAGTCCCCAAAGCCAGCAGGCAGTGTTGAAACAGCGATGCTGGGAAGGAAGAAAAGCAGCTTGACAGCAGAGCTCCTGGATGCAAGACAGAAAAGTGAATTGCTGCAGAGGAATTTCTGGAGGTATTTAAGTCCTGGATGAGGTCCTGCGAGAAATGTTTCTGTTTTGATGAGGAGGATGTGCAAGGTGGGGAGCTATTATGGTTTTCTCACATGGATTTCAAAGCCTCTGCAGAGGTCAGCGAGCAGCGATTGGAGCGATTCGCGCAGCCCCCGCGGGGCACGGGCTCCCTTCGCTTCCCACCACCACACTTCCACCAACAGCCCACGAGGACTTCTGGCAAAAACTGCCACTGTGCTGTCAAGGATAGAGAAAGAACAGGTTGAAAATGCATTTTGTTTATGTGTGGGCAGATAGACTAGGGAAAACATTTATTTAAGGCGTTGGGAGGGGTTTTGAGACCCTTTTCCCCTCCTCCATCCTCTCAGCAGTGACCAGGAGTTTTCCTTCCCAGTTTATCCCTTGATAAGAAGTCAAATTGACTTTTTCTTCCCCTCTCAACACCTAAAGACTTGAGACATGGGTGCAGACCAAAAGACCACCGTTTTGCACCTCTCAGTTTTAGGTGCAGGGCTCTCCAGCCCTGCTGGGGCTGCACCAGCCCAAGCTGTTCTAGAGGCAAACAGGAAGAAAGGATAGAGCAAGAAAAAGTGAAAAAAATGAAAAACCCGGGAGAAAGACTGCAAATTGGATCCATTTATTTTACTTCAACCTTCCCCAACAGCTGCTGGTTATTTACCATTATCTCTCCTTGCAGTGTCGGTGTTGAGCTGAACTCCCCTCCTTAGGCTGCTGACAGTCCATGATTACCAAGGAGCACAGCAATTCCTGCAAACCTGCCCAAGGAAGACCCTCTGTGCCAGAAACACTCAGCCCCCCTGGAAGGGGAATGGGGTGAAGGGGGACAAGAGAGCCACAGAACCTGCTGAGATCAGGCCAGGCACACAGAGATTATTTTTTCTCCCTGGGACCCAGCAAGGATCCCCTGAGATGCTGCTGCTCCCACCTTGCACCCATGAATACAAATTTGGAGGTGCCATGCATAAATTTTCCCCCTCAGCAGGATCCTTGCCAAGGCAGAGCTGTTTCTCTGCTGCACACCACAGGGATGAGGACAGTGTTAGGTAAAGGACAGTGCCTTTGTCACCCTATTTGCCCAAGACACAATTTGCTTGGCCTGCATGGGAGGGGGTACACGGGCCATCTTGTGTTTTATAAGAATATTCTGTCCCTTGGGAAGGGCTTTAACCAGCTTGTAACTCCAAGCATGGATGAGCACTGGAAATGACCACAGCACAATTCACCTGAGATTTCCTAGGCAGCTTTCAGCAGCAGGACAAGGAGCTTCACTGTCCACCCCAAGGTCCTAGGGTCACACAGAATGTTTCCCAAACCATTCCCAAAGAAACACCCCTCCTGCTGAGATGAAAAGAGAGGGAGCTTGGATGGGTGCAGAAATGAGCCCATCACTTCCCCCTCTCTGTGCCAGAGGCAGGGGATGCTGCTCAGCACGAATAACTCAGGCTGAGAGTGACCCCTGCCCCCAGAGCTGAAACACAGGCACGGGGAAATCAAGCCTGACCAGATGAGGTCAGGGGAGCCAAGACCAGGGGCTGCTGCTGGGTCTGCCTCGGCTTGGTCTTGTTTTTCAAGCAATCCCTGGCCTCTGCCTTAAAGTCAACAAAAAACTCCTAAAGCCACGCTTTTCCCTTGGTGAGAGGCCAGCTGGGGATGTCCTAGACGTTAAAATAAACATCCTGCACCCCCTCACCCCTGCAACTCCCTTGAGCCCCGTGTCCTGCATCCTTAGAGGGTACATTGGCTCCAGCATCCTCCCATCTGTCTCAGGCAGGTCAATGCTCTGTCACCCTTCAACCCATCCCCACCAAACAGAGGGCTCTGGAGGGAGCTGCGGGTGTCTTCCTAGATTTATGGCCTCTTTATTTATTTGTATCGATTTTTAAAAATGCTTTTGAAAGGAATAAAAAAAAAAAGGCACGATGACTCTGCTGATCCCTGGAGGCCTGGCAGTGATTAGTGCTTAATGCATCTGTGGCTGCTCCCTGCACCTGGGGACACCCAGCACAGTGCAGACACCCAAAGTGGGACAGAAACACCCTTGTCCAGCTTTCTGGAGGGGAGAGGCCAGCACGGGACAGTCCCCATCCCATGGATGGCAGGGTGCTGCCACCGGTGGGTCCTGCAGCAGCTCCCAGCTTTCCTTGTGGCTCCTGAAAGCCCCTCAGAAATGTCTCCCTTAAGTGCAGAGCTCACAGGTTATGGCAGCCCTGCTGTGGCTCAGAGTAAGTCATTGCAATGATTAATTACCCTCCCTTCAAAAATCGGACACTGCTTCTACTGTAAATGAGTCCAGCTTCACCTTCCAGCACTGGACCCTGACACTCTCTTTGCTGCTAGATTAAAAACCTGTCCATTTTCAGCAGCTTCTCCCCCACAGAGAAATATGCAGACCACAACAAAATCACCTCTTAACCTCCCTTTGATAAACTAACCAGGCAGAGATGCTTCCCTCACACTCCAGAGCGAGCCTTACATGCCTTAATTTACCCACATGTTTTGTTTTCAACTTTCTGCATTGGCTTTTTTCCCATCTTCTTTTGAAAAATGCTCCCTTGGAGCTGCACAGAGCCCTGTTAAAAAGGTTCTGCTCGTACATGTAATGCCACCTCCAAACACTGGTTATTCCTCACGAGTTCCCAGAGACATTTCTTGCCCAAAGGAGTTCATATTTACATTGAAGGAGTGACATAAACTGAGAGAAAATAAGGATTATTATCCCTGTTGTCTAGATGAAGGAATCAAAGCATGGAGATGAAGAGATTTCCCTACAGCCACGGGGAGTTGAGGAGCTGCCTGTGCTCACCAATGCCAATAATTATTTAGCAATCAGAGTATCAACAGACAGCAGAAGGAGCGGATTCTGGTTCAGATGCTGGATCTTGCTGCTCTGATGGTACTCCAAGAACCTCTCTGACCTTCACTGCCCTGACAGCAGGATTTCAGCACAGAGGAACACAAGCTCCTCAGGGTCAGGGGCTGCTCAGAGAGTTTTCTGTCACAGGGAAGAAAGGGAAAGCCCTGTTTGAGCACCCAGACCAAAGGAAAAGCCAAATTTCCATGGGACCCAGAGCCAGTTGTCCCAACAGGTCCGTCAGCTGGAAATCCTCAAACCAAGGTCCGGGATCCAGCTCAACCCCCACTCCAGTTGGGCTCTCTGCAAATTCTTGCCTGTTCCCTGTCTAAGACAGGGGCACCTTTCTATATCCAAAGCCATGAAAAGCAGGCTGGGACTCCTCCTGCACTCTGCAAAGCAGGGACAGTCCTGTCTCCTCCCCAGCTTTTCATAACTCCATGACTTGGAATGGAAAAGTCCTCCCTGACTCCCCTGCCTCCACGAGAACCACCACATCATGGTTTGTCACCTTCCCGCTGACAGGGAAGTTAAAAAAGGGATCTGTACAATTTTTGTTTATTCCCACCCAACATCTGGCTTCTCCCAAATCTTCCAGTGGCCAAACATGAGGGAGTGGTGTGACAGCCAGCGGCAGTGGCAGCCTGCTCCAGTTGGGGGCTGAAGGAGCAGTGCTAATTCCACTCCTGTCAGGGTACTTCTGATCAATTCAGAGATAAGCCCAGACATCATAAGCAGGTTTTTTTCACACTGCCAAAGTGGCCACCATGGCTCTCCTCCCTTCTTCTGACACAGTCCCACTTCACTTCCCTAAGCCACCAGTTGGACAGTCAGAGGAGACAAAGAGAAATTCCAAGACGCAGCATCCCTCTGCTCACTCCTCTCAGGGAAGCTGACACAAACCCATCCCACTTGCCAAACAGTTAAAAAGAAAACAGCCCAGCACAGCACATCAAAACTGCTCTTTAATTAACTTGGGATTGTTTTCCCTCTCCCCCTCTCGCCTTTTTTTATTCCTTTTCTTCTCTGTCTCCTGGCATCAAGAACCAAATTGAGATGCAGGTGAATTCATTTTCATAAACTATCAGTTTCCATCAAATCTATCTAATCCATCTCTCTCTACAAAATCCCTTAAGCAGAAGATCTCGCTCCCACTCTGCCTGCCCCAGCTGTGTAAGCCTCGCAGAGCCGGCAGAAATACCAAGCGTGGGTGGCACTACAAGTTCCCAGCTCTCTCTAGATGTGAATATCACTGAGCTTACACGTCCTCGCCGTTCCCTCTAAAACATATGGCTTTAATGTAGCACCAGTCACTTCCCATCAAGATCAAAGTTTAAATATATCTGCGGACCAGGACGGGCAAAGCAGGTGCTGCTTGTGGGTCCAGAGTGAGGGGCTGAGCTGGGATGGAGATGAGATGAGCCACAGCTGGAGCACAGCTGCAGGGAGAAACTAGGGATGGATAGAGAGACTAGGGATTGGGAAGGGGGATGAGCCAGGAACACACATCCCTCAGTGCCTATCCCTCCACAGATGTGGCACAACACCCCAAAATTCCTTCATCCAACTGGAACATCCAGAGCAGCTGATGCAGACAACATTCCCCAGCTCTGAAACAACTAAAAACTCACAATCCACAGCGTGAGCAAGGCAGAAAGTCAGCTAGCCCTGCCTTGATGCCATGCTGGCTTTTCCACAAACTCTGCTTTGAACCTCTACCTCCCAGAGACTCAGCCTGCCAGGCAAAGTGATGGCAGTGAGCAGGATTAGGGCTGGGGAGGGAGGAGAGGAGGCAGGAGGAGATATTGCATTTCTTTCAGCATCTCCCAAAAGTGTTTATCAGGACCACACACAAAGGTATTGGCCACAGATTGAATGTGTCTCATGGAAGTGTTTCCCAAAGCTGCTGGGAGCTGGAGGGCTCATCAGAGAATCTTAATTGGTTTTCTCTTAAAAAACTCCAAATGCATAAATTAAAGCAATATAATAAACTCCTGCCTGTTTCTCATTATTTATAATATGAACACAGCAAGACAACACTGCAAAGAAACTTTCTCCAAATTCTCTCTCCCAAGATGGAGCAGCCAGGAGTGTGGGAAGTCTCTGGCACCCCGGGGCAAAGAGGGACCTGGAGAAAGGAGAGGATCCTCACTGCTGGCATAACATCCTGGGGGATAAAACTGGGGCTGCTACAACCTCCTCTTTGTTGGGGTTCATGTCTTGCTCCTGCCCGCCAGGTCTCTTTATGATCATCTTTCATCTCCCTCTCTCCTTTTATTTCCTCTTCAGTGCAGGCACTTGCTCTCAACAGCTCAGTTTTTTTCCGTGTTGTGGATGGTTCTGCCCTTTCATCCCGGCCTCCAGAGGCTCCAGCAAAGCTCAAAGTCTCACCCTGGCCCAGGCAAAGCAAACATCAAAGCAAGGAGCTGATGCTCAGGCTGGGGCTCTGATGCTGATCAGCCTGGCCCCTCCCAGGCTGTCCCAAGGCCATGCCACCTCCAGGGGGTGATGAATCTTGGTGGGATCAACCAGATGGAAGGGGGGCAGTGGACCTCGATGACCTGGCATTCAGCTGAGAGCCAAAACTTCAACAGCAAGTCCAGTTTCTTTACTTCTGGTGAAGTTTTTTCCTGATATATTTGTTTCAGCTCAACAATCACAGAATCCCACAATGGCATGGATTGGAAGGGACCTTAAAAACCATTTAGTTCCACTCCCTGCTATGGGCAGGGACACCTTCCACGAAACTAGAGACCCATTCAACCTGTCCTTGAAGGCACCAGACTTTATCTTAGTAAAGTCTCCAGTGAATTAATCTCCTTTTGAAGTGCTCAGTGATTCTATTTCCCAAGTTACGAGGCCAGAATCCCATGGGTGAGCAGAGAAAAGGAGCCAGTCCCTTGCACGTACAGCCACATTTAAAAAAGAAAACACTAACCAAAACAGACCTTGCTCCTGTTTTCTTGCTCTTTATTCCTCCCCAAAAGTAGGTTATTTATATTTTAATTAAAGTGAGCACAATGTAACTCCGTGAGTTTGGCGCTGAGTGTTGTCTTAGCTTGGGCTGGAAGATAAACAGGCTCAAATACTCTCAGTGTGGCCCTTTTCTGGGAAGCACAGGGATCACGCTCACAATTCATCTTAAACCATCACAAGATGATGCCCATTAGAGGGGAGAGAAGGGGTGTTAATGAGATGAAGTGTGAGAATGGGGGGAAAATGAATAAAAGCAACAGCATGAATAGCACATGAGAGGCAAATGAAATAATTACTCCATTCACCATTGTTACAACAACACAATAAATTTAATGCAATTTCTAAAGGCCAACCAGTTTTCTTTCTTACTTTCTGCTTCTTTTTTCTGCCTCTCCCCCCACCTTTTTTTAAGTTCCTTTTTACAGTTTCAGAATTATGCTTTAATTAGCATAACATTTAAATTAGCGAATGGAATCTTAATTAGCTGAGGAAATAGACTTTTGTTGGAGTGGTTGCTAAAACAAATAAATCCTCTTCCTCTTTCAAGAGCCATTTGCTTATGGCACATTTAATAGCCTAGTGTACCATAAACAATTTGAGACAAGGATAAGTAATTAAATTAGAAAACACGCCGACAGAAGTAGCCCAGCCTGGCCTTCTGGAGCTACAAGGAGATAATGCAAACCTCCCTTCAGGAGGGAAAAGTGGCCATGCTGGGATGTTCAGTTTTTGTTTGCAGAATTCCAGTTTCCCAATGTTTTGGGTTGAACATTGGAGCCTCGGGGGTGGTTGAGCCCTGACTGAAGGAGGGCTCCCATGGGAATGCAAGGAGAGGGTTGCAGAAGGTTCAGCCAGAAAGACAAACCCATAAAGCATGTTTTGTCTTAAAGAAGGGAGAGCCCACAGTGGTGAAGCTCTGGGATGAGTGGGATAGGGGCCACAGGTTGAAATGAGAGAGAATTTCCAAGAGAATTTCCATTCAGAAATTCTTTCAGCTGCTGCATTTGAGGTTCATCCGCCTCAACATGAGACCCAGATCTGGCACCATCTTCTGGGTGTGATCTAACTTTGCTCCCTCTCTCCTGGGTAGGAAACATCTCCCCCAGCTTTAGCCTCAGCATGGTTGGACAGGAACCAGCACCTGGACAAGGTAATCAGCTCACCTGTCCTGAAATTCTATTCCTTGAAAAATGCCCCCAGCAGGCAGCTCTTCTCTCTCCCTGTGCCAAGAGAGTGCCAAGCCAGGCAGTTCAGGCTGCAACATCCATGTTCTGTCTCCCTCAAGTTATCACAAGTGATAAATTTTTCCCATCCCTAAAAAGTCAGGATCCTTTTGTTAATATTTAAGCACGAGACTTGTGGATGAAACAGGAAAAACAACACCACCCAACATTCCCACACAAACCCTTTGGAGGACACACTTCCAGGACCTTATCTGCACAGGCAAAGAGCACAGCAGGTACTTAAAAACCTGGATAGTCCCAGGTTGCAACAAAAATAAGTCTTAAGCCTTCTGCACTCTCAGCTTTTAAGGATGAGCAGGGATATTGTCAGTCAGGAGAGGTGGGAAACAGCAAGACCCAGGGGAGGATGTATTGGTGGATCTTTCTGTGCCTTGCAGAGGATTGTGACAACCATCATCACATCCAAAGCATCTTCCAGCTGATGAGCAAATCCTTGGGTGGCCCTGGGAGGCCTCCTGTCCCTGCTGTCCCTCCTCTCCAGCACAGCCCTGGCAGCTGAAGACAGAGTGTTTCCAGCAGCAGGGCTGCTCTATCCCGCTCCGGCCAGGCAACTGCAGAGAGCAATAAAAGTTTAATGGCTCCCAGTGGGTCGATTCCAAAAGAATGAAAACGCTATAAATCCAGCATAGTGCTTATGTGGAGCTTAAAAACAAACTGCTCCAATCACACTTAGCGAAGTCGTCCAGTTTTCTCAGAAGACAGGGATGAAAAGGAAAGATTTAACCTTAGCCATGCCTTGGGCAGAATTCAGGCTGGGCAGAAAAACAGTTTGGCCTCAGTGGGAAGATTTTCCTGGCTTTGTTTTTATTTAGTGTGATTTAAATCCCTGTGTGTGCATCCCTGCCATGAGGGCTCACACTCCCAGGCATCACCAGAGCTCAGGGTACTCATGGAAAATTGCCAGGATCAGGCAAAAGCCAGCTCCTTGCTTTCCAGACAAAGCCATGCTGAGGATCCCCTTTTAAAAGCCTTGCTCCATGATGTTTCCCCATGCAAAACTATTCCAGCCCCACTGCCTCATTCCTCCTCTCTGTGCATTGTGACAGCCAACAATTTTCAGTAACAGCCTCTCTCAAGGAAAATGCTCCATCACAGGTTTAATTCCCGGCCACCACTCTCTTTCCATCTTATCTCCCTTTGTTCCCTGCTTCATCACACAGCTGTGGGCGCTGGAGCTTGTTGGGAGGATGGGAAAAGCAAAACTCCCTGTGTGTAATCCCATCTCTCATGGCAGAAATGCCTTCCCAAGGAGGCCAAGGTGCAGCACAGCCCCATCCATCTTGTGTCCATCTGCTCCATGGTGCTACTGAAGCCAGGGGTGGGGAGGGCTGCAGAGAACAATTAACCTCTGCTGTCTTCTGGGGAAAAGTCCATCAGCAAAGAGGAGCCAAATCCTGGCTTTTTCCACCTGTGTTCTCCTTTCCCAGCAGCAGTGGCTGTGCCATCCTCTGGGTTCTTGTGCTTCTCACCCCTACAAGCTGCTCTGCCCTCAGCAAAAAGAGCTGTTAGGTCTCAGGGAGGCTGAGAAGAGCAGCATTTCACAAGAATACTGACACTCATCTTCTCCTGACCTCAATGGCTGGGAAAACCCACACCCCAAGCAACAAAACCATCCCAAACCAACTGAAAGTTACTCAGCAAAGTCAGATTCTTTCCCATTTGAAAACAGGTCATCACCCAATCCTCACTTCCTATTTCTTACACATCCATTATCAACTTTCATGGCAGAGTCACAGAATTATCTAGGTTGGGAAAGATCTCCAAGATCATCCAGCCCAACCTTTGAGTCCAGCCAAACCATCCCACACAATCAAATCCAGGAAATACCCTGCTCTGCCTCTAGTGGAATGTTGGTAACTGATCTTTGTTTCTCATTCCTGAAAGGACATTTTAAATATAAAGAGGATGTTTTGGTGGTGCTGGGATGAGAACACCCAGCCTAAGCAAAGGGTCCCTCCAGCATCTCCCACCCACAGCTTCTCTGTGGGACCCCCAGCACCCATAATTCCTCATTTTTAATATAAAACCCTGTTTAATATTTTGACCCATCACTTCTAAAGCTCAGAAAGCTGCTGAAACACCACAGCTGGAGCATTGCTCCACATAAACGTCCCTCTGCCAGGAGACAGAGGCACCAAGTCTAATTACTAAAATTGCATCTACACTGCAGTCACAGAAGCTGAGCTGGCTTAAAGCAAGCTATGCCCTCATCCCAAATAGCACTTTTTATGGACATACTTATACACATAGACGAGGAAAAAGCCACAAAGCCAAACAAACCACCAGAAAAAGAGGCTTTCTTCTGGTAAAATTCCAAATGGCAGCAAAATTATGCATTAAAACTACTAAACTCTTCTCTTTAGGACACTTCTAGCCCTTCCCTGCTTTGTTGACAGGACATGGGGCAGAATGAGGACACTGGATAGGAGTGGATGTTGCAGCAGTGCCAAATGCTTGGAGCTGGAAGAACAAAGTGTCTGATGGAGACCAAAGCAAAACTCCACCCAATTCCTTCCCTCCTTTCACAGCATCAGCTATTTTTTTTGTTTTTTAAAATACATTTCAGCCCTCCAGAACTCAGACACCCCAAAATGGCCCAGCTTCATCCTCTGAGCCATTACTCCAGCAATATTTATAGTTTTCCAAGAACAAACAAAGCCATCACACCGAAGCCTGGCTGTTAATGGCACAGCCTGGGGATAGATGACTTTGGGGAAATCACTGTGGCGAGCGCACAATGGTGATGGATGGAGGAGGAAAGGGGGGAAAAGGAAAAGAAAAACAGCAGTCTGCAGAAACAGGGGGGCAATTTGCAGACTTGAGTAGAGTCACACCTCCTTGCTCCAGTGACAAATCTGCTCCATTAGGCCTATAAACCACACTTTGCCATCACCATGCTGCAGAGAACGGCTTGCACTCAGTAATGGGCCTCACAAGGCAAATGCAAGCCCAAAACAAACACTTTCCTAAATGCCTCATAACTTCTTTGTTCCACCTGACTGCAGTCAAACCTGAACTCCGACCTTGCTGTTTCTGCCACGCTTCAAACCCCCAGAAAAAAAGCCCAGCAAACCTGATAAGACCATCAGCTCATTTCTGGGCTGCACCAGCTCTCAGTGCAGCTCTCTGATGCTCAGCACAGAGAATTTTCTTTCCTATGCTGCACTTATTTAGGGAAAAGCAAAGGCTAGCCACAGAGGTGATGGGAGTCAGGGCTCTTCCCCAACCACCCATCTCCAGAGAAGTGATTTCAGAGAACCATGGAATATCCTGACTGGGAAGGGATCTGCAAGGATCACCGAGTCTAACTCCTGGCCCTGCAGACACCCCAACAATCCCATCCTGTCTCTGAGAGCATTGTCCAAACACTCCTGGAGCTCTGGCAGCCTCGGGGCTGTGCCAATTCCCTGAGGAGTCTGGGCACTGCCCAGCGCCCTCTGGGGGATGAACCCTTCCCTGATATCCAACCTAAACTTGCCCTGGCTCAGCTCCTGCCATTCCCTGGGTCCTGTCCCTGGTCACCAGAGAGGAGAGATCTGTGCCTGCCCATCCACTGCCCATCTCGAGGAAGTTGTAGGCTGCTGTGAGGTCTCCCCTGATTTCTCCCAGCCTCAGCCTGAGGATGCTGACCCCGCTGTGCCTTGCAGGATTAACACATCTTGAGATCCACTGACGAAAGGATGCTGCAGGTAAGGGGAAAATGCGATTCCCTCGGACACAAACTCTGACATCCTATCTTAATCCTCAGCTGCAACAGGAGCGCTACCCTGGGATCTCCCTCCGTGTTATTAAAGCACTCCAGATGGTTTTGATGGGGAAGAGACATTCATTGTGATACCCCAGACACCAAGCTGACATCTCAGCGGCTGCAGGAACATCACAGAGAAAATCGGTTCCCCACCAGAGTGTTTGTGCAGCAAGAGGGAACTCGTGAACTGAAGCAGAAAATCCTCCACGACTGCTCTAGACTAATAATTGCCCAAACGCCGGGTGGTAGCAAAAAAAAAACAACCCACAAAGCGATGCCTGGCTTTGAAACCAGCCCTGCTTCTCGACCCTGAGGCAGCGGCTCTGCTGCTGCCCCGAGGGGGCGAGTGAGCCGCGGGACACGGTGTCCAGCAACAAATTAAATGCCAGCAGAGCCGCCTCGCTCAGCCCGGGCACCCCGCGGGCAGCAGAGATGAGCTCGCTCCGGCTCTCCGGTGCTCGCGGCTCTCCAGTCCCCTCCCGCGCATCCATCCGCACCGCCTCTCCTCTCATCCCCTCACCTCTCTTCCTCCCGGCTTTTGAATCTCGCCCTTCCTAGGGGCCTTCCTCTCTCCCTTCCCAGGGGTTCTGCCTCCCTCTCTCCCTTCCCAGGGGTTCTGCCTTCCTCTCTCCCCTTGCAGCAGTGGTGCAGAGGGACAGAGCCCGCGTGTGCATCGTGGTCATTTACATGCGCTTCTCCCTCTGTCTCTATCAGAATTCCAAAGGAGCAAAGCCAGCCGGAGCCCTCCTCGCACTGGAAAGGCAGCCAGGCTGCTGGCGTCACCACGATGTCCTTGTAGCGCTCAGAGGCTGGGCAGGAAAAGCAAAGGGGACAATGTCTGGGGAGTGCTGCAGGATGCTCCCTACCCCAGGCGGAGGCTGGGCGCTGGGAAGCGTCCATCCCGCTTCCCAATGCACTGCCGCCCTCCGTCCTCACCCTGCGCAGCGCTGGGAAAAGAGATGTCACAAAATTACCACATCACAAGTGAGCAGAGCGCGCGGCTGTAAGCAGAGGACACAGGGAAGCTCCCAGTAGGGACGGGATGAAGGGGAAAGGCGAGCCCCGGGCCGGGGGAGCGGGCGGTCACAGCAGCCTAACCTTCAATCACCGCCAGGCAGCCGCGCTTGGCTGCCAGCAAAATAAAAGCGATCGCTGCGGCCTTTTAAAGAGCAATGTAATCGGGGGTGATTACCATACAGAGCGGCACGGAGAGAGCTCGGCACAGCGGGAGACTTATGAGGAGTTCGGCTGCTCCGCAAAGCGCAGGCTGGTGCTTTTTGAACCGTGCTGGCAGAGCATCCCCCGGCTCACCCGCGCCTGGCATCGCTGCCCAGTGCCCTCTCCGGGCACACGCAGCCCCGGAGAGCCAGGGAAGGGTTTCCATAGGTGAAGCTAATGAGGCCGATCATCGGCTGATGTTGCTTGGCTAAACGCTGCGGATATTTGGCTAATTAACACCACCAGAGAGTCCCACCCCAGACATTCATTATCATTCTGGGGTTTGAGCACGCTTGCTGAGTTTGGTTCCCCCTCCTCCACACGCTGGACTGTTTCCCCCTCTGCATCAGCGAGGCTGGAGCTGGTCCCTCCTGCCAGCTCATGCCAGCACAGATGATGGCACAAACTGCACAAAGGGAAGAAAAATAATAACCAGGACCAAATCACTTGGCAGAGCAGTGCCAGAGCCATATTCTGTCTCTCTCCTTCACATGGAGATGAGCAAGCACCTTTTAGGAGACCCCTCGTGTGTGCCGGACAGGGAGATGCTTTTCTGGCTAAGAAATCCTGCCTGGCAGCAGGAAAGGACATCACCTGAAGGGGCAGCTGGGCATTAGAAGGCATGATTTGGGTGAAATGAAGCTCATCTCCAGCCAAGAGCTTATATCTGAGCCAAGCTCTCCCAAGGTATCCACCTGCTGTGAAACCTTCTCAACCACCTGGATTTTACCAAACCAAAGGCCATCAGAAATAACACTGATTTTGATGCTTTAAAACCATAATAAAGCAAGTCACACTTCTGAAAAAAATCTGCTCCTGTTCACATGAGGTATATCCCCTTTTGAGAAGCCCTGGGGCTTGGGGGGCTCCATGCTCAAACAAAGAGCTCTGAACACTGCAGTGCTCTCGGGTGAGAGCCCATCCCACCACCTGGCATTCAGATATCCAGCACCAGAGAGGCCAAAACCTCATTTTTGGGGTCCTCTCCCTTCCACTGCTGCCAAAATGAAGACTAATGATGATGGTCCCACCCATCCACACCATACAAGAACATCTTCTCCTTGAAGGGCAACAACACAAAGAGAGAACAAGCCCATCTAAAACTCTGCTTTCTCTGCAAGTCAAGCCCACGTCCGACCTGGCAGTGAGAGAACAGCTCAAGTGATGATAAGGAAAACGGCAGATCAGGCAAATTTAGTCAGACTGGATTATGGGAGACCAGCAGTCTCCAGGTTCTCCATAGAAGAAGTATAGTCAGGAGTCTGCGGTGAGCTGTTCCAATGAGAGGCAATAATTGAATTTGTTTTCATTTAATTTGAAGGACCTTTAATTAAAAGCCAAGCCTGTGTGTGCAGAGAGATAAAGCTGAGCACGTGGAGAGCGGGGGTAATTTGGGTGCTGAATGCAATAATTAATTGTAAACGTGGAGGTCAGGAGCCGGGCTCTATCTCCCTGCAATCAGCACGCGGCGCTGGCCGGCCGCACGGAATGGGCTCGCCAGCGCCGGAAACGCTTAAGTGATTTTTGAAGCCTTAATGGCAATTATAGAGCAGCGAGGAGGTTAATTTGCAGAGTTCATTAATCAGAGAAATAAACACGTCAGCGATCGCCACGGAGAGGGGAGGCAGAGGAGCCTGCCTTGGAGATGGAGAAGGGCGACCTCCGCATGGGGCTCGCCAGGGACTGGGGACGGGGTTTGCCTCCTCAGCTCGGGTGAGCCCTTGGCTTTTCACACTAACCACGAGCTGTGAAACCCTTGGCCAAACACCCCGGGGCTCCTGCTAACCAGAGCTAAACGTTCCCCAGCTCCACAAGTGTTAACTGGATAACAAGCCCACGTCGCTCTCCAGCTGGTAACTCCAGTCCTCTCAGTCCTGCAACTCCCCTGCAATCTCAGCTTCTCATGGGCTGGGACTTTATTAGTGTTGCTGAAAAGCTCCTCAGTTTCTCAATAAACCAGCTCTGAAGTGACAACAATCACTCTCAAATTAAGAACTAACCCCACTGCTAGGAGACCTGAAGCCCAGCCCTCCCAGGGCATCCTTTCTCCAAATTTTGGAAAAATGAATCTTTAACACAGCACCTTTGATGCCATGGCAGAACACAGAGCGTGTATTAAGGGAAAACACTTAGAAATAAAGACAATGGCTTGAATCCTAATAGGCATTAATGAAGTTAAGAGATGTGTGGCTTCCTGGACACACATCACGAGACAAGAGCGGTGCATTGTGGAGGAAATATCTCGGCAATGAGGTAAGGATAGTCCAAAGTTGCAGCAGGACGGAAAGGGGCCAGGGGTCAGGGGTATCTCTGCTGCCTCGCACAGCTCAGACAAAATGCGATTTTGCAGTGGGAAGGAAACCACTACAAGGAGTGAAGGGGGCTGGAATCCCCCTGGGCTGAGCAGCAGCAGAGATTCAGCAGAATCCTGGGATAAGAGCAGAGCAGGCCAAGGCTGGAGACCTCCAACAGCTTCCTGTATTCCTGGGGATCTCCTGGCTTTCCTTCCCCTTCAGGCTAAGGAGAACAGGGTGAGGCTTTAGGGAGCAGCTCCACACTCTCAGGGGAAGATTCTGGAGGAGCTGGGTAGTCCATTTCCCAGGCTGGTGGCTCCTCCTGTCCCTGCTGCTGTGGGACCAGCAGGAAGAGGATACAGACAGATGGAGAGGTGTTTCATGGAGTGCAGCACCAAGAGCTTTTTCTCAGGCTGATAATTGCTCCCTGGAGAAAGGCTGTACACTGCATTTTATTTTTTCCACTCCTTCCTTCCTCACAGATTATTTCAGGAACTGAATGCTGATGCTCTTTGGGATGAACCTGTGTGGAAGACCTGTACTTCCAAGGCAATGGACAAAAGGGCTCCAAACCCAGCACAGCTAGGTCTTGCCTTGCTGATCTGCTCATCCTAGTTACTGACAATTAACATGAGCCAATTAGTCCAGCTATTGCCTTGGCTCTTCTGCCTCTTCAGGCACTGTTCCTGGGACCTCCATATGGAAAATGAGTTTTAAACACCTCAACAGACTTCAGGGATTTGTTTTTACAGGAGCAGCTTGTTCTTCAAAATATTGAAGAGTATCTATGACATCAAGCAGAGTGCCAAGCTGAGTGCCTGGAGCAGGATAATCCCACACGCTGGAACAGGCTGGGAGGGGATGAGCTGAGCAGGAGAGCTGCTGAGAAGGACCAGGGGTTGTGTTCAGGATGAAGAAGATGAGACACTGCTATGAAAAAAGCAAAGAACCTGCCTCCAGCTGCAGGAGATCCAAGGAAGCTGCCATTCCCTCCTAACTGGACCAGGAAGAACTGCATAAGCAGCACATACATGTTCCCCGTGACTTTGTCCCTGTGACTTTGTTGCTCTGTCCCTGTGACCAGGTTCACCTCCTGCCCTCCTGAACACTGAAGAGAGTTCATCATGTTACTGATGGAGCCATCTCCTCCATGCCCATCTCCTCCATGCCCATCTCCTCCATGCCCATCTCCTCCATGTCCATCTTCTCTGTGCCCATCTCCTCCATGCCCATCTCCTCCGTGTCCATCTCCTCCGTGTCCATCTCCTCCGTGTCCATCTCCTCCTCTCCCTGCTCCCACTAACCCCAAGTCTGGGGACCTGCCAGGATCAGTGTTAACTTTTCTGCCTGCTGGAACTGTGTGTAATTAAACATTTTAATTAAAATCTACAAGAGTAATTGCCCTGTCATCCTCTGAAGGGAAGGCTAATCACAGCCCTTTTATCCAGTCCAACGAGTGGCCCAAGGACGTGATGCTGGGGAGAAGTTTTGGGTGGCAGTAGAAGTGTCTGTAAGGAGCCAGGTCCTTACCTGCAGCTGAGCAGAGCCAGAACCTGGCATGGACACAAAACCTGAGTATGTGGAAGCTTGGATGTGGAGACAGGAGTGTCTTAGGTTGGAAATGGGGGTGCATATTCTATTCCTATCTGTCAGAGGTGGGGCAGTTATCTTCTGTTCATTGGGCAGTTTTCTTTATCTCTCCCACGTCCAGATCCCAGATCTCTGCTGTCCATGGCCAGGGAGTGTCCCTGCAGGGCTGATCAAATTCCACCATCCCATGGGGAAATGCTCCGCCCAGGGGAGGAGCCAAGCATTCCTACCTGGATCCAATCTGAGCTGGGAACAGCCCAGCAGCCTTTGCCCCCTGCATTCCCAGAGGAGCAGCTTTCTGCTGCCCTGCATTCCCAGAGGGAGAGCAGGCCCATCTCCAGCAGCCCTGGAGCTGCAGAGGAAAACTCCCCCCTTGTGCAGGATCCCTGCTCCAGCAGAACCACAGCTGGCACTGCAGGAGGGCTGAGCCCCCTGGGATGGGACTGTGCCACCAGCCTGAGCCCCCCTGGGATGGGACTGTGCCACCACCCTGAGCCCCCCTGGGATGGGGCTGTGCCACCACCCTGACACATGGGGGGCAGGACCTGTTCTCAGTCTGTCAGTGGTTTTTTATTTTTGTACTATTGCATTGTATTTTAGGGTTTTTTCCTAGTAAAGAACTGTTATTCTTATTCCCAATCTTTGCCTGAGAGCGCCTAAATTTCAAAATTATAATAATTTGGAGGGAAGGAGTTTACATTTTCCATTTCTCCTGCCTTCCTTGGCACACACCTGGCTTTTCAAACCAAGCCAAGGAGGATGCCAACCATGCAGGGAAGTTCATCACTCGCTGCATCTCATTCCTTCAAAGGATTTAGGCTTTTGGAAAGCCCGTCAAGAACTGTTTCCACACCACAAGCAGCCTCTGTGTCATTGGGGCTGGAGGTGCACACCAAGCCCACCTTGCTCCAGCTCCATCCACCCTCCCTGATCCTCCACCTCCTTTTCCTGCTGCCTCTCCCTCTCCCAGCAAGTGCCAGAGGGGCTGGGGAGGCTCAGAGCATCCTCAGAGCACTCACCCTGATTGCAAGTGAAGTGTTTGAGCAGCGTTTCAGAAGTTTTCTCCCCCAGTGCCCGTCAAGAACAAACAAAGTATTTGTTGTTGTTGGAGTAAAAAATTCATCAAAATAAAATAAAATAAAATCAGGAGCAGAAATGCACACATCTACATTTGACTAAGTGGGGAGAGAACACACTCAGAAACTTTTTGATCAGAGCAGAGAGCCTCAAATCCTGACAGAGAAAATGTATTCATAATTTATTTAAAAAATAATTTATAATTTATTTTAAAATTCATCAGACTCCTCTTTATTTTTTTTTCCTTTTTGCCTCCCTTCTGACAAACAAGATTTTCTGTAATTCCTGAGGAGGCCAACCAATGGGGACAATATTGCTGAAGGCTTCTCTGCTTTCAGAGGTTGGGAACATGAAAAGACAGAGCAGCAGTGCCAGAGACACCCCTGACCAGCACCCCTGCTGTCCTAAACCCTCCCAGGGACGCTCCTGCATCTCAGAGCCTCTCTCTCATATTCAGGGGCTTTACAGACTTAAAATAGGAGCCCCCCACCCTCCTTGGCTGCTGCTGGGTTCCACCACCTCACTGAGCTTCATCCAGCATTCAACCCTGGCTCTGACAGGTGGAAAAAAGCAGCCAGGGCACAACGCTGCAGCTCAGATCCCTCCTGCTGGACTCCTTATCCGGGAAGATTATGAGGTTTACTGCTGCTTCTCCATTATCCTAAATAAAGCAGCCTTTCAAAATTGCTTCAGACATATTAGATCATGTACTTTTTACACTTCCAGAGACACTGGTTATAATATCTTTTTAACAACACTGGGCAGAATCTATTTTCTTCTTCCACTGAGCTGAAAAATACTGTTTTCTCAAGGAAGAAGAAAAAGGAGGAGGGAAAAAAAAAAGCTATTGATTTTGTTTAGGGTCAGAATAAAATATCATTGGGAGTGGGTGTTGAAATCCTCAGCCACAAATTACTTCCAAAGTGACAGTTTGGGCTGTGAAGATTTTTCTTGTGAAATAAAACAAAACAAATGAAACATTGTGTTCTTCCTCTCTATGTGCACGTTTGAGGTTTCCACCGGCTCCAGCTGGTTCCTGCTGGGTATATTTAGCGTTTCAATCTATTCTTTTCCCATTCCCATCCCTGCTGGAGCTGCTGCACGGCCAGCACCAAATCCTGCTGCCCAGATGGAGCAAGGCAAAGAGAAATGTGGGTGGGATGTGGAGGGACAAGTCCCAGAGCCACAAGGAGAGCAGACGTTGTCCCCTCCGATGCCCAGGGGATGCTGTCGGCTCTCCCTTCTCCCTCCACCCCGCCCCTCTGCCATGCAGGGATGAGGAGGGTACCCAGCACGCTGTAATTCAGCATCCTCCTGGCCAGGACTGGCTCCTCTCACGCTGCTTTTGAAATCAAAAACACCTCCAGGAACCTCCAAACCCGGGAGCTCTCAGCCAGGTTTCACTTCTCCGAAGAGTCAGCAAATTAACCCCCATTTATATGCACAACCCACTTCCCTCTAATCTATCCATCTCTCTCTGCTCTCTGCTGGTACAAGAGATGAGTATTGGCTTTAAATACAATAATTTCTTTATAAATAAAGAACAGGCAACACTTGTGAAAGGGAAACCAGATGTCTACCTCGGGCTTCTGTGCTTTCTGCTCCTCAGCATTGTGTGCGGGAGATGGGAACACGCCACCGGAATGAAGAGATCTGCAGGTCCCTGCCTCCCACTCTCAATTTTATTTTATTTATTTAGATTTATGCAAATGCAAAAAAGAGGTCACCTACCCATATGCTCTCAATGCCCTTGATGTAACTTTAAAATGCATCATAAAAATGCCCTGTACACTGCAGTATAAATTCAGTACCACATACCCGCAGGTAAGAGAAAAGCCAGAATCTCCCCCTGCTGCAAACAGACACATTCCCACCCTGGCAGCACCTGCACACACACAGACTTTAGCTTCCATCAGCCCTTCCCCATCACCTTCTGCACAGGGCAGCCAGCAGCCACAGCCTTTCTCCCCCCACATCTGCTACACTGCTCAACATCTGTCCCCCACCAACCTCTCCATGTCCCACACCACCATCCAGGAGCCACTCCTGCCATCCCACACAGCAGCCACAGGGACCATCCCAACCCTGCCACTGAATCAGGAGCCCTTGCTCTTCTCCACCCTTCTGAGCATGGTGGGCTCAGAAACCCCTTGGTAGTGGGAGAGGGAAGAAAAATGCTGCAAAAACACCAAAAAACTCACTCCAAAGTGTGTCCTTGTGGCACTGCCAGACTGGTCTGATGGAACCACCCTGTTCCAAGCAGAAGAATGTATTCCCAAGCACATGGAGGCAGTTGTGGCACCAGGGGATGGTCTGGACCGTGTTCCTGCTGGTGACACTGCACCCACCAACACAGCCATGCTTGAGCCACCAGCCAGCCCAAAACCCAGCAGCATTTTGGACAGGAGAGACCTACCCATGATTCAAGCCACCAGGAGGATGTGAATTTTTAATTCCTGAA
The DNA here is from genome assembly GCF_027477595.1 of Haemorhous mexicanus. NCBI lineage: Eukaryota > Metazoa > Chordata > Aves > Passeriformes > Fringillidae > Haemorhous > Haemorhous mexicanus. Next base: position 3,257,278 of record NC_082364.1, read on the forward strand.
CCTCACGGAGCCAACCCTGACCCAGCAGCAGTGCTCCCACAGCTGGCTCCTGCCTTTAAGATGCCACAGGATTTCTCCACAGCAACTCTTCACGGTTCCCGGCCATCCTCCCTCGGGAACGCGCTCAAAGAGTGAACTAATGAGTCTATTAGACTTAATTAAGCTAATGTGAAATTATTTACTTAATCTGGGAAGATCTTATGATAGTGAGAAATCCCCATGGACAAAAGCTTCCAGCTGCCTCGCACGGGCAGGCGAGAACCTGGTGAGCAGAGGCTGTGGAGATGCTGTGGGCACGGGGACAGTGTGGAGAGGGGGCTCAGCCACCACCAGAGCCCAGAGCACCTGGCTCTTGCATGGCACTCCAGCAGCACCAGGAAAACCAGCCAGGAAGCCCCAGCCCTGTTTCGGCTTCGTTTTCAAAATGCATGTCTCTCCCTGGGCCAGCAAATCCATCCAAGGCTGGCAGCTGGGAGGGAAAAGTTTTCAGGAATGGTTGGCCTCTGTCTCCCGTGGATGGCCAGCACCCCTCGTCCCACAGCAGCCAGGCTGTGCCTCAGCATGCAGAACAAAGGGGATTTTGCCTCATGCGTTTTCCTGGCTACTTTTTTCCCTCCCTTAATGTAGAAAAGCTTAACACTCGCTTTGAATTCCTAATACGACTCAGTTCTTTTTGCCACTTATTTTGTTTTGTCATGCACTACATACAATTACACATCTCTAATCCGCAAATCCTCCCCCGACGCTGGAACACGTGCCAAGCCTTTCCCTTCCACTGCACTGAAAGCCTTTGGAGACAAGCTGACATCACGGAATGCCGGGACGCCCTGGCATCACCCACTGCCACCACTGTCCAGACATGGAAGTCTCTGATCCCCAAGGACTGGTGTGAAAAATGCCCCATCCCTGCCCTGAGGGTCTCCAGCCCTGGCAGTGCAGCCAGGAGCCCTGGCCAGGACTAAATCCCAGAGAAGGAGCTCCCTCCATCCTGGCTAAAGGAGCTCAGCTCAGCATCTCTGAGACAGAAATCACATTTTGTAAATCTCCCACGGTGAATCAACTCCCCAGTCAGATATGAGCTCAGCAAAAACTGGCAGGCAAATGATCTCATTAATAATCAGCACTATCAGGAGTTTCTGCTTCTCTCAGGCAGCCAAACAGGCGAGAATTTATCTGGGAATGGGAGCAGAGCTACCAGGAACACAATGTAATTATTGCCCAAGGTCGGCCAGTGGCAGCTGTGCTGGCAGGCATTGCCCTGCTCACAAGTCAGGCCACCTGCAAAGAGGGCACCAAAGCTTTGGTGGCCCCTTGTGACGCCTGTGCTGGTTCAGACCCAGGTTCCTCATCCACAGGAGTGGCCCCTCCACCAAATCCAGGGAAAGAGGAGCTAAAAGCCCCCCCAGCACATAAACCATAGTGTGGGCTCTCACCTGTAAGCATCAACCCCTAAACCAAGCCCTGGAGAGGACCAAGGGCCTCCCTGCCATCCCTGATGTGGCACCCAGAGCATTTCAGTGAGGTATCAATGAGGTTTAGGTGAGATATCAATGAGGTTTCAGTGAGGTATCAATGAGGTTTCATTGAGCTATCAATGAGGTTTCAGTGAGGTATCAATGAGATTTTGGTGAGGTATCAATGAGACTTCAGTGAGGTATTAATGAGGTTTCAGTGAGGTATCAATGAGATTTCAAAGAGATATCAATGAGCAGCAAAGGTGCAAACAAGTTTGAGAGTTTCCCTCCACACAAAAAGCCTCACTGCAGCCTCAGAGCATCTCCCAACTCTGCTCAGGAAAAGAAGGAGTAAGAGAGACATCAATTTCCAGAGCTCTGCACCAAAATCCGGCCTTCGCCTTTGAAAGTGTAATTTATTCAAGCTGCTTTATTATTGCAGAGCCCAGCCTCGACAGGGGATTATGGAGAGGTCACAGCTGGAGCAATAACAATAATAAGAAAAAATAGTGAAGTCAGGACAGCATCTTGTGTGAGTTCACTGTGAAGCAGGGACTCACTTTTTTTGGAGCCACGGTGTTGGAAAGCACAGGAAGAACATCCCATGTGCCACCAACTTAACACAAAAGTGGCATCCAACAAATCTTTGGGGGAGTAACAGGGATGGGGGCTTCACACCCCCTCTGTTTGTGAACCCAATTAGGCATATGTTGAGGAAAGGGTGTATGTATATTAGATTTTAATTAAGCAGTGTTAATTATAATCTATGAGATGTGCTTACTGCTTATCTGATAATTATGAGAAAGCCAATTTGGCTGCTGGCTTGTGACTAATTAAGTGGAATTAGTAATGATAATTATAGATTTAATTTTTGTTTGCCTTTATTGGCAATGGGGGGGAAAGTGGCTTCCAGGGCTGGGTAGGGCAGGAATGGGAAAAGTCATGTGAAAGGTCACCATGCCAGGAATTTGGCCCACAGAAAGGGGATTTCGCCAGGAAAAGGGGAAATTTTAGTGAAAAAAACCCGATTTGGCATTAAAAGAGTTTTGCAGGAAATGCTGATGGAAACCAAGTTCTCCTAAAAAGCAGTCGTTTCGTGGAAGATTGGGCTGGGTTTTGTCAGCTCGTTGCACATGAAACCAGAGTCTTTAAAAAAAAACTGAAATCTTGGGCTATTCAAGTAGTTTGACTTTTCCAGCCCACAGGAGGAATTCCCTGGGGATCCCTCTCCTTCCTCCTACACCTACCATGACCCTGACTCCCTTTACCAAGAAAAAGAGGACTTTTTGGCACTTTTTTTATTTTTTCTTTTCCCTTAGTGTAAATTGATAAGGTATAAAATAAACACCAAATCCTGCAAAAACTGCCCAATCCCTGGGAACGGGACTTGCATATTTTAAACCTGCCCACAGGTTGCTCTGCCTGGCTGCAATCCTTGAAATACTAATTTTCTGCCCTTTCTGAGCATGCACTATGTTCAGAGGCTGCCAAATTGACCCAAAACATAAAAGCAAAGCTTTTGTGTGAGGCAAAGAATGAAAACACAGGGGGAAAAAGAGAGGGGAAAAAAATTAAATATATTGCAGCTGGATTTTTTAAAGGCCCAGCTAAACTTGCAGCTGCACGACAGCACGTGGAGCTGTGCAAGCTCAGCTAATGATAATTAAATCTCCTGCTGCAGGGGTGAACAGCAATTTCGCGCTAGGTCTGCTGCCCAGGATGAGAGCTCTCCGGGGAAAAGCAGCACAGGGCTGGAGGGTCGGACCACGGAGATGCTCTGCTCGCTTGCCAGGCAACACCCGGAGCTGCGGGATGCTCTGCCCAGCTCCCTCCCGAAAACATCTCGCATCTCCAGCGCCGAGCTAAATAATACATGGCAATCCCAGGGATGAATTCCAGGCGGAGCGGAGCGCAGGGAAGACAATGCCGGCTGAATGCATTAAGGCAGCAGCCCCGGTGCGGCCGCGCTCATTTGTGAGGCCCCGCTGCAGAGGGGGGACCCCGCTGCGGCACCCCCAGGTCCTCGGCGAGGACGGCTCGGCGCAGGGCTGAGGAGAGCGGAGAGAGCCTGACCTGACTGCAAAGTGGCTCTTTGCATCCAGAGCCTCTGCATCCCGGCTCTCCGCATCCAGAGCCGGGGCGTTCCTGGGCTGCAGCCTCGGAAGGGGCTGCGGGACCGGAGCGCTGCGCTCTGCGCGCCGGCCATCCCCGGCACTGACCGAAATAGACTCTTTGCCCAGCTACAGCTCGGCTAAATTTGGTGCCCAGCCCCCCGGATCCAGGGAAGCAGCACAGGGCCGTTGGCAGATCGCTCGTGTCACATCAGGGACCCTGCACCGCGGCAGGCAGGGACACTGCGTGCCAGGAGCCCAAAGCACGGCGCCCGAGGAAGAGGATGGAACGCAGGTGACTGCTTCTTGCTGGAGGAAGCTGGAGCGAAATAAACGCCAAGTCCTGGCCGCCTGTAAGCATTAAAGATTATGTGCCTGACAGGCTCTTGCCCTGACCTCTGTGGTGGCTGGTTTAAAGAGATTAAATGAGAGCAAACTCACAATTTCTGGGGTTATTCTTCCTTTTTTCCATTTCACCAGCTACTCAAAAATAGGCTTGTTTATAGAGGGAGAAATCCCCCACTATCCAGACCAAAAAGTATTGCCAGCATCAGCCCGAAGTGACCAAAACACATGCACAGATAGGCAAAATTTGACCTCATTCCTGATGATGTTCAGAGTTTGTACAGCCATGGACAGCTCTACAAATTCCCTCCAGGGTTTCCACAATATCCATTATAACAGGGCATCACCCTTAAGTGCACTTGCTGAATCATCCATTCCAGCTTCTAGACTTAATTTCTCCATGATAGATTAAATACCTTCCCTTCCTGTCCTAAAGAACTGTGGGATGCACTGGGAGGAACACAAATGGTTTTGGCTCTGACTTGATGCTCAGCTCTGTAAGGGAATTGTTCACTTGGAATTCCCTGGTGAGTAAGAGAGCTAAGAGAGGTCAGTGCCCAGCCCTAGAGGGATAAATAATACTTTAAATAGGACTCAGCTCCATGCCAGGACCTCCTGTTGAACACTTCCACCTGTAGTTGGCAAAGGATGAATCACTGAGAGCCTCCACACCCCTCTGAAATGAGGAGTAATGGGGTTTTAAGAGAATAATGCTTCATAACACTCAGCATTCTGTTGGATAAGGTAAAGACAAGGCAGAAGCCAGGAGCTGATAAAAGCTACAGCTTGTAATTCCATTGCACCTTCTCTACTCAATAAATGGGTTTCAGTCAGAGCATCTCTTCCATCCAACCCAAAAAGGACCTGAAGGGTAAGTTGATTGCATTGATCGTGCATGCATTTTCCCGGCAGGGAAACTGGCCCAGTCCCTGGCTGCTCCTGTCCAAAGTACTCCACTTACTTATTATGGGAATATCGCCAGAGACTCCAGGGCCAGGGAGCGGGACGCTACGGGGAATTCATTGCTCTCTGCGTGCTGGGAACATTAAGTGGGAAGGCAGAGCAGGGGAGTATGGCAGCAGCTCAGCTCAGCCTCTTCCCCATCACAGCCCCTGGCAGCCAATCACTCCTGCCACGGGTTTTGCCAGCCCCGTGGAATCCTTCCCACAGGACTGTCCTTAACCCTTGTGGGAACAGGAGGATTCCAGGGGGCAGAGCAGCGTGGATGTGCTGAGACAAACTGTCCTCAGGCTGCTCCTGTCCCCTACAGCCCTGTCACCACTCACACCTCACATGTGCATCCTCCAGGTGAGGAACCCCCTCTGCGTCCTCCCTCGATCCCTACACCCAGCTGTGACACCACTCAGGGGTTCAGCCCTGAGCCAAACCACCTCCTCTGTGGCTCTCCAGCTGCCCAGCACTGTAGGGTCTGCTGGTGTGACCACGGCCATCCCTAAAACCTGCCTGTCTTCCCCAGGGAAGAGTGTAATTCCCTGGACTTGGCACAAAGCACAAACTCCTCTCAGTAACATCAGCACTGCCATTGGGATCCACTGGTTGGAGTGCACCGCCATCCTAAACCATCTGCACAGAAAGATGCTGAAACAAGGGGTCTGAGCCCAAATTCAGCATCCAATCCCAAAAGTGGAGGAGAAGGCATTGCACAAGCTCTGTGTCCCAGCTCTCATGCCTTTCACCCGGTCATGTCCCCCCCTAAGGTGTGGCACACATGTCCTAGAGGTGGGAAGGGGACATCCAGGGCAGCACCAGTCTCCTTGCTCCGCTGCAGGAATGACAGGCAGGACCCAGGGCAGGCTGGCAGCCTCACAGCAGCACTGCCCAGCTCGGGGGGATGTGCCAGGGTACCTGGCTTTGTTAATTAACCCCGAGGCAATGCCCTGCCCACGCGGCAGTGCTCCTCCAGCAGAGCTGCCCCCACCTCTCCCCGCAGGAGGCTGAGCCGTGCCTTGCCAGAGCGTCTTCGAAGGAGAAGGCTATCAGCTCCAAACAGCCGAGACCTTTAGCTCAAATCCATTAATCCTCTTTATTAAACCCGGGTCACCTCTGAGTCCTGGCAAATTAACCAGCATCTCCCCACTGCAAGTACATCAAGAGGAAACGCGCTGTACCGCGCCTGTAATTTTCATGGACCAGGGCTCCGGGGTCAGAGGGCTTCCCGGGCTCCAGTCTCTGCCTTTGTCAATTTAAAAGGGAACATCGGCCTGCGCTTGTATAAATTACAAGAGAGGCAGAGCAGGGGCCCAGGGCGCTCACAGGGCACTCTGCCAGCTCCAGCTGTGCCACTGTCCCCTCTTCTGCCCAGGGACGGGAGCAGGGGACAGCGAGGCCACGAGCACTGAGTCCCTGGGGGAAGAAGTGGGGCTGGGGATATCCTCCAAACAGCTGGGCAGGCAGGGCACCGCACTCGGCATCCTCCAAGGCTACCTTGGCCACGTGCCTTCTTACTGCCTCTAATAAATGGCACATCCCTGGTGCCAGCCCAGCTGGGGAGCAACAGAAAGGGAGACTGGAAGGCTCCGCTCCAGCTCAGAAGTGGGTGGAAAATTGCTCCCTTGTTGCCTGAAATTTCACCATTTGAAATATCTCTCCCTTTCTGCACTGTCCTGTTGGAGCCACTCTACTCTGAGTGCTCACCAAGCCAGCACCAAAGCAAGAGCGGCTCTGGTTCTGAAAAGCCAAGGACATTTAGCTGGGCTGGGGAAGACCTGGGGCCAAATCCCTTATAAAAACTAATTATACACCCACTAGAAGAGATACAAAAGAGAAAACCAGCCCAGCCTGGCCTGGAGAAGAAGAATTCTGTGTGGGCTGAGGGATAAGGGCAGTACAGGGATCAGAGGCCACAGCACTCCCTTCCTCAGATGGGTCTCCTCCTGCTCCTAGAAACAGCATACTCAAGATAAGCAAGCTTCCCAGAGTCAAGCAAAGAGTGTTCCTACACTCTGTGAGCGAAGATAACAAAAAAACCATTTTTCATGGGGAAAAAAAATGTGGGAAAATTTCCAAGCAGCTCCTTAAGAGCTGTAAGCATCACATCTATTCCCCTAAGACAACTCCAGACCTGGCACTTCCCAGCACACTCTCCATCCTTAGCTTTACCACAGGGCTATAAATCCACTGGCTTTGGCTGAAGTTGCTGCGGTTTTACACCAGCCTAAGCCAGCAGAGACTGAGCTGGGGAAGGGAACCGTGATCCAAAGGCCAGGATGCTCGCCCTTAACTCAGTCCAACAGCACAAAGAGTTTTCAATCTGGGGTTGAGATACAGGTAGGATTAACACACAACACCTCAAATCTCCCAGCCATCAGCTTGTATCACTGCTTTAGTTTTTTATTAAAAACATCACTTCTAGCTGTATTTAATCACAGCAAGGTCATTTCAGTGATAGTTGTCAGCATCCTGGCCAAGGAGCCAGAGCAGAGCCCTGGCCTGCTGGCCAGATAAAAGGAGGAGATGCTGGGTTTAATTTCCTTGTTTTCAATTGAGAGATGCCCACCTCAGTGTGCAGATTAAGGTGTGGGTGGGCCAGTGTCAGCCCCCCATGGGCAGAGATGGGAAGCTGCTGCTTGCTCTGCTCATCAGGAGCCCTGAGGAGAGAAATTGCATAGTTCTCCCTGCGGCCCTCTGCCCACCTCGAACCAATTTCTGCTCCTTTTAATTCAATTCAGCTCCTCCTGACCCTGGCTGGCTGGAGTTTCAGAGTTTCTCTCAACAGATAGCACCAATTACAGAGGTGTGAAAATGGAAGGCTTTCAATTCGGAGAACAAACCCAAGAAACTGGGACTTTATTGAACTGAGAATCGGGGGGTAGGGAAGGGGGAGCGGGCAGGGCCATGGGCTCAGCAATATCAACTGTGCTCGCTCTAAAAACCAAATTGTGGGGCTGATTCCTCCAGGAGTGAAGGCATCCCCTGGGGCTGGGGTGGCAAATGGCAGGAGAGGTGCAGGTTTAGGTGTGCAGAGCTGATGGCACCTGGAGATGAGGGAGGCAGAACCCAGCATTGCATCCCTGGCACACTCGTTAGCGGCTGTGTGTGCGTGCAGTCCCCACAGGGCTGATTCCAGACCCTCAGAATCACATCCCTCACATCTGACACAAGCTGAGTTTGCTTCCCAGCAGCAGATCCTGGCTGGATTGACTCTGCAGCATCTGCAGCCCAATCCAGCCATTAGGAACAGCAGCACCTCCCTCCACACCGCTCCTGGTGTGACACCACTTTCTGTCCTCCCACAAAGCCAAGGACTGTAGGTCAAGCCTCTGGAAACACGAGCAGCAGCATGAGCCTGGTCAGATCTGGGTAGGAGGGCTCTGGCAGGATGGTGGAGCTGCCTGACAGCGTCAGCAGTGAGATCAGCACATGGACTGACTTTACAAGAACTGCACAGTACAGCCTGTGATGATCAGAGAGTCCCCAGACAAAAGCAGGAATGTTCAGTTCATGGGAAGGAGGCAGGGATAAGCACTTCTCTGAGCTGAGCTCACTGAAACTCTTTGCCCAACATGCCCTGATGCTAAAAAAAAATTTTAAAAATCTGAAGTAAGAAGTCCTAGATGCCCAGGAGAGAAAATGGGGTTACTCTTATGGGAAGGAGAACCACTGAGTAGGGTCCCCCAACATCTCTGGATACTTCCAGGTACCTCACGGCATGTAAGGATGCAAAAAAGCTTCCCCCACACCCAAAGATTCTCCTCTCCTGTCCTGTCTCCACCCGACTGGTCAGACCATCAGCACAATGCCCATGTGCCAACCAAGCCCAGGGGCTACCTTTAATCCAGACTTCTCCAGACTTCTCCCCATCCCTGGAGATGTTCAAAGCCAGGCCACTTGGCCTAGTGATGAGATGACCTTTAAGGTCCCTTCCAACCCAATCCATCCTGTGATTCTGATTCCCTTCCTTGATGAGCAAAAGCTCATATAGCAAAGCTATATGAGTCCTATGGGTCCTCTCAGTCTGAATTTTGAGCAACTGCCCAAAATTTTGGCTGGCACATCTGAGCAGGCTCAGCATCTCCTTTCGGAATCCCAGAGCTGGGGTGGGGGGCACCAAAACAAAGCAGTGGCTCATTCCTGCCTCTCTCCTATGAGTTCCACGACTCAGAGCAGCTCTGAGCGTGGCTTCCAAGCCAGTGCACGGCACCTCCTGTGCCTCCAGCCAAGCTGTGGCCGCGGCTCCTCCAGCACTGCCCATAAATCCTGCAGCCCGGTAAACAGCGGAATTACGGCGCCCCGCCATTGCTTAGCTGCCTTTGACACTAATTGCTCTGCAGAGTGTGTGCAACTGGCAACACCTTATTAAAAGTGAAATATATTATACTGTCCACTTATTGCGACTTTATAAAGATAAAGTGTCCTGAGGATCCGGAGAGGCTGGCTAAGGCAGCGGCTCTTGGCCCCGCAGCGGCCAGCGGATGCTGCAGCGCAGGGCAGGCACTGACAGGACAAATGTCTGCTCTCCCTGAAATTCCAAAGAGCATTTCCATCTGGAGACCAAGGGCTGAGTGAAGAGCATGCTTGAGAATTTCTCCTCTGTTCATCTCCTCCTTTCAGCTCCGGGATCATCACTCTCCAACCTCAGGGGAATGACAGGCAAAGATGCAACGTGACAGGGCAGGGGGATCAATCACGTGCTGCCCTCCTGCCAGCCTGGAGAGGAGCAGAGGGTGCCCCTCCACTCACAAAGTCAGGCTGATCATGAATTCACATTTTCCTTCTTCCAGACATCAATGCCTGAACTGTGGTACAGACTCTCCTGCCAGGACACAAACTGGGGCATATATAAGTGCAGGTTCAAGAGCCTGGTGGTGCTCCAGCTCCCTGCCAGCCAAGTACAGGGATTTCAGCACCCAATGTACTGATCCTGCACTGTTTCCTTCTGTGTTTCTCAAAGCAGGAACTCTACTGTTTCACAAGGAAAAACGCACTTCAGATTTGGAGCTACAGCAAGGACACGTCTCTTAACACTTGTCTCTGCACATGCCTTGGGCAAGTCATTTTCCCTCTTTATTCCTTGGCTCCCCTGTCTACAAAAAAAGGTACAATGAAATTTCTCTTCTCCGTGAATTATTTTAAGATCTGCTGGAAACAAACACTGTGTAAGAGTGAGACCTGATATCACTGAGTTTCAGTAATAAAGGTTTTGATCCAGGCCCCCCGGCCTCGTCTCACCAGGTAATTTTGGAAGAATTTTCGTGATTCTTTTGAATTTATGGGCTATTTCTGGTTGGGAACACAACAACAGAAAGAAGGCAGACACAGGGGATGCCATCAAAGGCACTTCTGCAGCCTACAGTGCTCACAAAGAAGTGGTGAGCAGAGAGGGCATAGAAAACCCACCCATGTGAGGTAAAAATCAGCTTCTGAGGACTTCTTCCCAGCAAAATTAAGATATTCCCAGGCACATCACAAAAGCCATTATGTCTACATCCCTCGTGTGCTGTGAAGAGTTCAGACAATATTATTAATCACTTATTGGTCATCTCCCTTGTGGCAGAGAAGAGACACCCACCTCCCACAGTCCATGTGGTGCACAAACATAGCCTACATCCCTCTTTGATTCCTGAAGGAAATGGCACGTCCTCCACAACGGATTTGAAATATCCAGAGTCTTTGGTTCAACAAGTTCAAATCCAAGCAAGATCAATACCTTCTCACTCCTGAGGTATCAGCAGGTAATTGGTATCGTGCAGTGATGAGTAACCTAGTTTGCTCAGAAACTGCAAACTTTAATCTTCATCCATTCCTGGTACATAGAATAGCGAGGGAGGAACAGATCAAAGGAGAACAGATCAAATTCAGCTGCATTTGGACCCAGATTGCAGAAAAAAGGACTCATTCTTAAGCAAAATGGCCCAGGCTTCTGAGGTTCAGCACCTTGAGAGATTTGGGTACAACACAAGGTAGAGAAATTTCCACTTCTCCAGTGCAGCCACCTGTGACCCCAGTGCCACTTCCCCCAGGGTCTAGGCTGCTCCTGACCACCCAGCTTGGATCCAGAGCCCTCTCCAAATTCACACACAACATCTGAGCACCTCAACCTCTCCAAGTATCTATGACTCCCACCCCAGCCCTCTCCCCTTTTCCCATTTCCAGCCCTGAAATGCCCATGGCACCAGCCCTAGTGCAGGCAAGGAGAAGCTGGTCCAGCTTTCCAAGCAGGAATGTCCTTCCTCGCTGTAGGAAGTTCCCACCTCTGCCATGGAAAGGAGAAGTGCCAGGTAGACTTATGGGCAGAGCGAGACAGAAAAGCACCGGGGGCAGCAGAACGACCTATTTGACAGATTTCCCTGCCGATCAAAGCTAACTTTGCTGAGAGCTTTTGACGTCTGATTAATTACGTGGCGCTGGCTTGCCTGAAAATCCCGAGTTTCCGGCAGCTCTCACTTTCCCTCCTCACAGCCCTCGGCGGCCAAACCCACTCCCCTGGTGCCAGCAGAGGAGGGGATGGCAGGAGGTGGCTTTGCCAAAAGTCCTGGCCCGTCCCTGGGAGGATGGAGATAAGGAGGGCGAGGGACAGCCAGGGACAGGGCCCCTTTGTCTGAGGTGCCTTTTGTCACGGGGAGATAGGAGGAGGCTGCCGTGCGCTGACATTTCGGTGACCAAATTAAAATGCACCGCCACAGAGACTAAATGTCATTAGCCTCATTAGAAGTGATCACATTAAAATAAACAACCACAAAAGAAAAAAAAAAAAGAAAAAAAAATTGAAGTGGAAATTAGCCAATGCCATTAAATAAAACAAATAAATGGAGAGATCCTTCAAGGACTGTGCAGCTGATGTCAATGGAGCAGTGAGTTGGGGAGGGGCAGGAGCAGCCAACATCTCCATGGGCTCTGCTGCCAGCCTGGATTGTGATGAGACAAGTCCCCTGCTGGTGTGGCCCCAAATAGAGCTGCCCCTTTGGGAGAAGTCTTTGGAGCTTCCAGAGATTTCTAGGTTGACTTCCACCTCAATGCCCATGTCTCCCAGGGCTGGCACTGTGGGCACTGCTCTGCCAGCACCTCTGCAATCCAAGGGATGCACCTGTGTGCTGCTCTAACAGGAAGGAGAATTTTTTTTTAGCAGCATCAAGTTTTCTCTTGGATGCTTCCCAGTCAACTACTGGCCAACACCAACAGCATTTGGCTGATGCTCTGTGACAGGACTGCCACACGAGGTGGAAGGCTTGGTGAAAGAAGTGCCACTTTGTCCTTGCAGAGAGAGGAATTTTTCCTCTAACCCCTCTTGCTATGCAAACGCCATTTCCTTTGGGGCGGGAGAAGTCATCAGAAGGCCCTTGCAAGATCCTGCTTATGACAGAGCAGATTTGAAAGCCCAGAGATCTCCTTCCCCCTCCCTTCCTTTCTGTCAAAAATTATAATCATCATTTTCCAGCTTGCTGAACAATCAAAGTGTGGCCTATATTCGCTGGAGCTCCTTCCACATGCTGCATGCATAGCAACAAGTCCAGGAAACAAAAGCCAGAAGTAAACAGTTGGGAGAGAGGAGGCAAAGGGCTGGGAGGGGACAGCAGGGGGACACTGCTCAGAAAACACGTGGGGCACAGCCTGGCTCAGCCCAGTGTGACCAGTTTGGAGCTGCTCTGAGGGCCAAAGCCCCATGCAATGACCTCTTCTTCCATCCTCTGCAAAAAGCATGGGAATATACATGCCTGGGAAGCTTGGTTAGTTGAAAAGGCAGTACCAGAAGGAAGCCCAAACCTCCTGCTGCAGGGTCAGCTGCTCCTCGTGTGGCTGAGGAGCCAGGAGGAGGAGCCCGTGGGGTGAATCATGTAGGACAAAGCCATGTGGAGCATGGGTAACCCCAGCGGCCCCTTTGGGAATTCCATATCCACTGGGAAACCCCAGGAGTGCACCAGCTCTGCTCAACACTACAGACATCCCCCCCAGCTTTGCTGTCCAGGCAGTCTGAGCTGATGAGGTCCAGTCCCACCATCCCATCCTGAAAGCACAGAGCTCACAGGGAAGCTTTCCTGGGCTACCCTTCCCTGCACTTTGCTTCAGTCTCCAGAGAAGTCAATCCAGCACTTTTCACTAGCGCTGAATTCACAGAAAAGTAAACCTAAAAATATCTCCTCTTTTCCCCCTTCCTTGCCTCATCTCACACGTGTCCCTGGCGCACATGACTCTGCCGCACAGGCAACAGGTTCAACTTCCCAAAAGCAGCTCCTCCCAAGGGGGTGGCTCTCTCACTGATGGGTCCCTGCAGTACCTGAGCGTCCCAAACCACTGCCCTCAGCCATCCCATGCTGTCTGAACCTAAGCTGGGACAAGAGGGAGAATCCCCCAGCTCCCACTCAGCCCCACAACACCTGGGCTCACGTGTCCATCCGTTCACAAGGGTGACACATCCCCTGCCACTCCCACCGGACAAGCCACCTTGCCTGGGCACCCGTAGAGGGTGAAAACACAATCCCAGAGCTTTGGAGAAGCAGGCAGGAAAGTGTTTCTCCTCTCTAAGCATGAAACGAAGAGGAGCTCCCTGGAAAAACCCACCCACAGAGCAGCAAGTGTCAAAGCCACCTCTGTTATGTGCTGTTGCTGCATTGGTAATTATAAGTACTGTGCCTTCATTAGGGAAAGATGACTAGGAGGCAAGGAGATTTGCAGCAAAGCTGTTATTATTTTTAAGTTTAAACAAAAAGGAGGAGTGTGACAGCTGAAATCACTCCCCATCCTGCACATGCCAGCAGCTGAGAGCATCTCAGGGGATGCTCAGAAGGTAAGAAGGGTTCAGGAAGGTAAGAAGGGTTCAGGATCAGTGCCCAGCTTTGCCTAACTGGGGAGGGGAAAGGCAGGGCTGCAAAGCTGAGGGTGACCCCAGGATCGTGAAGAAGTTTACAGATAAAATCCAACAAGTTTTCCTCTATTCCCAGCTGACTGCAGCAGAAGGATCCTCCTGGGTACCCTGTTCCCCCCCAAACCTGTCGGGGTTCATCACTGCACCCCAACAGCTCCACTCAGTGACTTTGGTTTCTTACCAAGCAAAGCACAAACTCTGAATTTCACATTCAAGTGTAAAATATGAACACAGCTGTTTATGCAGCTCAAAATTCGCCATAACCAAATATTCAAGCCTTTGGAGAAGATTTTCAAAGGCGCCAGTTAAGGCACAGAGCTCCCATCGGTGCCTTTGAAACATCTCTCCCTTTTCAGTTTTTCACAGGGATTCGCACCAGCAAAAGCTCCTCCACCCGGCCGTCTGCAGCCGCGGAATGCACAAAGGAGAGGCTGTCAAAGAGAAGCTGCTGGAAAACGCAAAGCAAGGTTCAGCACTTTGGGGCACCCTGAAAGGCAGCTGCCAGAGCCACCGGCCACGAAAAACCCACTGCCCCCAGGGCAAATTCTTCTGGCAACTTGCACCGGGGGGATTTGCACGGAACAAGAGCTCTGTGTGCCTCCTCTCCTGTCACACTCCCTCCCCACATCGTTTGGAAATGATAGCGAGTGCTGCTCCTCCCCAGCAGAATTAAAACATCCTCTAAGAGCCAACACCAACCTTCTCCCTGTACTAGGAGCCAGGAGACGGAGAAATCACCCTCTGATAAGGAAACTACAGGCCAAGCCTCAGGGAGAGGCAGAGGAAGAGCAGACAGTGTTTTTGGGCTCACACCCCATCCTGCTGGGACACCTTCCCCAGCTTCCCTGACTGCTGGAAGACTGATGGTTGCAGCGCCTGATCCACACCTATCCCCAGCCTTTGGGAGAGCACAGAAAATCCCTTTAAGCCCATCTTGCTCATATTGAAATGACACTAAAGCAGAACTAATGTGCTCCAGGTACTTATTCTCAGGCTTAGTCGCAGGGACCAGCAGCCCTCCACCAGCCTGGCATCCCCCACCTGAGAGAGGTGACAGTCATGTCACAGGCAGCAGGAAAAGCATGCTCCTGCAGCAGGGACCCCTTCAGGAGGGGATGGGAGGGTGTTTTTTACTGCCTGTAATGTCTATTTTGAAAATTTAGATATGGGTTTTACAACCAGCACCAAAGCCAGGCTGCCCCAGCATGGATGAAGTCACACAGAGTCTCTGGGAGGATGCAGAAAGCAGGTCCTGGGTGCAAAGGTGACAGTGGCACAGTGGGGGACATCCCAAGCTCTACAAGCTTCACCTTGATCCCGGTGTCCTGGAGCAGTGAAAAACACGATTGTCCATCTCCCCCAGCACTGCCAGATTTTCTGACCACTGCCATGACAAGTAATTTCCCCCAGCCTGCAAAGGCAGCGATATAAATGTCTGAAGAGGCTGATGAGCATTGATTTTTGCCACCTGTAGAGCCATGATGTCACCCTGTAACTGCAGCTCAGACAAAGATTCCCCCCTGCCCCAAATTCATTCTCCATCACAGCCCACCCTCATCTCAAAACAGCAGCACCCACAATGCCCAGCAGTTCAAAGCATTTGCCAACAGCTTGGCAATTAAATTACCCACTCACCTCCCTATGCTGCAGTGCTGGACTCATTAAAAACCCTCAGCATCCTTCCCACCTCAGAGAGCAACCCCTGTCCAGGAACCCGCCTCCCCCAAGGCTCCAGATGACAACAGCATTAAGGCTTCGAAATTATTTTAGCTAGAAACTTGTCTTATAAAGAAGTAAAAAGCTGCAGAGTAAGACAGTCTCCATGACCAGAGGGGTCAGGGTTTCATTATTGCATTAACCTTTCGTGTCTTTAGATTCCACAAGAGTAAATTGGTAACGAGATGACACGAGACCCAATGGGAAAAATGCATCTTTCCTAACAAAAATAAGAGAAAGGGGGAAGGACAGAGGTGGGAGCAGGAGAAAGAGGAAAAACTGGCAAATAAGCTATTACTGCTAATAATAACTTTGCGATGCTATTTTCTGCAGGAGCCTTCAAGTTGTGATGTTTCCCTTCACTCTAATTACACCTTCTAAAAGCAGGTTCCCTTCTCACTTTAACCACCCCGTGTGAAACTCCCGCAGGATTCGGATAAAAACGGAAAGGAAAAGAGTTTGCGCTTCAGAAACAGCCTCTGCATATCCCAGGGGAGAGTCACCTGCATAAAACCTTTGGGATTACGCCTGTGAATAATAAACAGCCCAAGAAAAACACTTTGGGAAGGTGCAGGCTCCAAAGGACAGCAGGGACCATTCACCTTCCCTCTGCCATCCGTGACTTTGCCAACATGACTCGTGTTCCAGCCCACAGCAGTGAAACCATGACTGAAATCACTGCTGGGACAGGTTGGGCAGGGAGGGAAAACATCCAACCTCTGCAAGCCAGGCACAAATAAAAAGGATTGGAGATGTTCAAATCCAGGGCAGGAAGGCAAAGCACCACGCAGCCCAGAGTATTTCCCTTCCTCTAAAGCAGGCAGAAGGGTTTGGCTTGATGGATTAAGGGCTGAGCCCAGCCAGGCAAAGTCCTGGGCTGGTTTAGCTCAGGGGACATCCAAAGCCAAAGCAGATATTGCTGCTTAATAGAAATAAGAAGGGAAAGCTACAACTGCATAAGTGTGGATCAAGAAGCCTCTCCCAAGTTTCCAGGGGCTTAAATGCAGGGGCCTTTTCCTTCCCTGGCACACACAGAGGCCAGAGCTAGCCCAGGCCTTGGCCCAAACAGCCACATCCTGAGGAAAGTGCAGCCGGGCACTGGCAACAGCAAATGCGCCCTGTCAGGTTTCTGCCAGCTCCTGCAGCTTAAGGACATCTCGATGACAGCCCATCAAGTGTCACACGTCCTCCCATTTGGCCCACACAGCTGCTTCCATCCATTTCTCTGCAATTCCAACCCACAGAGCCCCATCCAGCAGGAGGGTGAAAGAGCCAATGCTCTACTCAGCGCAGCCTTGCTGAGGCACGCCTGCCCCCACCCCAGGCACACCCACCCTGTCCTGCTGAAGGTCTATTTTCCAAAAAATACCTTTACCTGCACAAAGTCAGGCAGCTCCCACAGCCAAGGCTCCCTCGTGCTCTTGTGCTAAACTAGAGCAGCACCATTTTGGTTTCTGGTGTTGCTGAGGAGCTCGAGGCTCTGCTGCCAAGGGTTCTCCACCACTGCTCCCCAAAAGCCAAAGCTCAGCCCAGGGGACAGGGCTGACCCCAGGGCTGATGCACATCCCAGCCCCCTGACATCCCACAGAGGGGTACCCAGCCCATTCCAGAGGGTCTTGTACCCACTGATCTGCTCAGTTTGCAGTGTGACAGCTCCACAGGACCCCAGGATGTGGCTGATCCCATGGCACAAGCCTCCACAAGCAAGTTTTAACCCAAGAACCCTCCTGTTCAGCACTGCTGTGGGCAGAGCTCTTTGCCAGCTGTGACATGAGTAACCTCTCCCTTGCCAGCCTCACCCCTTTGCCACACACACACCAACCCCACACAGCCCGTGGTTCAGCCGCTGAAATCACAGCCATGCCTCTCTCTGCCCTCCCGGGTCCAACAGAACCCTCCCTGGCAGTCATGAAAAACACAAGGTTGGGTTAAGATCGGATCCCAGCCTCGACACCCAGTCCCCATCTGCTTGCACAGGGATGATAATCTTCCCAGCTGCTAAAAGTGCACATCATCATCAAAAATACGCCGGTGACTTCCTCCCCCCGGCGCTCAGCTCTGCTCTCCACCCCCGTCGCCCTCGCTGGATGCAGCGCTCGCTGCCCCGCGAGCATCAGCACGGAGCCAGCGCTGGATGCAAACCCAGCATCGCCCCCTGAGCCGAGGGGACGAGGCCAGCCCACATTTCGGGAGCCACCCGCTCAGTTCACCGAGGTTGCGGCACCGGCACGGCCTCCCCGAGTGCCTGGATTGAGGCGGGGGGTTCATTTTCACTTTGTAGAAGGGAGCGAGGGAAGGCACCGAGTTTGGCCGGCAGGAATCAGGGAAGCACGGATGAGGGGAGCGCAGGGAATAGCACGACAGCTCTCAGAAGAGAGAGGGCACAGCAGGTGCCCAACTCTGAAGGGGAAAAACTGCATAAACCCATCATTTCGAGGCAGAGGCTGCCCGAGGGGACAGACCCTGCCCAGCTCGGGGGCTGCTGCGCGATCCCGGCCAGCCCCACTGCAGGTGCCGGCACCGCTCAGGTACCGGCGGCTCGGTGCCCACCTGGGGGTGCAGCACGGCTCCGGAGCCCCTCACTGGGAGCGCTGGGCAATCCCCCGCTGCAGAGCAACTCGCTGCCTGCCTGCATGCGCGCCTTCGTGCGCAATGTGCGCGGAGCCGGGCTCCCTGCGCGCAGAGCCCGCTCGGCTCTCCCACCCTGCGAGCCCCTGCCCTCCCATCCGCCCGAGAAAAAGCTTCCTGCGCTACCTGGGATGAAGAGCAGGGCAGTGGTGGCCGTGAAGACGATCCAGCAGGCAGGATGGTACATCTTGGAGCTGCGGTAGGCGAGCGGCTGCTTGGCTTGCTGCTTGCTGCTGCCGCCGCTGCTTTCCGTCTGCGCTGAATTCTGAGCAGGTTTAAATCCAATGTTTGCAGAGGGAGGGAGACGGAGTTAGCGAGCTGGAGAGAGGGGGAGAGACGGGAGCAGGCAGTCAGTGTGTCTGGTCTCCCCTTGCACACGCACGCACACTCGCACACAACTGGCAGAAGGAGCACCAGGCTCCGTGCGTGCACCGGGAGCGCAGACCTCCTACCGGGCACCCATTGGTTCAGGATGCTGACTGACACAGGCACTCTCGCTCTCCTGCGGGCTTCACTCCGCAACCAGGGAGTTAAATGCAGGCATCGACCCCCCCGAGCATCCCTCCCGGCACCAGCTGGTGCCCGGGATGCAGGGAGCAGCCCCGGGATGGAGGGAGCAGCCCCGGGATGCAGGAGCACCTCTCGGGATGCAGGGAGCAGCCCCGGGATGCAGGAAGCAGCCCCTGGATGGAGGGAGCAGCCCCGGGATGCAGGAGCACCTCTCGGGATGGAGGGAGCAGCCCCGGGATGCAGGGAGCAGCCCCGGGATGGAGGGAGCAGCCCCGGGATGCAGGAGCACCTCTCGGGATGCAGGGAGCAGCCCCGGGATGGAAGGAGCAGCCCCGGGATGGAAGGAGCAGCTCAGCACGGACACGGCACGGTAGCTCCAGCTCCTCGTGCACCAGCCACCTGCAAAGGGGAATTTTTTTCTTCCCCAGCCTGGAGCTGGCTGGTGGGGCAGCCCCAGGCTTCAGCCCCTCGGCTCACCCTGTCCTCTGCTCCCCTCACCGGGAAGGCAGAAGCAGCTCTTCCTACTGCTGAGACAAACCAGGGAGCAATCCAAGCTTTTTAGCATGAGTGGGTGTTTTTCACACACAATCTCTGAAACCAGGCAGCAATCTTCCCTGTGCATCCCAACTGGAAACATGTTTTTTTCCCCTCAGCAGCTCACAGAGCCCCAAAGAGACACTGGGCTCAGGGTACCTGCTCCTGCAGACCCCCTGCTCAATACCATCCCATACCAAGGAGTTTTCCTCAGGCTCTCCTTTCCTTCCAGGATGCCACAACTTTCCTCCTCACCCCTGATCCCCCTCCCTGCATGTTCCCACACCTCTGCTGAGCCCTGAGCATCCCTGGGCTTGGACAGCCGCCCCTGCCATGTCCCCCTCCCACAGACACATCCAGACCATGGCATTCACCAGTCGGGGCTTGAGTTTGCTGCATTGCCAAAAAAAAAAAAAACAAACAAAAAGAAATGTTGCAAAGGTTAGTTTCCAAAACAAATAGTACTTATTTTTGACATTTTCTAAACAAAAAGATGTTTCTTATTTCTCACTAACTGCAGCTTTGTTAAAAACAGACTGTAAGCGGGTTTTTCTAATGCTTCAGGACAAATTTAAACCTTCAGTTTTTCTCAAAACAATCTCTTTTCCCCACTAACTCAGGGGGAAAGGTCTCTTTTTGAGTTCCAGGCCAGCCCAAGAGAAGTTTCAGCCCAACACTTTGGATTTCCAGCTGACTCACCACAGCTTTCTGGCACCACTGGCCACACACTCCTCCATATCCCACTCCCCAGGGTTTCACCTGCTCCTCGCTTGTTCTCACCAAGCCCAGGTAGATGGGAACAGAGACTGGATCTCCATTTTCCTGGATTATTTTCCCTCGAGACTCCTTTTTGCATTAAACCATCATCTCAGGGAGCACCTGGCCAAGAGACCCCCTGCACTGGGGTGCAGGAATCCTGGGGGAACGATGGATCCACAAATACCAATTCCCACAACCTGCCACAGAGCTGGGACCAGAGCTCTCCTGGCATCCAAATCCACAACCCCCTGATCATTCCCTCCCCTCTGGTCTTTTTTCCCTTTTGTCTCACCCACCTGTTACAACTCGATACCAGCACATCCCCATCCATGCACATCCCTCTTATCTGGCATTTTTTCCACTCACAGCAGCACTGGGTGGATCAGGAACAGTGGGTTTGGAACACAAAGCCACATCCCTTGTGCTCTGGAAGGGGTGTCCTTACCCAGAGAGGGATGGGAGCCAAGCACATGCTGCCAGGACAAATTCCTCTGGCTTTTAACCATTAATCCTTCTTCATTTTCTACTCGGCATGAATAAACCACAAGTTTTCAAAAGCTTTTAATTCAACCATATTCCCACATTATCTGCTGAAGGCATCCCACCTCCTGCATCCTCAGGAAAGCACCAAAGAAAACATGACTAAGGATTTCATTCCTTTAATAAGAGTAAAGTTATGTTTTTTGACCTCTGAAAGAGCTAAATCATCGTGTGGAGCAAAAACCAGTGAGCAGAGTGTCTCCCTCAGCCTGGGATGAGGACAGGGATATTTCTGTCCTGAATTTCCCTCTAAATGACACCCCAACAGATGACACCAAGCAAATTTATCCTTTGCTTCACAAGTATTTTGGGAAAACAGCTGCAAAGAGACATTTGGGATTTCCCAGGGCTGCCAGGCATGTGGCTGCATCCTCCCTGGCCAGCCCAGGACAGGGACATCTGTCCCCAGGGGAAACTGAGCTGCTTTGGGGCTCAGCTGAACCCTGTGGCTGCATCTCATTCTCCAAATGCACACAGCGAGCTCTGAATCCACCCAAGGCAAAAAGAAATAAAGTTATCTTGGAGGAACTAAAGGAAATGAACAAAGAAATCATTTCTAATTAACAGAAATGTTTGATGGACTCAGAACAAACATGTTGCTCTGCTTTCAAACCCTAAGTTGAAAAGCTATATTTGAGTAAATTTCAAAACAACACATTCTTACTTTTTTTTTTCTCCCACCACACTTCTCCCATTTGCTTTTTTTTTTTTCCACCTGGCAGTGATTATTACCCAAATCCAGCACACACTAAGCTGCTCTCTTTGCATATATTTTGGCCAATTAGGCTGGCACCTGAATTGCCAAACACAGCTCTGACAGTGACCTCGGAGCAGACCTTTGGTACCTTGCTGCCTTTACCTTCCCATCTGCAAAATGGGAACAAATGTGCTTTGATCAGCCAAACAAATCCATCACTGCTCACCAGCTCTGCAGGACCGAGCAGGCACTGGCCTGTTTCATTTGTTTGATTTCCAAGACACATAATAAAAAGGTGTATAAATATGTATTTAGCTGGTGGAGCTTTTCTGGGATATTTGGGGTTGTTTGCTTTCTGATATCAAGCAGAGAATCTGAAATGCATATTTAAATTTGACAGGCAGCCCCCGATCGGAGAGGAGACATTCTGCTCCGCTGGGCACATTTAGACATGATTTTTGTGTGTATTTCCAGAGGTTTTTTTCCCCAGCTGTCTCAATGCATACTCACATCTGGGAGCAGAGTAGTCTCTGGGGGAAATAACACGTTTTCAGTGCACAGCCAGGGAGAGGGGGCAGAGCAGTGCAGGAGAGCAGCGTGAGGAGCATCCCTGCTCCCATCCTGGGTGCTCCATCCCCAGAGCAGCCTCCACTGGGCTGATTCCCATCTGCCAGAGTGATCCCTACAGAGTCCTGCATCACCTTGTGCCACAGATCACCCCGTGCCACGGACCACCCCGTGCCACGGATCACCTCGTGCCACACATCACCCTGTGCCACAGAGCCCTGTCCTGCTCCTCCAGGTGCTGAGGGCCATCCTTGCCCTGGCCACCTCCACTCTCCTTCCCAACCCCAGCATCCCACACCCCCATGGACCATCCTCCCTCAGAGCAGTGCCAGGGAACTGGATGGCACCTCTCTGCAGGGCTGTGACTTTGCAAGGAGCCCAAGTGGTGCCCTGAGAGGTGTCTGCTCATGCTGGGAGGTGAAGGGGAGGAAGGTGGGAGCCCTGGGATGGGCAGGATGGGGTGCAGAGGGTTGGGATGGGCAAGTTGGAAGGGGAGCAGAAGGGTTGGGATGGGCAGGAAAGGGAGTAGAAGTGTTGGGATGCAAGGGATGCTGAGAGGGGCAGGATGGGGAACAGGAGCTCTGGGATGGGCAGGAAGGAGCGCAGAAGGGTTGGGATGGGCAGGATGGAGTGCAGAAGGGTTGGGATGGGCTGGGCTGGAAGGAAGAAGGGTTGGGATGAAAGTGATGCTGAGGCAGGCAGGATGGGGAACAGGAGCTCTGGGATGGGCAGGAAGGGGCACAGGGGGCTCCAGGGAAACAGAAAGCCTTCCAAACAGGCCGTGCCCGTGGCTTTCACCCCCGTGCCCTCTCCGCAGCACCCGCCCCAGGCAGCCCCCGTAATCTCCTCCCGCCCCCCTCCCTCCTTCCTGTCCCCTCCCTCGGGGTGTGTGTGTGTGTGCTCTGCTGAATGAAAGGCTACCCTTTTCTCCTTGACATCTTGTTAGAATGTGAATACAACAGCTATTGATTTGCATTTCGTGCAAGGAGAGAGGGAAAAAAAAAAAAAGTAGCTTTTTTCTTTTTCTATTTTTTTATAAGAAAGACTCTGAACTCAGAGCTCCTGCAGGAATAAACAACCTGGATGTGGCTTGGAGAAACCTGGTCTAGTGGGAAGTGTCCCTGGCCATAGCAGGGGGTTGGAATGAGGTGATACCAACCCAAACCATCTCGTGATTCTATGAATTGAGCACCAGCCACGCCAAGCTCTGCAGGGAGAGCACAAGGACCCACCCAACCATCCTCCCCAAGTGTCTCTTTATGCCTGCAGCTCTCCCCAAGGGCAAACACTGCGAGTTACCCCAGGCTGGGCCAGCAGCATCCACCCAGCCCCGGGGGGAAGGCAAACAAAACAATTAAGCTGGACCTAAGGCAACTAAATGAGCAGGGAAAGCCGAGGGAGAAGCAGGCTGGGGCTCGGGAGGAGATGGAGCAAGCAGCACTGCTCACCTCTTGCAGGTCCTGGCTTGCAGTGCCACCAGTCAGGTTCCTTCCACGCAGGTCCCCAACCATTGTGACACAGACACCAACTGTCCTGCTACCCTTCCATGGGGAGAGTGTCCCACTCCTCCAAACCAGGGCAAGCACAAGCAAGCAGGGAAGAAACCGAGGGTGAGAAACGAGGGTGCTGGCATCAGTGGCTGAGGGCAAACAGCGGTGTATCACCTCCCCCAGCGGGCTGCTGGGGGGATTAATTAGGGTTTGTAAAGCACTTTGAAGATAATTGAGACTCTGGGAGAGCTCCTGACCAGGAGAGAGGGGGAGATGGGGATCAGGGAACCCAGGTATGGTGTGGTTTCTTATCTGGTGTGCAAGCTGCAGCCCTGGCTGGGCCGGCGCCACGCGGGTACAGATGAAAGGTGGAACGGGAAAATTTCCGCAGAGTGAAAAAAAAGAGAAATCATGCGCATGCTGCTTGGGAAAAATGAGTGAGAGAGAGATGAAAAGATGGGATCTAAGTCTCTAAAAGCTGTAGAGACCTGCTATTGATTCTGGCTTGGGAAGAAGGGGCCTGAACAAGAGCTGGTGTGTTGTTAAGTGCACTTATCTCCTCTTGTTAGATGGCAGACCCGGGCCAGATGGACAGGGTCCTAACTCCCGTCAAGAATCATTACCTGCCGCATGCTGGATGAGGCACCTCCAAAGATGTGCTGTGAGCACTGGAAAACGTGGCAGCACCAGGAGGTCAGGACCCCACAGTGTCCCTGGACAACCCATTCCAGTGCTGGAGCACCACTTCCCTGAAACAGCTTTTTCTTACATTTAAAGAGAATTTCTTGCACTTTGATTGTGCTCATTGCCCTCTCTGGGCACTCCTGAGAAGAGCTTGTCTCCTGTGCACCCCCAGGTGCTCCCAGCCACCCCCCAAAACACCATCACCCTCCAGAGCACCCATCTCCTGGGAGGAATCCTCATGGGAAGGATTTGTGTGTATTTCCAGAGGAAATCCATGGGAAGGAGGATGGTGGGAAAAGACAGCGAGGGAATTTGCTCCCCTCCTCAGCTGTCAGGAGGATGGGCCAGCGCCAGGAGCGATGAAACACAAGATACCCTCACACAGATCTTTGATCACAGTAATTATCCATTGTTGTCATGTACAAAACATTATCTCCACGCAGGCATCAAGTTCCTCTGTGCCACCCCCCATCCCCTCACGCCTCACTGCTCCAGGTTTCCCATCCCACCCTCTCCAAAGATGCTCTCCTCAGGAATGGGGCAGGACTCCCTTCTCCCAGTCAATGGGTTGAAAGCAAAGAGTTTTTTGTTTGCCTGGCTTTGATCAAAATGATTGAATGTCAGGGAAAGATCGGGGGGGGAAAAAGAATGAAAGCAGAGCAGAAATGATGCATCCCTGATCCATAAGCAGGAGACAGTTCAAGGATGAATCCAGGCATTGCTCACTGGCTCTGCGCTTCTGGGGGTTGGGTTTTCTCTTCTTCTTTTTTTTTTTTTTTTTTTTTTTTTTTTTAAGAATGAGAGAGAAAGAAAACATTTTTTTAAGCTTTGCTCCTTTTCATTTTTCTCTGAGTTCAGTGGCTTTCCTCGTCAAGCCTCTGTAGCTCAGGTAAGAACAGAGGGCTCCAGATTAAAGAGCAACACAACAGCCAAGCAGAAGCTGTCAAGATAACAGAGGGGACAAAGTCAGGAAAGACAAAGGAGGGAAGCCTGCTTTCTGCAAGATTCCCACTCTCAGCTTTTATGTAGATTACTCCAGAAACAGGGATCAAGCTGATCAAGCTGCACATTTCAGACTCCAATCCTGACCCTCTCCACCTGGACGTTGGTTTTCAGGACAACGATCAGCATCAGGAGCCGTGGTCCCAGCAGCAGGGCTCTGACAGACATTTAATCCAGCCTGGATTTTTATAGATGCCTGGGTGGGTGGACAGACAGACAGCACGCCAGACTGACAGCTCGAAATACCTCTCTGCACGAGCGTGGGTAGCAACCAAGCGTGGAGCCTCCTGCCAGAGCATTTCACGTGCCGGTGAAAATCCCTGCAGCTCATCCCAGCCCACAGCCCTCTCCCAGGGCACCCAGGGAGACAGGTTTGGGAGGAAAATTGGTTCCATCCCTCCAGATCCCAGCAAGAGCCCACCAGCTGTGTCCTGCAACATCACCCACCACAGCTCCTGCAGCCATAGGATGCAATATTCCCTCTCCTGCCTCAGCTTTGGGGTGTCCAACCCCAGCACTGTTCCTTGGGACCAAAAGCAATCTGCAGTTTGGGAGAGGATTTGCTCAGAGCCACCCCCCCACACAGGAAAGGCAGGCACACCTCAGGGCAAGGGCTCAGCAGGGTCCACATCTCCTGTGACAATGACTCCAGCAATGACATTCTCTGAGAGTCCCGAGAGGTTCCCCAGGGAAGCCTTCCCTGCTGGCTTGTTTATAGATCTATTCTTAGCTCGACTTGGACTCATTGCAGAAGCAGCAAGGAGCCTTTCATCCCATGACCCCGAAGTACCTCAAAGAATATGAGCCAAGCCTCGTGGAGAGGAAATATTGCCCATTCTTTTTGACAGAGGGGTCAGCCCACATGTGAGGCCAGGCAGAGGAGCAGGGAATAGCAAACAGGCAGGAGAGGCTTTGGACGTGCACAGGGCGAGAGGCAGCCCAGGGACACCACGGCAAGATGAGCACACGAGGTGCATCCAAAATTGAATGGACTAGGGGGGCTCAAAGGGTGGAGAGCAGGGGCAAAACTCCAGCTGGAGACCCAGGGCTTGTGCTGCTGCCCAGGGATGAGGGAGGTGCTCCTTCCCTTCCAGAAGGAGCATTCTGGGGGTCTGTCTGCTCCCACAAACCCACTGCCCTCTACTTAAGGCACAGGAAGGTGGGAAATATGTGATCAAAACCCCATTTACAGCAGAGCAGCAGGAGGGAGGCTGGGTGGTCACAAACTCCGTGCAAACAGCCCCATCCTTGGGATGATCCCAGGAAAAGGCCATCCTGGACGTTGTTGTTGTGAAGAAGCCACCAAACCACCATGTTATCACTCTGCCCTTGATTGACAACAACTTCACTTTTTTTTTTACTTTTTTTTTTTTTTTTTTTTACAGAATCGTGCTGGAATGGTGCTCTCCCAGCTGCAGGGCCCTGGCCCAGATGTGTGATGGGACCATCTCCCATTAAGGATGGGAGATGCTCATTGTTGCGTGGCACCCCTAATTTGGGGAGGCAGAGCAGGTGCCGGGAGAGGGGGCACCTCACCCTCACACAGCACAGAAAGTCTTTTCCATATGCTGCCTGATCAGTTATATCAGTTTCTTAAAATGCTATTGCACAGATATTTCAGAGGCATCCTGTAGGACCATCTGGTATGTTATATATTGCACAGAGCCCGGCCAATTCTCAGATCCTGTAATTTTATCTCCTCCATTTCATATGCGGCGCAGGCATTTTGCAAGGCGACGGGGAGTGGGAATCTGTGGAGTGACGGAGCGCACGCAAACCGAAAGGCAAGGCCCAAAACTGAGCGGCACTGGCAGCTCCCAACCATCCCAGGCACTGGAGAGGAGTTTTGGGGCTGCACAGGGATGTTTGGGGTCACCCAGCTCACCTGCATTGCCCAGAGCAGAGCGCAGCTCTCTCCATCCCTCCCTGCCTCCGACAGCAGCGCTGCGGGTGGAGACGCCTCCGGCATCTCACAGATGTCCTTTTCCCTGCCTCCCCCAGCTTTTCCAGGCAGCACCGTGGTCCCCACACTCCCCATGGAAGCGAGGAGCTGCACTCCAGCACGTCTCCAAGCATCCTCCCAGGAAGGGATGCTGCAGCTCCAAGCTGGGGCTACCCCTGCCATCATTCCTTTTTCCAGAGAGAATGTGTATGCCGACCTACGGAAGTGCCCAAGGCCAGGTTGGGTGGGATTTAGAGCAGCATGGGCTGGTGGAGTTGTGCCTCCCCAGGCAGGGGGTTGGAATGAGATGAGATTTAAGGTCCCTCCCAACCCAAACCATTCTGTGAGGCCATGAATTATTGTGTGCCCTGGCCCGTCCGAGAGCCCATCAGAAAATCCAGTTCTGCTTTGTGGGAAGAGCAGCGACAAGCCTGGACAAGCAAAAATTCCCAAGCTATCCCCATGGATAGCTGTGTGCTGAAAGAGCAGGGAAAAGGCCAGAAATAACCCCCGAGGTTATTGCAAAAAATAGACTGGAGCAGGTGGGCAGAGCAGAAAAGAGAAAGCCCCATCCTCCCAGAGCCACAAACTTTTGATATTTAAAGTGAGTTCTCCCAACTCATCCATCACACACTGACACCACTTTATCAACTCTTTCTCAACTGACAGCAAAGTTTAGTGCTGCTCCACTCAATTTCTTCTGATTTCATTAGGAAAAGAGATATTAAAAAGGCAGAAAAGTTCTGATTTCCTGTGTTTTGCTGGCTCCCTCCTCTGGCACTTGGAAATATTTTTATTTTGTAATGGATTTGGCCATGAAGTAATTGGAAATAAGTCCTGTGTTCTCCTTGGAGCTGCTCTTCAGGACAAGCAAATCTTGCTCTGACTTGTCAGAGGACCTGTTTCTAGAAGCTTTTTGTATCCTTGCTACAATAATTAAAAGGAAAAGGAGAATTGACCAAAAATAATACCCTTGCCACTGTCTAATATTAAAAAAAAGTCAAACACATTTTGAGAAAAGCACTGTCAAGCAGAATTAGCAGCACGTAAGCACATCCATGTCACATTGCTAAAGGAAGAGGCAAGAACCTCAGAGACAACTCCTTGAGTGTCTCTTACCCAGAAGGGTCTTCCCCTGACCACCATTAATATAACATCAAGGTAACTCTGGAAGCCCCACAGCTGATTTTCCCCCCAAAGCACATTTTGTGGCTTTATTTGTTTTTAAATAAAGATATGACCCTCTCCTGTGGAAATGTGGCAGAGCCTTCACAAAGGTTTGGTGTCAGGCATGAATTTCTGCTTTCAGCTGCATTTTATTCTTCTCTTAGCTCATTAATAAGCATTAATACCTTGTATTTGTGGTATTTAATATTCCCCCCAGCACTTCAGTTTTTCTTTTGAAAGGGACACTTCAAAGGCTTTTTAAACATTATTTTGTTATTGTTCATGAAATGGTCCTGACAAAAAACAACATTTCCATTCTGGTTTAAAATTTGTAAACAACTTTTCCCCTTTCTGAAGAAATAAAATGTGTTTATCCATCTACTAAATCCCAGCCAGTGGAGAGCTACAGGGAGCCTGTTAACTCCAGGAGCTCAGGGTGGGAGGTGTTGGAAAATAATAAATAATAATGCCAGTTACTCCATGTTCTTCTGAAGTTGAAGGACTCTTGGCACCTCTACCCAGCATATAAAAACAGGTTTCATATTAAAACATGAGCTTGGGTCTAGGACATTCACCCTTTTTCCCTGGGTGTGCAACACCTGAACAACCTAATTGAGGGTTCTCTGTTATTTGCCATGTAATTTAAACAGGTAATTAACAGCAGAAAGCAAGTTCTGCTCCCAGAAGGAACTGAGGGTCTCATGGCAAGCATGTGATTGTCCTCTCCCTCCCACAAAGGAAAATCTGAGCCCTCCAGAGTGGGGATGAAGAGGGAAAGAAGAATTTCAGACAAGGAGGAGGGACATGTGAGCAGCACAGGGAGGAAACTGCTACTCCGAGGCCCAGCAAAATCACCAGAGCCCCTCCAAGGCTGCTCCCTCCTTCCCCAGCACACAGCCCTTCCCAGCTGGAGAGTTCCCCCTGCCCGTCCATCACTCCCCACGCTGCTCTGGAGCACTCAGCCAGCTGCAGGCTACATAAATATTGACAAGGTGCATTCTTAAATAAATAGCTCTGCTCGAGCAGTCGATATTGACCACTCGGAGGAGGCAAAACAAAAAGGCCTGGGGGACAGGGGGTTTCATCCAGCCCCAAATTGGATAAGCACGGATGCAGCCAAGGCCTTTGTTCGTGTCCTGACACCAGCTGGGACATGAGCAGGGAAAGAAAAGCCCTGGAGAGACAAGGAGGCAAAATCCTTGTGTGGGAATGATGGCTTGACGAGACATTTGTTTTTCTGGTTCTGCTGCCTTCTGGTCAAGTAACTTGAAAATTCAATAGTGTGAGTGGAGAACTGGGGCAGGGGAGGAGTGGGGAGGCAGCGTGGTCCTCTGGGGACAATCCATCACAGAGGCAGGGCTGCCAAATCACCCTGGAGCTGCCCAAGTGTGTTTATGGAAGAGATTAGAGAGCTCCTTCTGGGGATCAAAGAAAAGCTCTCCCCTAGGAGCATGCTGCCTTCAACTCCCAAATTCCCAGAGGACTCCTTTAGCAGCATCTCCTGCAAATATTTTCTTTGGGAGGGTCACAGTCCCACGAGTCTCATTAAGGACCTTGAAAGAAAACAATGCTTAATTTGGGGGAACCACACTTCACCCGATTTAAAGTCAAAATTCTACACTGGGTTATTTGGATGCAAAGCCTCGAGTCTCCATTTCCAACCCAAAAGGTATCCACTGGTGCATCCCCAGCGCCCTGCACTGTAATTAAACTGGAAATTATCATTCCGAGTCACAGCCCTCGT
Organism: Haemorhous mexicanus; assembly: GCF_027477595.1. Lineage (NCBI taxonomy): Eukaryota > Metazoa > Chordata > Aves > Passeriformes > Fringillidae > Haemorhous > Haemorhous mexicanus. The sequence goes on from NC_082364.1 coordinate 3,286,988, forward strand.
GCAGCCAATGGCATTCATCTCCCTGATATCAACCCATAAAAAAATAATAACTACAACTGGAGCTTGCTGGAGGAAATGAGCATCTCAAGGCATGGGGTTTGGATTACAAGAGTTCAAACCCACCTGTGGCAGGAACCTTGCAGCTCCTGGTCCCTGGTAATGGGAACTTGCCTTCCATGAACTCCAAAAGCAATCCAAAGGAGATCATTCTTTATAATTGTTTTGCAACTTCTCCTCCAGCTGGAGGAATAATGATTGCACAATTCTCCTAACAACATGATCATAATCTATCAGTTCTATGAACTATAGAATGAACCCAAAGAGATAATTGGTGCAGGCACTGAATGATAAACATGTCAAGATTATGATTTCTTTGCTTAAAAATGAAACGAAGACACGATTGGAAATGCCATGCTTGGGGAGTATGAGCAATATTCCCATGCTCCATCATCTAAATTAGTTTATAATTTGCATACACTAGTATTTTTAGGCATTGTTCGAAGGCAGGGGAGCTGTAAAACATTAACATCCAAACATCAGCAGACGTTGTCCTTCAGTGGCACCTTCCCAGTAAAGATCTCGCCGTGCACCAGGAGGTCCCATTACCGTGGGAGCAGCTGGGGAGGTGCAGCTCTGCTGGAGTCTCAGGGGGTTTATCACCTCCTTCCACGGGGTTTTACAGCCCCAGAGACTCGCTGGGAGCACGAGGTGTGTGCACACAGCAGCAGCCAGCTCAGCAGGCAATGAATTTTAGCGCTGCACCTTCCCGCCTGCCGGCTCCCCCAGAGGGACCACAAACCCAGGCTGACATTCAGCCCATAACAAACTTAAACCACAGCAAAAATTCTCCCGATTTCCATGGTTTATACAAGAGCTGCTGCGCAGCCCTCTGAGGTTATCAGCCCACGGGGCTTTGTTGGGTTAAACAAGAGACAAAAGCTCCGCCAGCCCAAGCTGTGCTCGCAGGCTGGAGGAGCCTCTGGCTCCCCTCCTCCCCTGAACCCACCTTCACTTTTTTAGCAGCAATGCCAATGAAAAAGGGGAGGAAATGGACATCTCCCAAAACTTGGGAGGGGCTATTTAACCCCCAAATCCGATGCACAGCCTCATCCTGCACAAAGATGCCCCACATCCCACAAAACACCCTCTTTTCCCTGCCCACCTTGTGCAGCTCACGGGGGCTCCCCGGAGAGCAGCAGCTGGAAAAGGAGCCTGCTGAACCATGAAAGAGCAGCTAACAGGTCCCTGTGCCTGTGACTGTTCCTGTCACTGCTTGGAAACCCCTCGGGGCTCCCTGGGAGCACGGAGGGGGGGTGGGAGGCTGGTTCCATATGGCACCCATTAGCCTGAGCTGGGATGGCAGTGACAGCACGGCACGAGCCAGCTGCCAGCCAGGGTGGAGGCATTGCCCCACCTGGGCAGCTCCTGCTCCAAAGGGGGTGGGGAGGAAGGAGAAAGGACCTTGGTGGCTCTTTGCTGCACCCCCTCCCATGGATCCTCCCAAACCCTGCACAGGGAGAGGAGCCTTGTCCCAAAAACCTGCACAGCATCCCACACACAAAGGGATGGGAACCACAAAAAGGGACATCCCTGCTCTGGGACAGGCTTGGCAGGACTCGGGAGCAAGAGGGGAACACCAGCAAAGGGAGCTTGAAAGATGAAAGCACCAACTCCATCCTTTCTCTGCTAAAACAGAGTCCCTTAAAGCAAGTCTACTGAATTAAAGAGGAAACCCCAGAGAGCCTCCATGCTCATGAATAAATTCAATTTGCCATCTCATTTTTGAACTTATAAAAGCCAAGGCTCTCTAAACAAGAGACAAAGCCTTGCACTGTGCCTCCAGGCACCTGGAGAGAAGCCCTCAGATGGGGCACCAGGCTCCTTGGAGTGCCCCAGCAACCCAGCTCCATGTCCCTTGTCCCATCTCAGAGCCCCAGTCCTGGTGACCAAATCCAGTGTCACAGAACTGGTCACCAGACACAGTCAGGACAGGAAGGAAATTTGCATTAAATCTTCCCATGGCATTATTTTTTTATTCTTCTTGTAGTATTAATATTATTTGCTTGTATTTTCCCCCTCTTTGCTTCATGCTGCCTTATCCAGAATTGCAGTGACACAGCCCCTCTCTTGGGCACTGCTCCCTCACCCAGCACCTGCCAACAAAACAAATCCACCTTCTAAACGAGAGCAAACCAAAATCCAGAGTGATGGGGGTGCTGAACAGCAGCTGCTTGGCTGAACTGACCAAACCTCTCTGATTTTAAGGTTACCAACCACCAGCAGCACCACTCCAGTGGGACTCTGCAGGCAGGGATGGCTTGGCCCAGCTCCTCCCAGACCCCTGGGTCTGCACACCCAGGGCTGCCTGTGGCCAGCAGCACCTGAGCAGGCTTCTAATACAGCTGCAGTGCAGGGAGAGCAGCTCTGGCACACCCTGGGCACTGGGTGCTCGCTGGCACTCCCCCTGCACCACACCTGCCCAGCTCCTCCCTCTGTGTTCAGCACACTTGGGAAATTTGGGAAACAGTGGGAGCAGGACAGAAGCAAATCCAGAGAGAGATTCCCTGGATTTTGCAGATCCCACCATGCTGAGCCCTGTTAACCCGGGAGTTTGTGGCTCTGGCAGCAGAAGGGACAACCAAAGTGATCTGATCACACCCCTCGCTCCTCAAATACCATCCCTCCAGCCCTAGGAGCAGTAAAGGCTCCCTGATTTTTCCTGCAGTTTGTTGCATGCTGTGTCCCTCGTGTGTTGGGAACACAGGCAGCACAGCCCAGCTCAGCACTCAGGAGCCAGCACTGAAGTGCTTTAGGAACCCAAGCCAACTGAATTTTGTGCTGTAATGTGTTCAAGAAACACTGACACACTTGTCAAACTCTTCACAATTCCTCCTTTCTCTTTCCCTTTTTATTTTTTAAATTTCTGCCTAGCTTTATAGATCATTGGATAACATTCAGAAAATCATGGGGATGATTTTCTTTTCTTTCCCCATCATTGCCATCAAATGAAGTTATTTGTGAATACATCTGCTGGAAACCAAACCAAACGAAACATGACAAGTCTATTTTCACCGTTGGCAAGGCACCGAGGTGCTCACAGCCCCGTGTGTCACGCCTGGCTGCGGCACCAGCAAGGCACTTTTTGGGAATTTTGGGAAGCAGGGTGTCCACAGGAGGACTGCAGGAGGAGCTGGGATTGGATTCTACACCAGGGGAAGAATTCTCTAATAGCAGAAAGCTCAGGAAGCCATAATGCACAGGGAAAAGCCATCCTCTCCCATAAAATACAGCAGGCTGTGGAGCTGCAACATCCCAGTGCAACCTATTGCTAAGTCATTAGCAGTAAAGTAATATTCTAATAGTTACCAATTTGACTAATAAGCCTCCAAGGCAAAGGAAAAGCAAAGACAAAAGGTGCCTGATGTACCAATTTATCCTGGTGATAAACTCCTGAATCAGAAACAACCATGTTGAGGCATGCTGAGGTTTGCTGAGGGAATCCTCTCCTTCCAAAGAAACACAGGTGCTCTACCTGCTCCTCCACAGCCATCTCCATCTGCCTTGCAAACCTCCTGAGGTTACAGAAAGTAAAACCCCTTTTTTAGCAATCCCAGAGCCCAGGCACAACTCCCCCACCTTCTCCCAGCCAAACTGCAAGGGTCCTTCCCTCTCCCAGCTGTGGCTGGAGATTCTTCCTGAAGAGGTGGTTCAGAGCCAGTGGAGGCTCCTGGACTTCAGAGCCAGATCCTGAGGTTTTGCCAGGGGAACACACACAAAACCCCAGCCAGGGGCTCAGCCCAGGATGGCAAGGGGAGCCAAGCACTCTGCTTTAGGCACACACCATGCCAAGCGTGGCCCTTTCTGGATTTAAAATCTTGATGCTAGTGAAATCTCTTCCCAAGAGGATGCCTGGAATAAATTGTCATCTGATAATAGCTACCAGGTGGTGAGGGAATGAAAAAACAGACATGCACAGAATGTTTTGACTTCAAACTCATGTGGATTGTCAGAGAGGGAGTGTATTTTGTGTCCCTTTCTCGTGCCCATCTCGCCCTCCCCATTTTTACCCCTCTGTGGTTTATTTTTAAATTATTTTGTCTTTCTTCATGTGTTAGGCAGATTCCCTGGGGCAGTGGCTGAGGCCAGAGGTAGAACCCAGAGCAAACCCCCACCACTCCTCAAAGGCTCAGGGGTGGCCAGGTTGGGGTCTCCTCTCTAATTAAGTGAGCAAATGAAGAAAGCCCTGCACAGACATCCTGCTTCTCTCTCCTTCCCCCACCCTTCCACCTCCTGCCTTATCCATCTGCCCCTTCCCACTCTGGCCCTCACTCCCCATCATACCTGTAACCTTTCCCATTAACACCTGCCCAGGCAGGGAAAACCCTTCCTGAGCTCAAAGCATCTGCTCCTCATCAATTTGCCACGGGGCTGCCTCAGCCTCGGGCGAGGAGCAGGCACAGAACTCCCTCTCCAGCCAGGATGACATTTCCAGGGCAGGGCAGCAAAGGGCAATCCTCTCACCAGCTTCAGAGGCCAGGGAGAGGCAATGTCAGAGCTCCCTGCTGCGTTTGGGGAATGCACATCCCTTTCTTCCTGTTCCAGGAGCCTGATGCTGCTCTGTGTGAGCCTGTGAAGGCACACACACACAGATTACATCTTGTTCCTAGCAGGAAGAGATATTGACTTGGAAAATATCAAAACCGCCTCTGAGCCCGCAGCACCCTCATCTCACAAAACAGAAAAACAAAAAAAATAAAGACAGAGGTTGAATCAAAGAAGAAGAGACATTTTACTACACAGACTATCCAAGGCAATTTGGGCCTGTAATGAGGAGGTCAGCCCACAGAGCAAGAAGGAATTTTAAATGGCATCTCAGAATTTTAGGGAACTCAACACACCTGGAGGGAGTGCAGCAGGAGCTTCCAGGAGAGCTGAGCTGCTTGGCCACCCCGTGTGGGAGGGGACATCCCGCTGAAAGCACCAAGCAGTGACCACCAGAAGAGCATCAGCCCCTGCCCTGCATGAGTGGGAAGAGCTGCTCATGTCCAGAACTACCCAGGCACCACCCTGGGCAGGCCAGTGCTGCAGGAAAACCCAACATCCCAAGCTCAGCCTTGGCTCTGCCTCCACAGCTCCATTCCTGCTGTGTCAGACACGACTCGAGGAAAAAGAAAGTGGTCTCAGGCAGGCACTAATGATGAGTGCCAATCTAATAACACACATAATGCAGGCAGCTCCATTGCAAGTGTAATTGCAATCATAATGCAATCAATACCAATGGAAACACCATATTTATACAGGGCCTTTCATCACTCACATGGAACGCAGTCAGTGCCAGTGCAAATATGCCAGCATCTGAAATAAAATATTTGCCACACATCTCGTGTACATGCAGACCAAACACTGCATTCGGGAGAGCCTTGGGATGTTGAAGGCTTTGGGAAGTTTCTGGGCATCTGACAAAGGCAGGAAAAACAAAATAAAAAATCCAGGTCCAGCTGCACTTTGGGAAATAATAAAACCTCCATTCACATTGAATTCTCCTTAGCTTAAGTCACGATTTCCACATTGCTCTGCCTGTCAGTTCCCTGCCCTGGCACACTGCCGTGGTCAGGCAGTCATTAACCTCCTGACGGGGAGAAAATGGGGAGAAACGCTCCTGGCTGCCAGCAGCATCCAAATCCTCCCCACAAGGGCTGCACCAGAGACCTGTGGGGCTGCTTCATCCAGTGATGGGCGAGCACCCGAGCTTCAGCTCCCTGCTGACATCCCTGCAGATACCTGTGACTGGCTCCATTAAGGTGAAGACGCTGAAGGACTCTGATGTTTGGGAAAGCACAGCACTCCTGAGACTCTGGAGCCTGGGAGAGCAAAGAAAACCATCCTGCCCTCACTCACCATCCCTTCTGCCCTCTGAATCTGATCCACACAGTCCATCACTGGGTCTTGACACATTTAATGTCTCAGTAAAGAAAAACATGATGTGTTGATGCTCCTGTAAAGCTCTGACAACTGACAGCCTAATGGCTTCTTATTTTTTCCCAGCTGCAGTTTAGAAAATGAAATAAATTTAGGTCCTTAAGGAGACTGGCTGCTCTGTGAGTAACGTGTTTGCTGCACCAGCTCTGGGCTGCAGGAGCAGGGAGCAAGGCTGGAGAAGGGAAAGGATGAGGGCTGGAAATGGATGGAAGAGTTGCTCAGTACTAATTTAGGCATCCAAATCCACCTGGAATGTCCTTCACTTCTGTTTGCTGAAGGTGAGAGCAGCACCTAAAACTCCAGCTGCAAGTGATGCTGCTGTCCTACCCTGGAAGTGATGGTAAAACCTGATCCATGTGATAGGGAAACATGATCCATCTTGTTAGGGTGGATTTTAGGATGGTTGGGAAAAGGTTTCCCCCAGAGGGTGCTGGGCACTGGCCAGGGTCCCCAGGGAATGGGCACAGCCCTGAGGCTGCCAGAGCTCCAGGAGGGGTTGGACAATGCTCCCAGAGGCAGAGTGGGATTGTTGGGGTTTCTGGGCAGGGCCAGGAGCTGGACTGGGTGATCCTTGTGGTCCCTTATTACAGTAACAGGTCCTCAGCTGGGTAATAATTAGCATGGACTCCATGCATTACAGAAGGCTGATAATAATCTTTATTAAGAAACCTATACTTTTATACCCTAGTTCACTACAGGTGGACCTAATTGGTCCTCCAATCCAAATACTATTACCATTGGCTAATTAAGAAACCACCCTTTGGTAAACACCATAACATGTGGAGTGTGGAGATCCACATAATGTGTTATGTTACCCTTTGGTAATCTCCATAACACATTCCACATGTGCACAACATGCAGAGAAGGGGTGGCAGTGGTGGGATCCTGCTGCCTCTCCCCTCACCCATTACAGTCACCATGGGACATGACACCCTCTCCAAAGCATCACACAGCTGGCAACCCCAGGCAGGGAGCTCCCACCCATCCAGATGTTGGGAGACCTTGGCAGCACCAGCATCATCTAGAGGGCACTGCAGAGGTAAGAGCAGCTCTAATGTTAATAATGTGGAACTCTCAGACTCCAAAAGCCATTTCTCTTTATTTTTTCCCCCACAAATGAACTGCTCTTAGGCCATTTCCCCCATGAAGTCTTGGCCCCTGTTGCAAAGCACAGCTTTGATGGTGGAAGCTGCCAGACCCCACCAGCCCATACCAGTGAGCAGTAAACCCCACCCTGAAGGCTCAGGGGACCCCTTTATGACCCTTGGAGGGAAAACCCAAGCAGAAAGAGAGGACAGTCACAAAGCCAACAAACACAAACTCTGCTGCATCCCCCACAGGCAGTGTGGGGTGGGGGCTGCAGCCCCCTCACACCCCCCCAAATTCCTGGTGGTGCCAGGGGAAGCTCACACAGCCCCTCCAAATACTCTCCCTGCACTCAGGCCCCAGCTGGAGCCTGGGGGGACCTGGTCCATCTGCACACACCAAACACCCCCGGGCACAGTGTGGAGCACAGACTGTTCCTTTCAGCACTTTTTTCACACCAAATTCCCTGCTCTCCCCCTCTCCCACTGCCAGAGGCTGTTTTTCTCTTGATTCAGGCCAGCTCCAAAACCAGGGTCACTGCAGCATCTCTTTGCCAGTGGTGTTTACTCCTCTAAATGCATTCCCATCTGTACTCAGGATGACCCCATTTCTTTCTGGAAGCACCCAGGACTTGGAAAAGGGATGAGAAGGGAAGACAGTCTGCTCTGAGGCCAAAGATGTTGAGATTTTCAAAGAGGACATTGAAGGTAGGAGAGAAAAGGCAGTGTTAAGTGCTCTGAAGGGAACAAAGGGATGGGAAGCAGTAGAGGAGAAATTAGGGAAGATCCAGCGCATTGGGAACATCAGGGGCAAGGGCAAAAGCAACCTCAGCTCCCTGGCTCTGCTATGCACGAGTTCATCTCAGCTTAGGAAAGTTATTCCATTCCTCCAGGCCCTCCCAAAAATACCTGTGGCTGTAAGGAAAGAATGTTTGGGAAAATTCGGGAGGGCAGGGAAAGGCAGAGAGGAGGAGAGTGGTAAATTGAGGCTCAATAGCTGCTGGAAGCAAGCAAAGGGCCCAGTCTGTCTCCTCCCAAGCATGGCAAGACACATGGAGTGATGAAGCCGCCAAGAAGTTATAATCAGGACTAATAGTTGGAGGTTCTTAATATTCCTGCAATCCAATAAATCAATGGTGCTAAATACGAGCGCGGGAAGCGAGGGGGATTGACAGCACAAATTAGGTTGGGCTGCAGGGAGAGATTTCTCAAGCAGTTGGTTCTGTCTGAGCTCACAGGCAGCTCCTAAGTGAGGGGGAAGGTGAGGATGCTGCAGGGGCATCTCTCAGGCGAGCTGTGCCCCCTGTCCCCAGACCTCTCCTGGCATCAGCTGCTCCCAGGGTCCTCTCATGCTCAGGGAATGGAGAGCAGCCCCACCCACACCACAAACATTAACTACTTGCTCACCCTGCTGCTCCCTGGGCACTGAGAGGATTAGCTCAGTGTTTATTTCCTTATGGGTGTGCTTAAACCATCATTCAAGTGCCAGGAATTATTATTAGAGATATACAAATGCTGGGATTTACAAGAGGATTAGTACCCTAAAACAGGGCTGCTGCTATTCCTCCTCTGATCCTCCCGAGTATCCCAGGAAAGACTCCTGTATTCTGGGGGAAAACAGTGATGCATAACCTTCAAATTAGGGGGAAGGGAATAAGGCAGCCTAGCTCTTCCAAATCCTCCAGAAGACACCTTGCAATTACAGGAGATCTGGATCAGATCTTAAGCAAATACCACAGCTACAACCTCAGCCAAGTTATAAAACATTCCTGTGGAGGGAATGACTCAAATACATTCAGCATCCGCCTCTGAGTTTGGGACTAAGAGGCCATACAGACAGCTCCTATCAAATGTAGTTTATTCTGTACAAAATTCAAACTTATCACAGCCCAGAATGTGTTACCAGCATCAAAAATGGGGTGGACAGATGTGTTTCCATGCACTTGTCCCTGTGTTAGCCACAGGACATCTGCAGAGAAACCAGGATATTCAGCCCAGTCATGTCCATCTTCTGCTCTGTCCTCCAGAAATGAAAAGACCAGACTCAACACTTGAATCTCTGTATCCCTTGTCATAGGGAACTTTTCCAGGTCCTTAAATCATTCTTGTCTGCATATGACAAGGGATTGGAAAGGCTGAGATTATTTATCTTAAAAAGGAGACAAATAGGAAGTCTTATGATAAATGTATATGAATTAATGAGTGAGGGAGATAAAGTACATCTGGTATTTCTACCCTCCCTGCCTTGCAACACAAGAAGTCCCGTTTGATTCTGCTGAAATAGTGACAAATTCAAAACTGATGAAAAGAAACACTTTCCCTAAGCAGCCTATGAAATCCGTCAAAGCCTGGAGCTCGGGAGGTTTCAAAGACATTTATATCAATAACACGGCTCTCCAGAGCTAATGGTCAATGCTAATGAAAAGGAGAGAAAGAGTTTAAGGCCCTCTCTAATGACTGCAGTGGGCTGCACAGAAGTCCTGGATTTAGCCAGCAATTCCAACCTGAAAAACTCTACTTTACCTATTTGCAAGTCAGGTGCTGTGTGGATTTATTAGGGAAGACTGTTCTCCCCAAATCCTCTGCTCCCACCTGTGATTCAGGGCCCATCTCACCAACCTGCTCAAGGCACTATGAATTCAAGCAGATCCTCTTAGGAAATGTTTGTGTTTCCCTTCCTACCCTCCCACCCAGGTGAAAGAGCACAGGGAGGTCTGGAAGGCTTGTTCATTGTACACCAAATTTCAGTCCACACTAGAACTGCAGCCTGAGCTCCCCAGTACTTCTTATTTCTTGTCAAAACTCATCTATATTCCTTACCCCTGAACTACCAATACAGGAGAGCACCACTGCTCTATTTTTTCTGGGAATTGTTCCTTTGTCTTTGGTCTCTCACTATCATGATTGTTATTGATATCAAATACAGTGCCCAGAGACTTCAAACAAGAGGCAAACCTCGATTAAGTAGACATTGTAAGAGATGGTCCCTGTCCTAGAAAGCCCAGATACAAGCAGAAAAGAAATATTCGAAAACACCCTCAAGGTCACAGAAGGAATCTGCAGCACGTCCAGGGGAAAAAGCAGTGCTGAGCCATCCCTGTCAGAAATTCACCCCATCCTCCTGTGGCTGTAAGTTTATTGTGCTAGCTCTGCATCTGCTGTGACAGGACAAAGCCTGGCCCATCACATCTCCCTTCTTAGGGTCTTAGAACTCAGGACACACACATTACAAGGATCTCTGCTCCTCCTTCCCTGCTGCCGCCGGCCGGGGTCTGTGTACAAATCACGAACGGGACAGGACTGCTGTGGAACGTGCCTTGAGCTGTTTTATTTTTCAGCATCAGTCTCATTACATGGCTATGACAATGGGAAGATGCCAGCAACTCACACCCCAAGCAGCAGACAAAGAACTTAATGTTACAACTTACTTTATAACTTTTTTGACCAATCACACAAAGCAAAAGCATATTGACAGTGGTTCCATCCAACCACTATAAGCACACCTACCTTTGGTTAAAACAATGCTTGCTTATTTCCAATACCATGCCTGCTTGTAAGCCTTAAAACAATGCACAGAGCTCCATTATTAAGCTTCAAACTTCCTAATATCTTGCTAGATAAACTTTTCTGCAGTTTAGGAAGTTATCCTAGACAAGCGTTAATACACAGACCATTGTTCTACTCATCCTTGCTTTTCTACTTTTTAAGTAATTTTTCTGCTGACCTATCTCATGGCTATTACTTAGCTCTAATCACAATTCTGCTGTCTCTGAGGCCTGCCTTTTGCAGCTTTCCCAAAACCTTCTGATTTAATGGATTCCCACACCCTGCATCACCACAGCCTCCTCTTTCCTTTGCTTCCCACCATGTTATTCATGGTTGGTGAGGACCTCTGCAAGTGACAGCTTCTCTGTCTGAGCAGCACATTAAACTCATCATCTTGAGGCCAGGTAATTAGGGCCAGCTCTCCAAGGAGTCCTGATAATAGACCGGGGAGGCCAATGGACCAAGTCAGCAAGAGGATGGACCCTTCCCAAGGGCAGCTCTCCTTCTCCACTGACACAGCTTGGGACTTTATTAGCCAACAGGACTCAGAGAGTGTGAAAGTCCTGCAGCACCTCTGGGCATAAATCACAACCCAAAAACCACCTGAGCAGAATGATGCTTCCCTACACAAATACATTGCAAAACACTGGGCACATTTGTCCTGGCCATCAGCAGCTGCAGTGATCACTGTAAGAGGTTTGAACACAGCAGAATGTTCTTTACTCTGGAGTGCAACATGCCCATTATTAAGTGCTATATAATGCTGAGTTCCCGCTGTAAAAGGGTCTTCGGAAATGACAACATAAAGAATTAACAGCCTCCAAAACAGGGCTCAGGTGAAACCTGATAGTTAAACCAGGAGAATTTTATATCAAAATCCTGCAAGTTTCACAGGAGCATAACACAAAGCCATAAATCACATTGGCTCTGCTCACAAGGTTGGTGGAATTCAGGAAATATAAAACCCCAAAACTTTTGATGAACATCCCAAGTCCTGAGCTTGTTACATGGTTCTGAGCCACTGTTTGTCAAACCCTGTTTGCCAACACACCCTCAAATAATTCATGGGATTCTTCAAAGTGTAAGCCAAATACTACTCAAAATAATAAAGTTACAGTGCTGGCCCAAAGCAGGTGTAACATGGGGATGGCACGTGGAGGGCACGGCTCATAATGCCCAAGGAATGAGATCTCTGACTGCTGTAGGAGTCCAGCATTGAGATACAGCCCTGCAACCCAAATCCCTCTGCACAAAGCAGGGACAGAACCATTTTTTACCTCCACACTGTGGATTTCAGCATGTAAATGATGAGGAAGTGCTCAAACACTAAATAAAGGCACAAAAAAACACACACAAACAAACAAAAAAAAAAACCCTCCAAAAATGACATGGGCACTGCAAGCACTCAGAGAAGATTATTCTTCAACAAACCAGCTGCACTTATCCCCATCTCCTGCTCCATCTCCTGTGTCCTACTGACACCTTGGAGTGGCTACTTAGAACAGAAGTTAGACAAGATTAAGAGAATGACAGTAGGTATTTATTAAAGGCCTTAAACAGATACACCTTGGGCAGACAAAAGCGTCTGAGAGGGGCTAAACCCAGTTTGGATGAGGGTCACAAGTTTCTCAGACAGATCTAAGTTTGGTCCATTTACAAATCAAGGGTTAATCCTCCAATTTCAGCTTCAGGCAATGAAGTCATATCCCCCAGTTTTCTCCCCTCCCCAATTCACTTTTATTTATACTTTTCAGGGCCTGAAGCTGTAGGGTGTCCATGGATCTCAGGCCTAGAGGAATTGTTTTGTCTGACCAAAATGACTAAATGTGAAGACTGACTAAAACATGAAGAGTTAACTACACTTTATATGGAGTTTAGAGTGACTAATGCAGCACAGGATTTGAAAAACATTAAAGGCTAAAATCTTAAGGCACCACTGCCTTGCCCTGAAGAGCCCAGCACTGCAGGGCGCAGTGTCCAGCCCAACCCCTGTGAGACACGGTGCCAGAAAACGCCCATCAGCAAACGAAACTGACGCGAGAATAAAGTTGGCCAGGAGTTTTAGCGGTTTCATTTCTGTGGTGTTGTTTCCCCTGGCCATGGATTATCGATCTCTGGGGAGGAGAGGCAGCAGCCATGGCTGATGTGCTGTTCCTCAGCTGGGGTAATGTACGGCGCTGCCGGGATCCGCAGGTAACTGATGATCCCATCTGGCACGGGAGAGGGAAGTGATTGATTTACTCTCCATCCTGGTACTTAGACTTTTCACCCTCAACAGGCCACAAAGCCTCGTTCATCATCTTCATCAATCAAATGGGCAAATATCATTAAATCTGCAGGCCACAAGCAGCATCATTTATATTTTTGTCTTTTTTTTTTTTTCTTAACTTTGTTTCAAAAGTTTGCCACCTCGTCTTCCCATGTCCCTTTCTGAAAAATAGTGCTTCCACCTGTCAGGAATTCAGTAAGGCAACATGCAGAAGCTGGACCCTGAGAAGAAGGGATGGTGCCAAGCTTTGAAGTCCTCAGTCCCAAGCCACAGGGGATGCTCAGAGGAGTAGAGCATTCCCAAGTTCTCCAGAGCTGCTAGGCATCAGTGATGCCTGGTTTGATCCCTGTGTGCTCCTGGACATACCAAGGGTGTTTTGCCACAAGGCTGGCTCAGGGTGCAACATTTAAGCACCACCACAGAGGATGTGGCACAAACTAGGGCAATTCCTCTGAATTCGGTGGAGCAGCAATGACCTGTCCGTGCTGTTCATCTGCCCCATAACTTCCCAAGCACAATGGGTACATCCAGTTTGTCACCACCACTTTATTTAAGCATTGATTTTTTCCTTAATGCATTTTTTCAAAGTCACTTTTTCCAGTGTGCAAATGCACCAACACCACCAAGCACAGGCTGTGCAGGAAGGGGACATGAAACCCATCAAAAAATCTGGGATAGGTTTGAGGCCATCCTGAAAGAAGGTGACAATTCACCCTGGCATGTTCCCTCCTTCCCAGAGCTGTGTGAATCCACTCTGTTTATCCTAGGGCTCTGAGCAGCCCAGAGTCAATGCTGAATTTGTGGATGGATGGACAGCACTGCCAACAAGTTCACTGCCAGCAAGACACTCCATTAGAAAAGTTTTTTAGAAATAAAAAGAAAAGCAGCCATAAACACTGAGCAAAACAATCTGACTCAGGGAAATTTCCAGCGAGTTCAGAATAGCCTGGAGTGAAAATCCATCTCTAATGTGACTGAAAGAGCCTTGTGAAGGAACAGATGCAGCCTGTAAATTAAATCACCAAGAAAGGTTGGAGGAGCCAAATGAAATCTCCACCTGCCATTACTTCCGAGGCAGAGACAGGGCCGGGCGCAGGGAAGGAGGGCGATGGATGGGCAGACGAATCATTTTATTAGCCTTAATTGCCATTTCAATACCATACCCATGTCTCCACATAAGCCTTCATTCTCTGCAAAGTTGTCAGTTCATGTCCTGAATGGGCCAGGCTTGTTATCAGCAAGGCGTTTACAGCCCCTGGGCTGTGCATTAATTAAAAAGGCTTTGTGCTGAGGCTCATTCATTAGCACACTGCTCCTTTAATCACTGCCTCTTCAGCCACCAGGACAATCTATAAATCTCCTCAAATATGAAATAATGAAGTGGAATGGTTCAATTTATTACAATGTAATAAGGCAGGATAATGTGGGGGTGGACAGGGTGGCACTGGAGCTGTCTCCTTGCCCACTCTTCCCACCTTGTTACTGACGGGGGCCATGAGTGAGAAGGGCAGGAGGCATGCAGGACAGGGCATGGGACACAGATCTTCCCATCTCCTGCCATCCCTCCCACACGAAACCCAGCATGCCACCAGTCACTGAGGATGATGCTGGAAGCCAGACATGGTTCCTCAGCCCTGGGAGGGAGGTTTTGCCCTGAAGAAGTCCCCAGGATTGTGCTCTTTGATGCAGACACCAGTATCCATCAGCAGTAGGGGAAGTCTCTCACTCTCCATCCCCTTTTTCCATTTGCACCCCCATTTCCCACCCTCTGTCAGAACCCAGGACATCCCTCTGGCTGTCCTGGATGGCTCAAGCCCCTGGCACAGAATCAAAGACACCTGTGCCTTTGATTTTAACCCATGGAAACAATTACCAACTTTGTGCGAGGAGTTACAAGCCACAAGGGTTTGAATAGAATGATGGTGAATTTATCACAGGGTGAAAATGCAGAATTTTGGGGTTTTTACAATGGGGGTTCAGAGGCCAAGATGGAGGAATTTGGGCATGTCCTGTCCTCCTTTCTTCTTAGCCTCCATCTTCTGGGTGATGTTGGCACTTTTAGATTGGTTTAGAGTAGAAGCTCACTGTCTAACACAGGTGATGGGGATTGGGAAGTTATTGTAAATAAAGAACAATTAGTTTTTAGTGTAAAAGATTACACCACCCCAAGGGCAGGCAGTGTGCCTCAGACTGACCTGCTGGACAGACCTCAGCAGGTCAGAGAAAGAATGTTATAGATAACAGAAAATAAACAATGTCGAAAACCAGAACAGAAGAATCCTGACTCCTCCTTTGGCTGCTGGGCTGGGAAAAGAGACTCTCTAACACATCTCAGGGTCATCTTGACCACAGAGACTCCGAGATCCCTCCTAGATCCACCATTCCTGGAAGGATCCAGGTTGAGCTGTACAGGCAAGTGCCAAGGAGCAGATGTTCTAGGGAACATCAGCAAGCTCCAAATATCCATGTATTAACTCAGCACAAAGCTCCTGTTTCCCCTCTCATGGCTCATCTCCCAGCAGCTGGGCCCTCCAGTAAAGCTGCCAAATAAAATGTGATTGTACACACTGGGTTAATTAACAAAGGGAGAAGGGGCAACACTTGCCTGGCTTTGCATTTCCTAAATGAATGCATCAAGGACACCTAACTAGTGAGGAGAGGCCAAACACGAGGTTTTCTCTCCACGAAAATTGCAGACTAAAAATGCCAGAGGAAGAAACAAAACTTCAGCTATTCCAGAAAAGCAGCCATGGCATTCAAAGAAAGTGCAAAATGAAAACTGCCCATAGAAAAGTTGACAAAAGCTAATTATGCTCTAGCATAGAAGGGAAGCATTTAGAGAAAAAAAGGATTTGTAAAGAACATTGTGGTGGGTTTTGAAAAGTTACTTTTCCCTGTCAAAAGACACCAAGTAAGAAACATCGAGTTCACACTCTAACAGCTCTAGAATTTGCCATTTTATTTTCATTGCTCTCCCTACTCAGTCTTAGAAGGCCTTGAATTCTTATGCACTGTTATATAATTAATGTGGTTATTAATATAATTAACACAAGCTGTTGATTTATCCAAAATTCATTCCGAGGGAAGTGAGTTGTGATAAATTCACAGTAGGAAAAAAAAATTTAAACTATCAGAATATCCCATATCAACATTCTGTTTAAAACTGAAATTTGTCTTAAAGACTTTATTTCAGAACCCCAGTTAGGATTGCTCCAGGTTTTTCCACAGGGAATATGCAAGCTGTAAACTTGAATTTTTTTAACTGACCCAGCTTCACCCTGCTGGGAGGGAATGGTGTGGCCCAGGAAAACACTCAAAGATTTCATTTTTTTCTCCCTATTTATTACCAAAGTGCATTCAAATGCTGTTAGGGAATGGGAAAATGATTTTTCCTGTGTTAAAAAGGCCCAACTGTACACATCGCTCAAACCCACAGCTCTTTAATACCAGCAATCTGCTAAGTGCTAATTTGTCAAGACAAAACCTTTCATCTCCAAGGCTCCCCAAACGTTTCATTTGCTCAAGAATCACCCAAAATAAAATTCCAGATCATCCACACAGCACCACAAGCGGGAGGTTTGGGTTCCTCTTCCCCTCCAGGAAGGGCTCCTCCAGAAGAAGGGCAACTAATTACTGCTCAAGTCAACAAATTAACCCTGTCCCTGGCTATTCCACGAGTTTCAAGGTGCTTTTTAGAGGGAGCAGCGTGGCAGGGTCCTCACCATCAGAAAACTCTATTACACGGATCTTCAAAAAAGCTCATTACTACAAAGCTACCAGCATTCCATCCCATTAATAAAACACATCGGTGTATAATTACAATATTAGGCACTTAAATTGCAGTTTTCATCTGCAGCTCTCAAAGTATTCTGCCAGAGTAAATTGAGTCCCCCCTAATTTGGGCTGGTCAGAGTTTTCTATTTGAAGCCTTTCCTGATGGAGAATTTGATTTTGCGTTTGAAAAGAAAATTGAGAAAAGGATCTGTTCTTCCTCAAAACAGCTGTTTCCTTCTGGTCAGGGATATGCAATGGGGAAAAAATCCCACAAAATCTATAAAATTGATGGGGAGGAAGAGTTAAAATGCTGCCAAGAAAGGAATAGCCATAATCTATAAACTTTTTTAGTGGCAGCAAAATCAGTTTTGCTGCAAATTGTTCGGGGTGTGTTTGCACAAAATCCAACATTTGGAGATGTCCAGCTTGCAACAATATAACAGGGATAAAAAGGACAAAAATGCTTCATTTTGTGGGCAAAACCACCCCATGAGCTGTTTTTGTTCTCTATTACACGGATCTTCTTCTTCTGATGGAATCTCCAAACTGGGAATGTCTGGATTCCTAAGAACTGCTCCACAGGTTTGGGCTGTTGGGGACAAAGCCACTGCAAGGTGACAGGTGGAAGGTGACAAGCACTCCTCCAGAGCCACATCTTGGCCCGTGCCAGAACAAATCTGCTTCCAGCAGGCAACAAAGCTAAGGGAATCAGAGATGATAATAAAAATATTGAGGAAATTGTCTGTCTGGGAGCCAGAGCCAGGCAGCACAAAGGGTTCAGCATTAATTTGTGAGGAGACCTGTGTGCTCTGAAGGTTGTCCCAGGAATACCACTGGAAATGATATCACCATGGGCACCCACCAGGCAGCTCCCTCACAAACCTATTCCCTGGTAAACACCAATCTTCAGTAATTCCAGCTATTAAAAACAACTTAAAGAGGACTCAGATCTCATTTTGCAGAGAGCGCAGGGGTCTCGAGGACTGTTTTTAAAGTTTTCCTGCACTGGAGTTAACAGTCTGTGGCTTTGATACGTTCAGCTGCTGTGCTGCTTCCAGGTTTATTAAATTTACAGCCAGAGAGACAGCACGGCTTGTTATTTTTTTTCCAAAGAATCCCCAGAAGAAAGGCAAAGTTTATCAGGTATCAATGCAAGCTGCAAGCCCAGAAACCATGGGGTGTCCAGGAGTTCCCTTTCCTAACACCACATAACAAATCATTGCTCCACACACACATTTATTCAAATCTCAAAAGGGTTATTATGTGTGTGGTACCCCCACAAACACACCCACCTTTGGACACTCCACCTGACAACAGGGAACAGGTTAAATGATCAAATTCAATCTCCAGTGGGGAAGGTTAACCTACCTGCTAGCAAGGGATAAATACCACAGCAGCACCTTTGGGCACTGGGAAATACCCCAAACCCTCCTATTCTCCAATTACTTACCCCCACAGTTTCCTTCTGAAAAAGGGGCTTGGTTTGGACATGAAAACACAACAGAAATTATACATTTTTTCCCCTGTTGATGACCAAAATATTTTTTTTTTGCTGAAACTGCTTTTCAACCAGCCCTTATTAAAATTAAACTCTTTTTGTTGGCTCTGGAGAGCTTTTATGGCCCATCCTCACACGTGTTTGGTGACCAAGTGGCTCACAGGATGATACATCTCCAGGTTTCCCAAGGTGTGAAGGGAAATTCTGTGTGAAGGGAGATTCTCCCTCATGACAAATAAGAGGATTTAACGCTGCTCATCACAGACATCCCTGTGATGTCTGGGAAAAACCCCATTAAATCCATCCCACTCTTTGTAAACCCTGAGGAAGGAGAAGAAAGGACAAGGCCAGGCACAACCCACCAACATCTATTGTGCATCACGAGGGGAAGAGGTTGAGCTCCAGGGACATTTTTCTTTTGGCACTTATTGTCTTCTAAACTCCACAATCTATACAATAGCTATGTTTGTAATCACTCGAAAATTTTCAATTAAATGTAAAAAACCAGAAACAAGTAAATCTATTCTCTCTTTTGACTGTTTTATTGATTAAAATGGATGCCTGAGCTGCAGCCACTGAACCATGAAAAGCAATCTGTCTTGGATGGGTAAGAGATCGTTAGGAAATCATTGTGCTGAGGCAAGAATAACTCTGCATGTACACACACGTGTGGGGCTGGGCACAGATACCCACATGCTACCACGGAAAAAGCCACCTGCAATGAAAATTGTGTCTATATATTTCACTACTGAGTTCAAAGCAAGCTGAGGTGTTAGCCTGTCACAAGACCTCTCGTTTACTAAGTTTCAACATTTCCCTCAGCAGCCAAACCTCGTCTCTGTTGCTGTGGAGCACAAAAAAAAGATGAGGTGGGAGAAGAAAAACCTCAAGGTCTGTCATGTGCTACAAGCTCCAAGAGCAAGGAAACCACTCCTTGGGTCATTAGGAGATTTTCAGGATGATGACAAGGAGATCCTTCAGTGGATGTTTCAGCTTCCCTTTCGTCCCTGTCCTTCCAGGATGACGTGAAGGATGTTTAACAAGTTCTAGACATCACCAGGAACACTCAGCTTTGCAAAGCCTGACTGGTTTGGGTGTGAGTTAACCTAAAGCAAGGCAAAGGAGGGATGAAGCTTCCCACATGAAGCTTTTGCCACGAGCCCTCACTCACAGATTCCCAGCCTGCAGTGGAGCTATCTAATATTGGCTCCTGACAGCCACGGGAACAGATGGAGAACACTTCGCTCTGTGCTGACAATACTCTGCTTTTGAAGCAAGACTACCCTGACATCAACTCTGTTTTATCTCAGCACCTCAAGTTGAATCTTCAATTAACCAAACATTGCTTTTTTGTTGTAGCCCATCACACAAGCCTTGGGGAGTTCAGATCTGTGAATTCTCAGCCTTTGCAAGAAACTTGTCGTATTTGCTGAAGCCAGTCCAGAGCCTGCTCATCTCTAAGAATCCTGGACCCAAACATCACCCAAGGAAGAGCCCTAAGAGAGGTCAGGTTTGGAAACTTTGCAGCAAAGCACAGCTCTGAAATCCTCAGCTGATGCTCATCCTCTCCAACAGGAGCAGCAGGAAACTCCTTTCCAAAATCCACTTCCTAGCAGGTTTTTTGAAGGCTGGGACTGAGGCAACAGCAGCTTTGTCCCACCAAGACAGGTCTAACAGAGGTCTGTCCTCATCTTAGCAGTGGAAAGATCAACAGCAGCCACTCCCCTGCCCAGGATATCCGGGAGAGGCAGGGATGTGCTCAGCACTGGCTGAGCCAGGCTGGAAGGCTGGGAATGTTCACCAGAGCAGCATCACTAATGAGTCTAGCCCTGAAATAAGCTGTCATTTAGGAAGGAGGGGATACCCAGCTCCCCACACACTCATCTGTGGTATTTGCTAATGGGAAGAACGAGGCACAACAGCAGACTCAGGCTGACTCATGCAGTTTGTACTTTTATTGGGTGCCTTTTTCCATCCCCCCTCTAAAGTGCAAACAACGCACAGGAATGGCACTGGATGAGAGTGGATCTTTGGGAATGGAGCTGCAAATCATTCCTGCCCTATTTATTTGGGTCTGAGAACTCCGAGACCCTGACTCCACCTCATGCTGCAGGCAGGGGTCAGCAAGGGGTGCTCACAGGCACTGGCAGCTGCCAGGTGCTTTGGGAAGAGCCCTCTAATAACAATAGCACCAATAATACCTATTATTATTAGTGCTTTGATTTTATTTCTTAAATTTAATTTTTAAAATTGTTATTGCTTTGATTTAAAAGAAGAATTTGTAAAGGGATAAACTTTTAAATCCTCAAACTGGACAGGCCTAGAAAAGCCCTGCCAGGCTTTAGAGGGCAGTAAAACCTCTCGTGCCATCACTGCACCACAAAGCATCACATAAAAGCAGCAGCAAAGACAAACTGGAGGGGATCTAGAGCCCCACAGATGTGTAAGAGCACGCAGATGTACCAAGAGGAGGCACTGAACGGGTTAGCATCTCTCAGATCTTTTAATATATTTTCCCTAATTAAGCTGTTCAATTCGGCAGCTTAAAGAGCTGCCAATAGCTGCTACAAATTGATTTATCTTTTGATGAAGGTAAAATTTGCTGGAAAAATGAGAAGCAAACAACATATGGGTTTGGGAGGGATTAAATTACTTTGTCTTGTGTTAAGATTCAAACATATTCTGGAGACAGGATGAGTCTTTTACAAGTAAATTGTTTTTATACTATATATCCATTTCTTTGTAAACAGAAGGATCCTCATTTACACATCCACCTACAATACCTGCTAGGTAACAGAAGCAGATCCTTAAAAGCCAGATGAGATCCCAAGCTTTCCATGGGCACACACACACACAAATAAAAAGCAATCATCCTGCAAACCTCCCCCTGGGGTGGGGGAAAAAAAACCTTCTGGAAACACAATAATCCATAACAGACAGGGGCTAAAGTAGTCTCCATATGGAGGGTCATCACCAGCTACCATGGGGGACATCAGGGCTCCAAAACTGCACTGCAATTCCCAATCCATCTCTGCCTGTGAGCTGCAGTCCCCTTGGAAAGCACGAGCTCAGAGTTTAACACCACCACTTCATTATTCTGCTTTACTCATCAGGAGGAAAGAGAAGGTGAAGAGGGATAAATATTAAGAGTAAATCACTGCCAGCCTGACAAGACCAAGCAACAGCAGCAGCCAGAGCAGGGTAATTTTCTTCATCTCAGATGAGGAGTTTCCCTGGAGGATGGGATGTTATAACCTCAGGAAGGAAGAGCAGACAGGGAGTTGGCTCCTGCAGCTCCAAAATCAAAACACACTGGGCTCCCTGCACTGACATCCCCCAAACACAGATCCTTCTTCAGCAAAGCCGTGCCTGTCTCACCTCTGCAGCAGCCAGGAAATTCCTCTGTGAGCTCCCTCACACCAACCCAGCTTCAGAGCATCTCCAAATCTCTCAGTTAGGGAGAGTTCAGCAGGAGGATGCAGCAAAAGCCATGGGAGGGTTGCATTTATCAACTGCTGTGCCCTGCATCCTCTTTATCAGCTATTTTGGACTCACACATTTCCTACACAAGCACATGCCAGACATCTGAGAGTGGATAATTTGCCCAGACAGGCAGTAAATACATCCCATCTCATGCTTCCTCTGAGAATAATGTGCTTGCCAGTGTCACCTGTCATGTAAATCATCACCTTGCAATTTATCCTGAGCTACATTTCAACTGTTTCTGGACCAGGAAAAAGAAGAAACACTCAAAGTCCAGTAACTCCTTCTGTGAAACATGGATGCTTCTTCCCTGGCCACTATTC
Source organism: Haemorhous mexicanus (assembly GCF_027477595.1). Classification (NCBI taxonomy): domain Eukaryota; kingdom Metazoa; phylum Chordata; class Aves; order Passeriformes; family Fringillidae; genus Haemorhous; species Haemorhous mexicanus. The sequence continues at coordinate 3,308,945 of NC_082364.1, forward strand.
CGAATTTATTGAGGAAAAGACATCTACTGAATTTATGGCTTCCCAGATGAATTTCCAATTCTTAGATTTAAAGGAGTCCTACACTTTCTCTGAGCTGTACAGAAGACATTTACATAAGTTTTTGTGCAACATTTCTTCAGCCTGTTCCTCTCTCACCATAGGAGTAGCCAACAGCTACCCACTGAGTTACTGCAACTCGACAACTTTGAGGTGGATTTGAAAAATCCCACGAGTTGCATGAGAAATTACATGCCTGTGATTTTTTTTTTCCCCGCCCCTGGCATTTTTTATTTAAATCTTCCCGCAAAAACAGAGTCGTGTAAAGAATTGGGGCTGATGGCACTGCCTGGGCTGCTGCCTTTCAAGGAAAAACAAGAGAAACTATGTTCTCTTTCCAGAAGCAAGCACTGAAAAGCTCCCATGGGAACTTTCCACTAGAAAAAAAAAACAAGACATATTCCCCAGAAATCCATTTTAAAAGGTCCAGTGGGAGGTTCTCTGGTGAAAGTGTCCCTGGAGAGGTTTGGAATGAGATGGCCTCCAAACCAAGCCTCTCCATGATTCTCTGAATTTATCCCCAGCAGAAATTCCTCCAGCCAGCCAGCCTTGTTGAAAAGGTTGGATTTGAAGAGGTCTTTAGGCAGCTTAAGCTGGCTGGGAGTGCACAGTCCTGGAGGACCCCTTTAATCTGCGTCCTCTGGCTGCAGAGAGAAAAAGCCCACTGCGCATCTGTGTCGTCTCAATTTTGTGTTCAAAACACTTGAGAATCTCCCTTTTGTTCCTTGCCTGTCTCCCTTAATCCTTGCCTCAGTCATTATTCAATATTTGGTTTTGTGACTACATTATTTAACTTGGCAGAGCGTTTTGGGACGTAGTTTGCATAAAAGCCGCTACTTTTAAGCGGCGGAGGGGACTGTCACCGAGGCAGGGAGGAGACAGCAGTGACAGCAAAGAGGAGACCAAAGCTTCACCCATCAGAAAAAAAAAACAAAACCAACCCTTCTTCAGGGGAAAGGCAGTCACAGGATCGTCATTCCAGGGACTAAATCACCAAAGCCAACTCCAGTGTCAGTAATTTTGTGACGCAGAAAATTGATTCGTACGTTACAATCAAGGAGCAGCCTCCTCCATAATGTATGCTCGGCTTTTTAACATAATTATTTGCGCAACAGTTTTAATGTTTGCAGCCTTCCCTGGCTGTCAACCTGGAAGTAGTGGGGAAAAAAAATAAAATTTTAAAATACTCTTCTTCTTCAGAGACAGGATTAAAGGGAAAAAAAAAAATCAATCTCCGAGCAACCTCCTTTGTATTTTGTTGTGACAAGCCTGAATTTAAACAGCCTGTGAAGTCAAAACAACAGGAGAAATATCAATACACATTAATTTAATCAAGAAACACAACTCTGCCATGCCAAGCCCAACTTGGCTTTATTTCCTCCGAGGTTTCTGGGGGAGCTGATGACACCCTGGTACCTGCCCAGCCCCCCTGGTGACTGGGAGTCTTCTCAAAGGCCCTCTCTCCATTTGGATGCTTTGCCATGCAGAAATCAAAATTCCTGGTGCTGCAGCTCCCCGCTAGCACATCTCCATCTCTCCGCCCCTAAAAAGCTGATTTTGCTGGCAGAGCTGCCCCGAGTGGCCATCCTGCTGCATCCTTATTGTGTGCTGGGGAGCTTTCAAAGGACAGGCAGATAAAAGGGTAAACACGATAACAAAAACTATCTCCAGCACACTTGACTCCATCAAATCCTGGGCACAGCGCGACTCTTTGAAACAAGAATCTCATTAAGGAAGGGAGAGTTGAAAGGATAAGCCCCCGCATACCAAAGGCAGAAATCAGATGTGCTTGACCTTTCAAATGAATGTACATTTTCTGAGTGACTGTTCATGTCAGAGTAATTCAAACAGACACCTGATAATCCTCTTAAAAGTCTGAAATTTGGATACGGGATTGGACACAAAGCAGCAGGATCTGCGGGTGGTCTTGTCACTGTGCTCCGTCCTGCCCTTGCTCCCAATTTCATGATGCACCCTCAAGTCTTGTCCCCTCCCTGGGCTTTCATGTCCCCACACATACATAGAGATGTTTCAAGTCCAGGATTCATTAACAAGGAAGCATCTTCTGTGCTGGCACAGCTGGAAATGAGAAGCCGATGCTCCTTAACACAAATTAGGTGATTAAACACTTTGGATGGAAAAGAATTCCATCCAATTGCCCCACCAGCAAGGGAAGAGGAGGATTTCCTTCCAAACAGGCCCCATGTACAAATCCAAGGACCACGAACCCCACCTGGGTCCTGCATCTTGTATATGAACATAACCCATGTGCTGGGGCTTGCTGGGAAAGAGAAATCCTCTTGAGCATTCCCAGGAAGTCCAGCAGCTTCACAGGGAAACAGTCACAGTAAATGGCTTCAAATGGGGATGTTCTGTAAGGTAAGGATGTACTAATTGCAGCCCAAAGGCTGTTATGAACACAGAGAGCAACTGAAAGGTTTCCTCATGGACAATGTTGTTGAACAGGTCACCAGAATGAGGTCCAGGAGTCAGCTTGAATCACCTTCCCCTCAATTTTTGGATGCCCTGGTCAGATCTAGTGACCGTCCCTGAACTTCAGTTCCATTTCCACCAAGGACTTCTGGGCCTTGCTTAGCACATCCATGTGCCCAGCATGAGCAGATTCTGCCAAACCTTAGAGATCCCTGATCCTGGGGAGTCAACAACCCAACAGAGACTGCAGGAAAAGGAGTTTTGGTGTCTATTGATGGCCTGTCTCCATGAACAACCCCACAGAGTGACAGATCATGCAGCAACTAACACCAAGTTTCTTTTGAAAACCCCAAAAGTCAACAGCTTAGCATTTCCAGTGAAATCCAGTGGTGGTTTACGACCTGTAAGGAATCTGGGAGTGCACCAGCCTCCTGCTGATGTGACAATAACACCAGCCCCAGCCATGGCAGCACTCACAGGCTGCTGGCTCCTGCTCACAGATATTGCCATACTGGACAGGTACCTCATGGCTTTGTAGCCTCGGTGAATCCTTCCCTTCCTGCTCCCCCTGGGCTCTCCAGCACTCCATGTTAATCAGCTAGTATTTGTGTAGATCTCTCCTGACACTGCCTTTTGATTCCCTCTGAGGACATCAGCAGCTCCCAGCTCCTGGAGGAGCATCTCCATTGCTGGGGGATGGAGGATGCAGCTCCAGCCAGGGGGGAAGGTGGGACTGGGGGGGGCTCTCTGCTTCCAAGTCAGCCTCCAAACACACAGGACAGACTGCAAAGAAATCTCTTGGAAAAGTCAGATGTGAAGGTGTCAACCAGCTCATCTCACAAGAGATGGGCTGGAGCACACTGGCCATGCAGTGGCACTCCAGGGAACTGCCTCTCTCTGTCACAGTCCTTCTGAATTCCTGGGAATGGAGCTCATCTTGTGGATTCCCAACCAAAGCTCCAGAGAACCACAAATTCAAACTCCAAACCAGCAGCAGGCTCCCTGAGTGGGCTGAGCCCTGCTGTTTCCAAGTCCCTGTCACCACAGAACCTGGGCTCCATCCCTGAAAGGATTCCTCTTTCTCCAGTGGCTTTCTGAAGGCCACACAATGGAAGCTCTGCAGACCTTCCAGCACAGTATGCAAGTAAAGACACAGTGGTTGTTACCAGGAGAAACCAGCATCTCTCATCCCTCTGTCCTGCCTGAGGCTCTCACACCCCATCTCTGAGCCCCACACGGTCCCCAAGGCAGGACCCTGCTGGATGTGCCAGCAGCCACATCCCTGCTGACTCCCAGGCTGTTTTTCCCCCTCCTCTCCACACTTCCTAACAGCTCATGAATTTTATAAACTAAACTCATTGTAACCAAACCATGAAATTGCAAATTTAACTCTGTCAACAAACAAAGCTTTGGCAGGGAGCTGCCGCTGTCTGAGCCTTTCCAGCGGGGAGGCAATCTCCTCCGAGGGACACTGCACCCCCTTCAGTCCCCCTTGGCCACGGGGCAGTGCAGGGTGCTGGAGCATCACAGCCTACACAACGTCCCAGCTCACTCCCAGAGCTTCCAGCAGGCCAGCCATTCCCATCACCCTTCCCTATCGTGGCCGTTCCCACCCAAAGGCACGGAAAAGCCTCGGCAGCCCCAAGAGCCCACCCAGGGCAAAGCCCTCCCTGCTCAGCCACAAAGGCTCTGCCGCAGCCCCCGGGTCCAGCCAAGCCTGGCTCTCCCTCTCCTGGCCACGTCCAGGGTGGCGGGCAGAGCCTCGTTAAGTTAATGGAGTGCTAATTAGCTGGCAGACCGAGGGGAGGGCTCGGAGGCGCTGCCTCATTGGCTCGGTGGAATTGGGCCATTAAAGCACGGGTGGGCTGCAGGGCTGCGGTGCCGGAGGGATGCAGCGGGGTCTCCGCGGGGACACCCGGGGCTGCACAGACCATTGCACCGCTGGCAGCAGCCTCTGGAGCGGAGAAAGTGGCTGCTGCCTGCACCACCGGGGACACCGGAGCACCGCCGAGGGGACCTTCTCCTTTCACCTTCAGTGTCCTCAGCTCTGGCTGTTGGAGCCCTTCCAGCACCGTCGCCCAAGCCATCCCTTCTTTTCCCCACACACGTAACTTCCAGTGGCCAAAGGCGCTCGCTTCCAGGTGAGAAAAGCGCAGCGTGTCCTGCCAACACGCCAGTGCCACCTCGTTCCAAACAAGCACCGTGCCACAGGGTGTTTCTATGGCAACAAGCAGCCGATACAGCCGGCGGCACCGAGATTCCAGCGCCGTTCTGCTGACACCCCAGGCAAGGTCCCGCCGAGTCCAGGCAGGACTCCCAGAGTCCTTTGAGAGCCTTCAAAACCAACTTTGCACTCCTTTCCCAGGGTGGTCACCATGACCCACCTGGGTATCCCACCCACGGGAAGGACAACACTCCTCCTGGGGATGCTCCTTCCCACCCACGGGAAGGACACAGCATTCCTCCTGGGGCTGTCACCATCAGCTGGCCCTGGCAGCCCTGCAAGCTCCCAGCCTGCAGAGCAGCAGCAGAGCTGGGGTCATCAGTCACAGAGTTGTGCTATAGGCAGCCTTAAATCCCAGGTCTACCTTCCCATCGATCTCTTCAGCTCCGTGAAATTAAGAAAAACGCAAGACAAACACAAGCGAACGTCCCCGAGCAGGCTCTGTGAGAGGCAACCAAACAGCTCCAATTCCCCTGAGCTAGGCTGGGCCAGCACCTGGCTGGGAAAAACAAAACCCAATTCCAGCCAGAATGCCAATCTCAGTTTAAACATCTCCCCTGGAGCTCCGGGAAGGGGGGGCCCAAAGCACCCAGCACTGCCAGCACCCACTGCACCTCCAGGGCTTTGGGGGCTGCAGCAGAGGGGCTGCAAATCCCCTGCCACGGAGCAAAGCTGTCATCAAATGCAGCAGGAAATGACAAGGAACACCTGAAAGATTTCCCCTCCTTCCACAAAAATCACTTCCCAGAGTAGATGTGCTCTTTAAGGATTAAATGTGCCTGGACAACTCAACACAACATTATTAATGTCTATTTTCAACAAGCATCTCCATTCCACCCATCTTTTCTCTCTCTTTTTTTTAACCATCACTTTAAGTCTTTCCTGTCCAACCATGTATTGTGGGAGGCTAAAAAAAAAAAAAAAAAACTTGTTAAAAAAAAAAAAAGAAGAAAAAAGTAATTTAAAAGCTTTAAATCCAGTTCTCTGGTCTCCGACCCCCTGAAGATTCCTGCACAGAAAATAAAGTGCTTAGCTGCCCTCCTTAAAAAGATTTAATCTCCCATATTTCAGAGCTTGTATGATTAAACCCTACCTCTAATTCTGCTTTCAGAGCCACAGCCAAATCTCTGCTTAAAGGGAAGCGGTGCAGGCGCCTCTCCTCCCCTCTCCCTTTCACACAGGGGAGTGGAGCTGCATCCACACGGACGTGGGGGAAGAGCTGGAGGTAGAGAGGCAGCTCCAAGCATCCCTCCATCCTCCTGCTTCCTTGCCAGACATGGAAATACCTTTTTTTTAGGCAGCTTTCAAGAAAATTTAGCTTTCTTATATGCAGCTCTGAAGGAATGAAGAGGGGAGGAGGTGTGGACATGCAGGGCCAGCTCACACTCCCAAATATCATCAGTTTTACCCCATCCATGGCAGTAAGGAGGGAAAGAGCCTCAGATGAGCAAGGAGAGGAGAGCCAAACTTCAGCTGGGAGAGTTAGGGCAGGACAGAGCCCAAAAACCTGGGAAGAGAACACCCAGACAAGGTGCATCTCCAAGAGGAGCTGCTCCCTACAGCAGCACGGAATTCCATGGAAGCAGGGGCATGTTGGAAACTGGTCCCTGGTGAATTCCTGACACTCACTTACCCCCAGACAGGAATTATTGACCAATTCCACCAGCGAGTGCCAACCTGCCCTGCCCCAGGCACCTCCATCCCAGATCAGCAGCACAAGGGCTGGAAAATAAAAACCTCACTTTTGCTTCAGACAAACACAGGACCTGTCCCTGCCTTCTCTGCTTTCTTATGCGCACAGAGTTCGTTAAAAACCTGCACTAATAAGGTGGAATGTGTCCTGGAAGTGCAGGAGAAATCAGCTTTCCTGAGACACAGCAACCTTCACCAGCTGGAATGTGGAGGGAGCTCAAGGCCAGCTCTCCAACACACCCAGCCAGCAGCAAGCATGGCCCAGGGTGGGATGGAGACAAATGTCCAAGGAGCACAGCACTGCAACAGCCAAGCAGGTGATTATTGACACAGGAATGTTTAGCTCTCACCAGCAGCAGGAGATTTGGACAGGGGCTTGATGGAAAAATATCCCCTGACACTTCTGCTGAAGAAGTTTTGCTGAAATTCCATGGGCAAACGATACCAAATCAAGTTTCACACCTTCCCCATCCCCTTGTTCAACAGAGACTTTTATACTGCCAAAACCTATTTATTTCTTGCAAATCTCTCTGAGCTACTGCTCATGAATAGAAATGCTTTTATCAAAAAACTGTTCACATTTTCCACAGAAAATTTTGAAACAAGTGTTTTCAGGGGGAGGCAGGTTGCCTTCTGCAAGAAAAAACACATATAATGTCCCTTTGGAATATTTTTACTTCAAAAACAAATAAAAAAAAGAATTTTAGATATGTCAGCCTATGAGATATGAACAAAAAGCTGTTACTGCTGCTTCTGGGCTTGATTTCAAAGAACTTGGCCTCAAAGACATCCCCTTTGGAGCAGGCACCTCTCCAGGGTGTGCCCAAGGACCCCCAGCACCCACCCAGCCTGGGCTGTGCTGGTGCTGCAGGACTCCCTTGTGAGCCAAAAAAACACCATGGGGAGGAGCCAGTGTGGCCAGGAGCACACAGAGCTGGGCTCTGAGCAGCCCCAGGTCATTTATCTTGATTTCTCTTTGCAGGGCTGGTGAAGGCTGAAAAACATCAGCAGTGTTTGCTGGGCTTGGATTCAGCACGAGGCAAAAACCACGAGCTCTGCGAGGCCACCCCAGGGGCTGCAGGAGCCACCATCCTGCCAGGAAGGGCATCTCCAGTGCCATCTCCCTAAGGACATCACTGCCATGAGTCTCCCAAAGAGCACAGAGGGGTTTGGGGCTGAGCCTCAGCCCCAGCAGTGCCTGATCCTGAAGCTGCTGTAATTATCAGGGCAAGCCACAAGATTTGTATGAGCAGCTGAGATGTTGTGCATCCATCAGCTTTGGATGGTGCATTTTTGTCATCTCCTGGGGTAAAAAACACCACCCCAAAATCTGAGGCAATCCCACTGTCCTTTCTGAAAGCTTTAATGTACACTCACTTTGGGAATTGCTGCATCTGATAGATTTGGATTGCTCTGGGGAAAAAAAAAATATAAATCCTTTAGCTCCCTAATGCCAATCTCAGCCCTGCTCAACATCTCCATGCAGGAGAGAAAAGGCATCTCCCGTCCCTCTCACCACAGATCCAAAGGGCAACGGTGTGTGTGGATAAATGAACAGGTAGATGTACTTTCATTAAAATCACCACATTTAAATTACTCACAGACGAGATTGAAGACATGAGGTTAAAAACTTAATTGACTAAATCAGCTGAGACGCCAAGGGCTGATTATATCATTTAAAATAAATGTAATATTGGCCATCAAAAAAAACCCCACACAATATTATTACATATCAAAAGCCATTATTCAAGAAGCACAAACAATATCCTCCTAAAGCCCTGGTGGATTTAAGAACATCACCCTCCCTGCTTGCTTGATTGTTTTTCTTCTTCCACAAACTGGATTGGGAGAGAAAAACAGACACCTTCCTCTGAGTCCCTGAAATCCAGCATCAGAATAAAAATCTCCCTGGCTGCTTTCTCATCAAGGACTGCACCTTTGATTTAAGGCTAAAGGTGGGCAGGCACAGCCACCTTGCCCTGCCTTGCATGGAATTTGGGATATACCCTCATCATATCCAGGTTTAACTTCAACAATCCAAGTGGTTAAAAGCTGTCTCCTCTCACCATTAATTGTCTTCTTCAAAACACTTTGGGTTATCCAGGCTCCATCCACTTCCAGCTCCACACTTGGGCTTTGCTCCTGCAAGCCACCAGCAGCCCCACTGCTGGAGCTGGTGACTTCCACCAGATTTGTCCCCATGCCAAGGAACAGGAGCACCATCCCCACCTCAACATCTTGGGGACAATACACCTGGGCATGTGGTGTTAACCCTCTCCTTGCTACACCATCCATGCAGAGATAAAAACATCCACACTCTTACTAAGAGCTGAAAAAGCCAGAAACCCTTCAGCAGACAAGGACATTCCATGGAAATCCAGATCAGCTTCCAAATCATTTCCTAGCCCAGACTGGGAGCTCGTTACAGCCTGGGTGTTATCAATGGGGGATGGCTCTGGTGGCCCTCAAACCCAGGCTGTGGTGTCACAGGGAGGTGTTTGCTCTCTGCCTGCAGTCACACAATCACAGAACCACCAGGCTGGAAGAGACCCTAAAGACCACTGAGTCCAACCCAGCCCCAAGACCTCACCTAACCCCTGGCACCCAGTGCCACATCCAGGCTTTGTTAAACATACCCAGGGATGGGGACTGCACCACCTCCCTGGGCAGCCATTCCAGAACTTTATCACCCTTTCTGTAAAAAACTTTTTGTTGCCATCTTATTGCAAAGCTCCTCTACCTTCTCAGCAGTGTCTCATGGGCAGCTCCTTGCAGCACTGACTCCTCGTCCCTCACAGCACAGCCAACAAACTCCAACTCCCTTCTCACCCAGCTAACCCACTCTTTTATAGCACTCATCCTCTTTGGACACACCTGTAGCCTGGTAAGGGCAGGCCTGTTCCTAACCTTTGGTGATTAGTACAGCTGCAGCTCCTCAGGGGTGAGATTACCTTCTGCACTATTCTCTTATATTCTATCCCCCCACAACTTTTTTCCTAATATCCAACCCATATTTCTCTTGGCACATCTTAAGCCTGTGTCCTCTGGTTCTGTCAGTTGTCCCCCCCCTCTCCTCCTGCTCTCCATGGACAGGCAGGAGGAAGGACCCAAACCAAGGCAAAGCAGCATCACTAAACCCCCACAAACCAGGCCTGGGGAGGTGGATAACCTCTCCTGGGGAGGTGGATAACCCCACAATAACCCCACAAGCCTCAATATAACCAAAACCACACAAATCAGCCCCTGGCCTCCTCATTACTCCAATTACGTCCTAATTACAAGCAGTACCATCAAGGGCTGTGTCTGTTCCTAGAGGCTCCTGTAAGGCAGGAAAAGCACATTAATGTGCACATGCCATGCCCAGGGAGGAGACCACGGGCTGGGAAGCAGCCTGGCAAAGAGCAAGGCTCTCTGGATGTTGGCTTGACTGGGCTGGCAGACAGAGGTGCCACCCCTCATCACCTTCCCACATCCCTGTGCCTGTGGAGCCAGGTATGTCCCAACTAGCCATTCCCCTCATCTTCTCCAGATCCAAGGGCTCTTTCATCCATCTGGACACATACCAAGGCTCACCCAGCTGCCAGGATGAGCTTTGCCCAGGGACCTGTTGTCATCTTATTGCAAAGCTCCCACACCTTCTCCGTGATGTCTCCTGGGCAATTCCTCACAGCACTGACTCTTTCTCCACAGCACACCCAACAAACTCCAACTTTCCCCCCAGCAGGTAACCCACTCTTCTGCAGCACTCTTCTTCTTATTGGACACACCTGTGGCCTGTTAAGGGCAGGCCTGTTCCTAATCTTTGGTGATTAGTGCAGCTGCAGCTCCTCAGGGGTGAGATTACCTTCTGCACTATTCTCTTACGTTCTAACCCTCCACAGGGACCCACAGCGTGGAGGGAAGGGTGGCAGGCAGCAGGGTGATGTGTCACAGCAGGGCTCATCCTAAATCCAAGGGACTAGGATTTAGGGACTAGGAAGGGACTAGGAAGGGACTAACTCTGCTCCAGCCAAAAGCAGGACAGCAGGAAAGCTCCTCCTCTCTGCTGAGCTAAGCAAGAGCACAGTGCCCCCTCGCCCGGATCCTATCAGGGTCCTTGATCCAGGGATCGGGCGAGAGCCTGGATGCGGCGCGGGATCCCCGGCCCCGCCCCTGGATGTCGCCACACTGCCATCCCTGTGGCTTTTAGGGCATGAAGCACGTATTGTGTCCCACGGAGCGTGCCCTGCAGGGGGGCTGCATTACAAAGCCATTTACTGAAAATAAAAAGCCCGAAGTCCCAAGCAAATGCAGGGTAATTGCAGGGTTTTCAGGCGTGAGGCTCTCACAGTGCTGTGATCAGCCAGGCTCCGGGAGCCCTGGCCAAAACCCACCCCAAGCGCTGCCTGGAACACCTCCCGAACACACACACGGCTCCTCGAACCCTCCCTGCCCCTCTCCTGCTCTGGAGGAGGCAGCGGGAGCGCCGGGATGCTGCGCATCTAGCAGCTGCAGAGCCCACATCTGGCAGCTGCAGAGCTCAGCATCGCTCCTGTCCGGCACTCAGGGGTGACACGGGCAGCAGGCACCATCCAAGCCGGGGTGCTGCTCCCCTGCCTGCTCCCCCTCGGCCTCGCAGGGGCTTTAAGCAGCTGGATGCTCCACAAAGAGCCGCCGGAGCCAGTGCGGCCAGCGGAGGTGTTAAAATTCCCGTCACGGCCCGCGAGGAGACATCCCCAGCATCCCGCTGCAGAGCGAGCTAATCCTGCCAGGTTAATTCTCATCCTCAGTTCATTCCAGCTTATTAAAGCCAGCAGGCACCCTGCAGAGGTTTCATTACCTGTGTCACTCGGAGGCACGGCTGGGCCTTAATGAGCTGAGAAACGGGGGAGCGGTGCTGGGCAGGGTCCGTGCTGGCTGTGGGGATACCTGGGATTCCTGCAGCCCCGTTCCCATCGTGGGCAGTGCTGTCACAAACAAGAGCAATGTTCAGGTTCTGAACGTTCTGCAAGGTTCCAAGCTCCATCCAGACCCATCTCGCTCCCATTTCCTCCCTCACACCTGCTCTCCCCAAACCCCAGCCCAGCCCAGCTGGCCTTGGAGCTCAACCTGGAGCTCACCAGCTTTTATTTGCTGGGAATTACTGGCAGAGGGCAAAAGGAGATGAATTTTCAGCTAGGTGAGCGAGCACATTACCAGCCAGAGAGATGGCAGCTGCTGCAGTACATCTTCATCCCTTTAAATAGTTCCCAGCCTTCCCCCCGCAGAGCCGGGCTCGCTGTGGGAGAGAGAGCTCTCCTAATTAATCTAGTCCTCTCCATCGCTGGTGAAACAGAGCCCGAGCTGGTGGATAAAATATTGCAGGAGCTAACAGAGGATGGCAGGCTTGGGGTAGCGAGGCAGAAAGCAGCGCTGGACTGCAGCCGAAGGGGTACAATTATTTTACTGCCATGCTATGCCTCTATTCCCAGACCTGTCTGGCATCTTCCAGCACCAGCCTGCCTTTTTCATCTGAGTTTTATCCCCCCCTGCCCATTTTTCACTCCACTCCCTTTTTTCTCACTGGGTGGCTATTTAATTTGTTGTATTCCACGCTTTCCTTTTCATGAGCAAAAAAAAAAAAAAAAAAAAAAACTTGCATCTGAGCTTTCTTTTTCTCTCTTTCTCTCTCATTTCATTTTCAAAAATTTTGCTTTTTGTGGAAGAAAAAGGGGGAGAAAGAATGGGATGGAAAATGCTAAAGGAGGCAGGAGATGAAAGTGGCTTTTATTCCCAAGAGGGAGGATGCAAAAAGGAGTGAAGAGAGCATTGGATGCCACTCACACAATTATTTCGACCATACAGGAGTGAGACGTGTTGGACAACACTTTCAAGGGCTGCAGCAGAGCAAAGCCGTGCCCAGAAACACTGTGGCATCCAAAAAAACTGGGAGAACAACACGCTGGGAATGCTTGGGAATCACTTTTCTCCTGCACAGGGCCGAGCTGATGTTACCACCTCAAGAAGGCACTGCCTTCCTCCTCAGCACTCTCCCCAGCCATCATCTTCCCTGGCAGCTCTGCTCCATCTCCTCACCTCTACCCACTGACCCTGCAAATTCTTTTTTTTCTCCCAGGAGCAGCATTTTGGGCCCCCACACCTTCACCACCGAGCAGCTCAGCAAAATCTGCACACACAGCCCCCAACACTTTGCCTCTTTACATCCAAGCAGGTCTGCTCAAGGAGGAATATTATCTGCAAGAAGCAGAATGTCTAAAAAAACCATCTTTGCTGGTGATCAGAGAAATTGAGACAACAAACAGAGCACAGGAGGGAGGCAATCCCTCGTTTAAACCTGAGCGAGGAATCTGGCTGCCAGATCTGGGCTCTGCTGATGAGAGTGTTTAAAAACCAGTGGGGAGGCTTGCAATGCTCACAGGGCCAAATTCACCCCAGAAAAAGGTCCCTGGCTCCCCATTTGGCTGTGGCAGAGGAAGAGGCACAGAGAATGTTACCAGGGTTTGCCTCAGATGAGGGAAAACAAATTACTGTAGATCATCAAAGGTACCAAAGCCCCCAGAACCATCCTCATCTCTGCTGATAGCAGGGCTGGCTGTCCTGGCCCCTGAAAGGTTAAAAACACCATCAGGAAATCAAAGTAAATGACACCTGGGTGCCAGCAGCCTCCCACCTAGAGCTGCCATGCCTGCCAGGATGCCCAAGGCAAACCTGCTCACTGTTAAGTTATTTCATCCTTCCTGGCTGGCCTTCATTCCCGGGCTTTTACCTTCTCTCCTCCCCCATAATGCTTTAAAGAGCATCCTGGTGCTCCACTGATAGCTCTCAATTACTGTAGAGCCAGGAGATGTTTGCTTTTAATAAGTTTTCCTAAAGAGCAGAGCAGCGGTGCTTGAAAGGGATGGATATCAGAGCTCTGCCAGGCTGGGACCACCCCGAGGTGGCAGCTCCAGCTCCCAGCGCTGTGCCCGGGCCGTGCACACCCCCTGGATGGCTTGGACACCTTTCCCTGCTCATCCCCTGGCTCTCTAGCCTGGGGCTCCCTCTGCCTGTCACCGCACTGTGCTTGCTGCCCGCTGTCCCCACGGCTGGGGGGACATTTGGTGCTGCCGATGACAACTGGTGGCCAGACCAGGCATCACCAGAACCTCCTCCAGGAGGTTCCAAATCCATAACCCGAGCCCAGAGAACAGTGCCACGTTATTAGGGGAGCAGGGGAAGGTTTTCCCTCAGCTCATGTCCTGCCTTCTCCTTGACAGCAGCCCCTGAGAGCATCAGCGAGCACCAGCACCTCCTCCAGAGGTTCTACCACGACTCAAATTTGCTGGCAGCTCAAGTTTTAAAAATACTGATGGCTGCTAGACACAGAGCACAAAAAATCCCCACCAAAGTCAGCAATTATCTGGGCTTAAGTAGAAATTAATTGCAGGCACCAGGAGCTTCCAGCAGGAGTGCAGGCCCTGCAGGTGACACACGCAGACGTGTCACCCCCACTGAGTGTGGGGGAACAGCAGCACCCACGTTGCCATGGCTCTGCAGATCTTACAGGCTTTCCCACAGCAATGGTAAAAATAAAATCCAAAAGTATTCCCAGCTTGGATTTGCCTCCCTGCTGAGCATGGAGTTTGTATTGCCCAGCTGGGATGTGGTCCTTAACAGCAGCTCTGCCCAGGGGACAGGGACACCCAGCCACAGGGACAGCCAGTGGCAGGGACAGAGCCCTGGCATTGCAGAGTGTGCCCCCTGGGCTGGGTGTGCCAGAGCCTGGCAGAGATCAGGGACCTGGGAAACCTCACCCAGGGCTGCTGGAACCTCAGCTAGGAGAGGATGGCAGAGCCCTGCGTGTTCAGGGAGGGATGGCAGCAGCTTTCACTCCACGGCTCAGGTGGGACACAGAGGGGTGTGACTGAACAGCTGCACAGCACAAAAATGGCACAGAAGTGACAAAAGACTTTTGCAAAGCTCTGGTGATGCCAGGAGAGCACGGCTACCCACAGCCCCTCCCAGGAGCCCTACACCAAGCCACAGGAAAGGCACATTTTGCCTTCAAACATGTCCTGTGCTTCTCCAGTGTGGAATTCAGCTGCACCTGGATCCTTCTACCTCCAACTCCACACTCCCAGAGGAGCAAAATCTTTTGCTTCATCATTCCCAAGTGCCTCAACTCCAAGTAGGAAGGTGGAGAGAGCCCAAACCTGCTCTGTAGAGCCTGCCAGGAGTAGTTTGCAGGTGCTGTTCACCTTCTGCCATCATTTCCTGTGTCTGGAAGGCTGCTGTGTTACCTCTGTTGTGCTATCTCTCCCTCTGCTCCACATGCTGTCTCTCTCTGCAGGATTCCAGACCCCTCCCCTGCACTCCTGGTCTTCTCCCTCCTCCTGCAGCAAACCTGGGAGTACCACGGGCTGGCAAAGCCAGAAGCAGCAGCTTTGGGCTCTCCCTTCTCCCTGCTCAGAGCTGGAGCATCCCCAGCCAGGCTCTGTCGCACCTCAAGGAGATAAAGACAGGACAGGAGTTTTAAACTGTTTATCAGCAGGATGTGAAGCCTCCAAAAGGGAGAGCATGATAAATTCACCCAGAGAATCAGAGGCACAGAGCGCAGGGTGACGACTTATCCTTCACCATACACACAGATTTATTAAAAATTTAAAATTGCTACATAGATCTAAAGGGCCAGGTTATTTATTTTTGCAAGGCTGATCAATCACATGTGTCCCCACAGGATACCAGACCTTTAGCTACTCATCTGATTATTCCTGCTCTACCTGCTCCAGCCCCAGTGCTTAATATTTCATCCACATGGTTCCTGGGCAAAGCTGGAGTGGAGTCTGATCTCCTGGCAGAGCCTTTGGATTTTATCAGTTCCTACTCAAGGGCAGAGGTAGAAGGAAAGGAATAACTTTTCTTTTACCTTCTGCCCCTCCTTTCAAAGCCACAGATTTATCTTCAGTCATCACTAGCCTAAAAATACATAGGTTTTGATCATGAATGACAGAGGTGACGTGGTGTTTCATCTACCTGGGGAAGGGATGGCCAGAGGAGTCCTGGGAGTGTCACGTGTGCTCACCTGCCTCTCCTGCAAACCAGGCTTTAGCAGCAGAGCTGAGGCTTTCCATGGAGAAGGAGGGGAAGTGTTGGAAAGGCAGGGTTTTGTGGTCTATAAACTGCAAGGAAAAGCTCACACCGCCTCCCAAGCTGGCTCCAGCCATGTGTTCAATCTCACCCCCATCTCTGCAGGCCACCTGTGAATGCTGCACTGGCAGGACAAAAATGCAGCTCTGGGCTGGGGGGTGAGTCCACAGCAGGGCTGGGGGCCCTCCCCACAGCTCAGCATCCTCCAGGGCACATCTGAAGAGCTGAGGGAATTCTGCAGCCTGACACGCTGGGATTGCTGCTGCAAGGAGGCTGATCTGTCCCCTGGGAGGAGGAGGATGCTCAAAGCAGCTCCATCCACTTGGATTTTGCAGCAGACACACAGCCAGCAAAGGAGGCAGCACTGAAGCACCTGCTTGAGAGTCAGCAGCACTAAACACCTCCATCCCCACCTGTTGCATCTCATGGCATGTTCAGGCTCAACTCAACCTCTGGAGCCCAATCCCCACCATCATCCCGATGGATGAAGGCAGAGGATGAGCTGAGGAGTAACTGGGAAAGCTCCTGCTCTCCCCACAGAGTGCTCTGCACGGGACAGAGCCCCTGTCAGCCCCAGGCTGTGTTATTCCATGTGTCCCTTTTGTGCACAGGGCTAATTGAATGGTGATGGCAGTGCTAAGCAGCCCCCGTGCTCTGAGACCAGAGTCAGCTGAAGCTCTGAAATCGTGTAATTTTTTGCATGACTGAGTGTGCAGATGTAATAAAAAAAAAAAAAATAAATAAAAAAGGGAAGAGAAGAAAAGAAAGAAGGAAGAAATCAGGCCCTTAAATGAATCTATGATTGATGGCAAGGAATGGTTGGAGGAGTTGAGTTACAAAGAGGCCAGGGGGAATTGTCCCCTCTGGCCACGCAGGGGACGAGAGACATGCCCTGATCAAAGCTGTGCCCCCCTCAGAGCAGAGGTGCCCTGTCAGACCTCCTGTGTGAGGAGCAATAGGCTCATTAGCACACCCAGAGCTCATTAGGGAAATGCAGAGATGACAATTACCCCTCCAGCCATGCTATGCCAAGCGTGGACTCTGTCTGGCCGGAGGGAAAATGACGGGAAACTGACTGGGAGAGAGAAAAGCTGAACCCAGACCACTGAGAGCTTCCTGCATCCACACCACAGGAAAACCCTGCAGAGATATTGAAGACTGAGATGCCTCTTCTGAGAGCTCCTTCCCTCCTTTGCCAGGTTACACTTCTCCATCCAAGTCCTTTCCAGGGCTCCCACTGGAGAGCCACCAGTCCCTGCCCCAAGATGCCCAGGGCCATGTCCCTTTGTCCCTCTGACTCTCAGGTGGTGCACAGGCTTAGCAGAGGTGACAGATCCCTGGAGCAAGGTGAAGGATGGCATCTGGCATCCCCTGCTCCATCTCTGCATCTCAGCAAATCCCACAGGCAGGAATTCAGGGAATTCCTGGGATTCCCCCTCCTGGCTCAGGTCCCTCAGCCAAAGCCAACATTAAACCTGCTGCTGAGGCTTTGCACGGCTGTGGGTGCAAAGCAAACACCCCAGCACGGCCAGGGCACATCCAGGGAAGATTAATAAAGCCTGGAGGATTGACAAGGAAAGGCTGAAGGGGAAGAGCTGGCTGTTAATATAATTCCAGGCACGCCAGGTACCCCTATCACCCACATCAGGAGGAACAAAAAGAGTTTTCAGAAGAATCACGGTCAGTTAGCTAAAGATTTATTAATTTTATTCTTAGTGCACTTTAATTGCTCCTATAAATTAAAAATGAACTGATTCTGCACTGTGCAAAGTGACTGCATTCACCTAAAAAAATTGCACTTCAACTTTTAATTCCACTTCAATTGCACGCGGGCACCGCGGCAGCGCCGCTCCCGCCTGGCAGCCGGGCTCAGGCCCTCTGGAAATTGCCTTGGCAATCCCATTCCACCTCGGCTGAGCACATACATTTTTTAAAAGTTACTGCTGTGCCATACAGAGCGACATTAATTGAGTGTTAACGAGCTGTCTGATCAGCTTCCCACTGTCCTTATTACTGGACGTCAGGGTCTCTGCAATGTCCCAATTAAACGGAATCAAAGAATACTTAATGCACGGTAAACTGGTTCCCAGCCACTCGAACTGATTACCCAGCTGTTCCCTTTATTTGGGGCCCCATTAAGCCACACTGCACAGTCTATATTGCCCACTCAGCTCCTACATTCTGGGTTTAAATGGAGATTTTCAGGAAAGGCTGTGGGGTGTTTGGGATGGCAGACTCGGCGCCCTGCGTTTCATCCCAAAACAGGGTGGTGCAGAGATAAAGAATGAGAGGAAACAGCCTCCTATCCAACAGCTTCGATATTAGGAAAAGGGTTTTTCTCATGGCAAATGTTGGGAAACATTTGAAAAGACTACTCAGGGAATCACCATCCTGGAAAGTGTTCAAAAAACATGTGGATGTGGCACTTGAGGACATGGTTTAAAAGTGAACACAGTAGTGGCTGGACCTGATGATCTTAAAGGTCTTTTTCAGCCTTAAAGATTCTGAGATTCTGTAACAGAATCATCATAATTCAAATTGGGCACCTGGACTCAGTAGGCATTTTGTAGCTCCTGTTTTATTTAACCAGCTCCAGTGATAAAGATGGAAAGGGAGAAAATAACTTGAATCACTGATGAAGAAATCCCAGCATCCCAATACCAACAGAAATACAGAGCCTACAAAAACCCCACCTCCAACACAAGATAAGCTCAGGACATAGGAAAGGACCAGCAAACTCTCTCTGCATATCTGCTCTGGGCTGGCAGGCTGCTCTGGCATAAAATAAAGTGCTTCTGGTTTGGCATCCACCTCAGCTTGGGTGGGAAATACCAGTGCAAGAGATTTCCTGAGGAAAATCCCCCCAAGCCCTTGCTGTACGCTCTGAGGAAATACCCAGGGAGGCACAAAGTCTCCCAGCTTGGTCTTCCCTACTTCCAGATGGACTCGTTACCAGAAATGGGGAGTCAGTGAGGTCATTCTGGCCGGGTGGGGGGAGGAAACAACTTGACAGAGCACGTGGCTCCCCCATCACAAAATTTCTTTGGAGCTCTTCAATCGCCAATCCGAAGGCTGGGAGCATCCCTCTCCCCAGGATCACCCTTCCCACCAGGATCATCCCTGCCACGAGAATCTCACACGGCCACCAGGATGGCTGCAGAGCAGAGACACCCACTCATCCTCCAAAATGCCAACACTGCTCCAGCCAGTCCATACAAGTCCCACATCCCATGGAAGATCCAGGGATGGGGACAGAGCAGGGAGTCCCGCCCGCATCTTCAAGCTGCAGGAGGAAAGCTGCTCCAGCTGTCGGCGGTGACACCGGTTGAGATAAAAGAGAATTTAAGGTGCAGAGGAGAACCAAGCAGATCCTTGTAGATTGGAGGCGAACAAGATAAGGGAGCAATGATTAATACAGGCACATTACACGGGGACAATTCTGAGCAAACGCAATTTTGGCGGATGGGAAAACGCGATAGCGCCGCATCCTTACAGTCCCCGAGCAGAGGTTTCCCCGAGTCAGCCTCAGCCAGCCACGCTCTGGGGGCAAAGAAAACAGACTTTTAAGGATCATCAGCATCCAGTTTCAGGAGAAAAGCCCACGCTTCAGCCAGAAGGACATTCCTGGAGCTTGGGCAGTAACAGTTTTATTCGCTGTTATTTTACAAGACATTGGCAGAGCACGCAGTGCAATTATCAGAGACTTCGGCTCCCCCTGCTCCTAAATGGAACAGTCAAGGAAAATAGTCTAATTTGACAATTTTCAGTCAGTTGAAATGATACGTGGAGGAGACATGGAAGAAGGGAAGCGTATTATTCACTATTTGATAAATTATCCCCATTATGCAAGAGGCAAATGTGAGCAGGGACAGCAGAGGCGCTTTCGGCAGCCCCAAAGGGGAGCGCTGTTGTGGTGGGTGGAGAAACAGCCCTGCTCTGCTCAGCCCCTGCCTGTGAAGCCACAAACCCAAAGGAACAGGAGGAAAATGTTTGGCAGGGTCCAAAATTCATCACCCTCTTCTGCCACCTCCACATGTCCCTCTGCTCCTGGGAAGGGTCTCATTTTGGCCACACTTTTCCCTGTTTTTCCCCTATCTCCCCACCAATTCTTATCCTGGTCTGGGTATGGATTCCCTGCTCCTCCCAGCCCCAAACGATGCTGCAGACAGACACACACCCCAGGGGAACACCCACTGCTCTCCCAGACAAGTTCTCAGGGATCCATGTGAGCACAGACACCTCCTCCCCACACTCCTGCACCCCAAACCCCATCCCCACCACTCCTGATCCACACAAATATATTCATGAATTCGCTCAGAAAGTTCTCCCTGTGCTCGAGCGGGTGCTGCTTGTAATTGCTGGCGGCCAAAATCTGTTCTGTTTTTTCTGGCTGAGGTACCAGGCAATCATCAGCTGTAATTATTTCGAGTCTTGTTACAGATGGATCTCGGAGCTTTCAGTCTTAAGCAGAATTCATTATTCAAATGCTGGCTCCAGCCTCCTGCAGAGGGGTGGGCACGGGCGCTGCCGGCCCCCCGCCGCCACCGCCAGTGACAAACGCTCGTGGGGAAGGTGAGGATGTGGTGGGATCTGCTTGTCAAAGCCACCCCTGCAGCTCCCTGGAGTTCCCACCCCACTCATGCCTTGGCTCAGGTTTGATGCCAGGAGAATGGGGGTGTCTGAGGGGAGCAGAGCTGGGCGGCTGTGGGGAGCTGGGGATGTGGTCAGTACCAGCCATGCCAGGTCCAAAGAACTCCAAATTCCAGCTCCAAGCTCACTTTGGATACATGGCAGCACCAGAGAGGAGCCCTGGGGACTCAGGAGTGACTCCAAGGCCCTGGACAAGGTGTTACTACACCAAATCATGGAATCATTTAGGTTGGAAAGCACCCCCAGGATCATGGAGTCTGTTTAACCCATCACTGCCCTGTTAACTAAACCAGAGCACTCAGGCCCAGTCCAAGCATTAAATGGCAAAAGTGAAGTTGAAAAGGGAATAGGTTGGAGCTTTTTATTGACCAAACCACTAGTTTCAGCCTTTTCTTTTCAATTTTGAAGCTGCAAAAGTCAAATACTCAGGGATCCTTAAAATATATCAGGCAGAAAACATTCCCTTACCAAGGGAAAGCACCTGCAGGAATGGCAGGGGGCTCAGGGCAGGGCTCCCTGTGGTGCTCAGGCACAGCGACCTGGGGACCTGCCACTGAAAATCCCCCTGGTGACACTGCAGGAATCACAATTTACAGCAGGAAGACTCAAAGCCCAGCAGGAGCATCAGCCGTGGCTGCACAGTGTCCACCCAGACACTCACCTCGCTCCCCTCTGGCTCAGAATTCCCTGCCACAGAGCCAGCACATCCCTCTCCTCCTTCCATATGGGTTTCAGGTTTATGACACATCAAGATTTGCAAGGAAGGCATCTAATTCCAACTTTGCAGGCTTTGTGTGGGAAAAGTAAAAAGGGGATGTTTCCTGGCTGCCCCCTGGGCCAGAGCAGGAGCAACATCCAATTTAAAAAGTCAATATTTTCTGCAGGAAATCTCAATCATCTTCTTGTTTTGTTTTGTTTTTTCTTTTTTCCTTTTGGTCCAAAAGATGGGTTTTTTTGGTCAAAGTTTCCCAGGAGGAGGGGAAGAGGGATGCTCGTAGCAAGCAGCAAAGTGTTGCTAATCTTATGCACATACAAAATGGAAACACTGCTTCCTGGTGGGATTGCTGCTATTTTGTTTTTATAAAAATTTTAATCTCTGTATCCCTCCTGCTACTGTTTGTATTTTTCGTGTGTCTATTTGAAAAGCAAACAATATTGCCTGCTCCTGTGGCGCTCTGGGTTTGGGTTTTGCTTTACACTTATTTATTTTGCTCAGCAGTTTAAATTATTAGTCCCTGACCCTGCAAATATCTTGTTGCATGTGGATCCTGGGGCACACAAGTGAGACGTGCCCGAGGTTTATTTGCACTTTTGAGCACAGCCCTGGACCCAGGGGGAGGGAAATTAATTTGAACTCCAAAGAAGCAAACTCTGGTGATGCCCCCCAGCACAGAGGCCAGTTTGAGGTTTGTTGGTTCAGCACCCCTTGGTTTGGTGGACAGGCTGGAAATGGGATGGGGAGAGGCTTCAGCAGCTCTGGGGGATGCCAGGGGCTGTTGCTGTGTCCCCCTCTGAAAGCTGGGAAAACAGAAGGAAAAATCCCTTCCTGCTCCATCCCCACTTCCCCACTGCTTTGGGGCCAGGCATAGAGAAAACAGAAAAAAATTCTGTATTATATCAATATGAAACACTAAAAAGAGGGGGAAAAGGTCTCATTCTCTTTCCAGGAATGAAAATCTAAATAAAACAAGTCATCCCAGGAGCACCAGAGCCAGTGAACCCTGCTTCCCTCGGGATTTATGCCTGGAGCTTGAATGACAGAGGAAACAGCCTGTGGAGCTGGGGCTGGGGGAAGTTTCCCCCAAAGAGGGGTTCAAGATCTGCCCTTTTGGGATTCCCCAATCCCAGTTAAATCCTGCAACACAGCAGGAGGCTAAACCTGGGTCAAACCACGCTGCTCCTGTTCCACTTCCCTCCCTCTTTCTCATTCCCCACAGAAGCAGCTGAGCCCAGCTCCTCCCCACCCCAAAACCCCAGCCTGGGACCCTCCATCCCACAGGGGTGAACCCTCCCCAGGACCCCTGCCCAGCAATCCAGCCCCCCCTTTCCCCTATAAACTCCTCACTATCAGCCAAACCAGCCAAAACCATGAGGAAAATCCTTCCTGGGCAGCCAACAGCAAATCCAGCCCCACCACTGCCCTGGAAAAATGAGATTTCACCTCAGTGCACCCCAAATTCAGGGCTCAGCAGCTCCACTCTCCCTCCTTCCCTGGCAGTTTGGGGGTACCCAGGGGGTGGGGGGACCTCCTGTCTCCTGGGACACTCCCTGGACCCCCAAAGGACAGCAGGACCCAGCCCTCCTGTGCTGGAGCAGCTCCAGGGCCACCACCATGGGGATGGAACCCACCAAAGCAAGTCCTGCTCAGAACCAACTTGGAAAGACTTTAATTCCTCTGGGAATTCAATATGAATGTGTTCTGCCCCAGGCTGAGCCACAGGGAGGGCTCTCTGGGGAGCTGGGTGGCACTTGGGCACACTCAGGGACATTTGGTGACGCTAAACACAAGCCCTACACTTGCAGGGGGGTGATTTTGGGGAATGCTCCTTCTAAATCATTTTTTCATGGGGTATCAGGAGTGAAGGAGTGGAGTTTGTTTCACTGCAGCTCTCAGACACCCCACAGCAGAGTTTGAGGGTGATTTGCACAACGTGGCTCCCTGTTAGACTGAAAAAAACATGAAAATTCCTTTTCTGGAACCAGCAGAGCTGAGAGGAGGCAGCTGCACACAGCAACAGCTCCACTCACCTATTAAAAACCCAATCTTTCTATTGTAGCTAAGGAATTAAACCCAAAAATAAAGACATCCACAATTCACCCTCAGCCTCCTCCGCATCCTCCAGCTCTCCCACTCTGCAGGATGAGAGTGCAGAGTCCCCTCTTCCTCCTCCAGGGGCTCAGGGATGCTGGGAGGTCCCAGCCCACCTGCAGCACCCTCCCAGGTGTGCTGGGCTGGGAGAACCATCCCTAATTTCCCACAGCAAGGAAGTCTCAGATGGGGCCCTTGCTAGCAAGTGAAAAATGTGATGTGAATTAAAAACATGGGGGAAAGCACAGATATATCCCCTCCAAACCCCAAATCACATATTTATTAACGAAAGGCTCCATTTTTCATACCATAATGGAACTGGGGAGGGGTTTTCTGGAATCATTTGGGTTGGGAAGACCTCTTAGGCCAGTGATTCCAACCTTCTGAGCCCCCCTCCTGCCCAAACCTGGGGGTTTGGGGTCTGGGAGGGGGATCCCAAAACCAAAATTGTTCTAGAAGTGCTCTAAAATCCCAGCAGCAGCAGTACAGGGACAGGGGTGATCCTGCAACCAGGAATTTGGGAGGGAGAATGGCAGAAAATTCACCCCCTGATCCCCCCAGGGATGGGGATGTGCAACCCCCAGGTCACAGCTGAACCCCGGGGGTGCTGCAGGTGCTGAGGAGCCCACACAGGACCCTGGAATCTCACCCAAACCCACAGCAGCAGGGATATTTATTTCTGCCAGTTTACACACAGCTTTTGTGTCTCACTGAAAAACAAAAGCCCTGAAGAAAGGCAATTAAAATATTATAATTATTGGCGGTGGAGTATTTGCTTTTATCGGCTCCTATTTAAAAAGATGCAAATAGGGGCAGTTTTAGCATTCCAGTCAGCCCAGCTCCCTCCTGCAGGGATGGAAATATTTGCTTTAGTCAACTTTGTTGTGCTGATTTCCTACTTTCCCTTATTTTCCCCTTATTTTCCCATCATTACACTCACTCCCCTCCCTGGCACCGAGTCCCTTTTGCTGGTTTGGTCTTTTTCCTGGGCTGGGCCCCGTACCTGGGGTGTCCCCAGTGCTCCAGGGGGACACTGAGCCACCCTGGGGGTGCACTGGGGTGAAGCCCCCTTCCCATGCTCGAACCCCCCAAGCTGGGGGGGTCAGGAGCCTGGGGGGGCTGGAGGGGGACAGGGAGAGGCTGTTCTACACCTGGGGTGGGGGATTTTGGGGGGCTGCAGGGGGAGAGGGGACACAGGGCTGGAGGGGGACAGGGAGAGGCTGTTCTGCACCTGGGGTGGGGGATTTTGGGGGGCTGCAGGGGGACAGGGAGGCTGTTCTGCACCTGGCGTGGGGGATTTTGGGGGGCTGCAGGAGGCAGGGGAGGCTGTTCTGCACCTGGCGTGGGGGATTTTGGGGGGCTGCAGGTGGGGCAGGGCTGGAGGGGCAATTCTGAGCCGAGAGCGCCCTCCTCTGGTCACTGCCGCTGGTCACAGCCCCGCCGGGACCCCGGGGCTGGGCAGGGGGTGTGACAGGGCTGGGGGTGTGACAGGGCTGGGGACATGTGCCATGGGCTGGGGATGTGACAGGGCTGGGGACACGGGCTGGGGAACATGGGCTGAGGGACACGAAGATGTGTGACAGGGCTGGGTGAGATGTACCATGGGCTGTGAGACATGGGTTGTGGGACAGGGGCTGGGTGACATGGGCTTGGTGACACGGGCTGGGTGACACGTGCCATGGGTTGTGTGCCAGGCACTGTGTGCCGTGGGGTGAGTAGCATGTGTCATACGCAGTGGGCCATGTGCCATGGGCTGTATGAAATGTGCCATGGGCTGGGTGACACGTGCCATGGGTGGTATGACATGGGCTGGATGCCATGGGCTGGGTGACACGTGCCATGGGCTGTATGAAATGTGCCATGGGCTGGGTGACACGTGCCATGGGCGGTATGACATGGGCTGGGTGCCATGGGCTGGGTGACACGTGCCATGGGCTGTATGAAATGTGCCATGGGCTGGGTGACACGTGCCATGGGCGGTATGACATGGGCTGGGTGCCATGGGCTGGGTGACACG
Source organism: Haemorhous mexicanus (assembly GCF_027477595.1). Taxonomy (NCBI): domain Eukaryota; kingdom Metazoa; phylum Chordata; class Aves; order Passeriformes; family Fringillidae; genus Haemorhous; species Haemorhous mexicanus. Next base: position 3,333,932 of record NC_082364.1, read on the forward strand.
TGCCATGGGTTGTGTGCCAGGCACTGTGTGCCGTGGGGTGAGTAGCATGTGTCATACGCAGTGGGCCATGTGCCATGGGCTGTATGAAATGTGCCATGGGCTGGGTGACACGTGCCATGGGCTGTATGAAATGTGCCATGGGCTGGGTGACACATGCCATGGGCTGTGTGCCATGGGCTGGGTGCCGTGGGCTGTATTAAATGTGCCATGGGCTGGGTGACACGTGCCATGGGCTGTATGACATGGGCTGGGTGACATGGGCTGGGTGCCATGGGCTGGGTGCCATGGGCTGTATTAAATGTGCCATGGGCTGGGTGACACGTACCATGGGCTGTATGCCATGGGCTGGGTGCCCATATGACATGGGCTGTGTGCCATGGGCGGTATGACATGGGCTGGGTGCCGTGGGTTCTGTGTCATGGGCTGTGAGACATGTGCCATGTGCAATGTACCCTGTGCTGTGTGCTTGGGACCATGCACACTTGGCCCTGTCCCATGTGCCACATTCAGTGTGCCCTGTCCCATGTGCCCTGTCCCATGTGCCCTGTCCCATGTGCCACATTCAGTGTGCCCTGTCCCATGTGCCGTGTTCCACATGCCTTGTCCCATGTGCCCTGTCCCGTGTGCCCTGTCCCATGTGCCACATTCAATGTGCCCTGTCTCATGTGCCATGCACAGTGTGCCCTGTCCCATGTGCCCTGTCCCACGTGCCTTGTCCCATGTGCCCTGTCCCATTTGCCCTGTCCCATGTGCCACATTCAATGTGCCCTGTCTCATGTGCCATGTTCAGTGTGCCCTGTCCCATGTGCCCTGTCCCACATGCCCTATCCCGTGTGCCCTGTCCCATGTGCCATGTTCAGTGTGCCCTGTCCCATGTGCCCTGTCCCACATGCCCTATCCCGTGTGCCCTGTCCCATGTGCCATGTTCAGTGTGCCCTGTCCCACGTGCCTTGTCCCATGTGCCCTGTCCCATTTGCCCTGTCCCATGTGCCACATTCAATGTGCCCTGTCTCATGTGCCATGCACAGTGTGCCCTGTCCTGTGTGCCCTGTCCCATGTGCCCTGTCCCACATGCCCTGTCCCGTGTGCCCTGTCCCATGTGCCATGTTCAGTGTGCCCTGTCCCACATGCCCTATCCCGTGTGCCCTGTCCCATGTGCCCTATCCTGTGTGCCCAGTCCCAGGTGCCACGTTCAGTGTGCCCTGCACAGCTCTGGGCTCTCACACACCCTGTGTGTTCCTGCTTTTTGCTTTCAGTGTTAGAGACCAAGCAGGTGACAGAGAGGCCACCAAGAGCCCATGTCCCCATGGGCCACCACAGCTCCTCAGCAGCGTGCCACTTGCTGGAGCCCCTGCACCAGTGGGTGACCCCCGGACCCCCCCACCACCAGGCACAGGGGGTGGAGAGCTGGATTTAGGCTGGGATCCATCCCTGGGGACAGGACAGGAGAGGGGACAGCAGGACTGGACAGGTACCCACCCCTCAGTCCAGCCAAACCCAGCACTCATCACCTGGGGTCCCTCCCTGGGGACAGGAGAGGAGGGACAAGGGGCAGGACAGGTGTGTCCATCCCTCATCCAGCTAAAAGCAGGAGCCACCAGCCCCCCCAGCCCCAAAGGTCTTTGCCCCCTTTTACACTCACAAAGCAGCTTCCCTCCTTGTCCAGCCGCCCCCCCACAAGCCTCCGAGGGTAATTAACTCTCTAATTAAAGATTGGAGCGTGGCTGTTGTTGGGTTTTCCCCACAGGGACAGTCCCACATCTGGGCAAGGATTATCCAAAGCCGTGTGCTGGCTCTGGCCACGGGGTTTGGCTTTGGGAAGGGCATTCCAAGGTGCAGAGGAGGGGCAGGACAGGCTGCTCCCCATCCCTCACTCTTGGGGTTGGTTTTGGGAAAGCAGAGAGCAGGAGGGAGGAGAAAGGAAGGGAAAATTGTTGTGAGGGTCCAGGGACAGCCTGGCTCCCACCCACGGTCCCAGCCATGGTGCTGAGCAGGACAGGTGGGCAAGGAGACACCCCAGGGAGCTGGGATTGGGAATGACCTGTGGAACCAAACCTTTTGCATTCTTTCCCCCCCCCCCCCAAAAAAAAATATATGAAAAAAAATAATGTCTCCTGCATTTTCACCCCATCAGTGGGATCAGTGTTGGGTAAATCCCTGGAGAAAAGCCAAGGGGGCCAAGGGGAAGCCCAGCCTGGCACCAGCTGCTCACCCCCAGCCCCTGGGGGTCCCCCTGTGTCCCCCCGGGCTCTCCCAGCCCCTTTCCTCACCCCCCTCCCTGCACAACCCCGGGCAGGGCTCAGCAAGGCTCTTGTCCCACGTTATTAAGTTTACCTTGCTCATAAAGCCCTCAAGATTATAAAAATGCAAAAAAGGCCCTTTCTGTTCACCTCCCTCATCCTCTGCTTTGCACTTTCGATCAGATTCCAGCACAGCTGACTAATTTCCCTGCTTCCAGCCCTTTTTGCTGCTGGGGGGAATTCTGTGGGATCAGCCAGCCCTGAATTCTGAATTCCACAGAGGTGGAACCCACCTAAACCCCATTTTTCTCCCCTGTTTTGGAGCAGATCTCTGGTTTTAGGCTCTTTCCCAGCCTCTACCAACCAGCTCAAAGCAACAGGCTGATATAAATGAATCAGAGCCAGACTTTTTTTCTTTTTATGTCTCTACAGTTTGGCCTTGTTGTGGAAAAATCTATATTTTAACCCTAATTGTCTCCCGGTGGTAATGATTAAGGCATGGCTGGGTGATTTGCATTCCAAATGCCACAGGGCTCTTGGTCCAGCCTGGATGAATCCCAGGCTCAGTGTCCAAACCCCATTAAAAAAAAAAAAAAGGGAAAAAGAGCCCATTAATGTGCACTTGCTTTTGATATGGTCTTTGGGAGCTTCACTCCTCCAGCCACAGTTCCTGCTCCCCATCTGAGCATCAAAGAGGGGAAAAGCAAAAATTCCCAGAGATTTTTTTCCCCTGGAGCTGCTTTCCCACCTCCTCCTCACAGATTTGCCCTGCACGAGGAATTTGGGATAATTCCCCCATCCACACACACACACCTGTGGTTAATAAAACTTCCCCAAGAGGGGAAAACCTAAAATAGAGTCATTCTTTGGGGAATTGCAAAGTTATATTTGGAATTAAACACAATAGACCTGAGATAATTACATAGCCAAAATATCTATATATAAAAATATTTCCTATGAAATCTGCATATTAAAAGAATTCCCACGAGAAATCACACAAAGCAGCAGAAATTGGAGAGTGGAAACAAGTTTGTAAATAATGAATATGTATTTAAAAAATGAAATATATTCAAGTTAGGCAGTGGAGGGGTTGCTAGGCTGGTAAATATCAGCCTATAAAGAGCAAATTGCAATGGAGCCGGAGTTTATTTAGTCTTATGTGAGGTTTTGTAAAGGCTCAGTCCAACCTTCTCTGCAGCTCCATAAATGGAGTTTTCCATTATTGTTTTGCAGATTAAAACACACAGGCTGCAAGTTGAGGAAGGACATTAACCTTCTTTTTTATTACCTTTTATAAAGTGATATAACTGGCTTTATTATATTTTCAACTTTCAATGGAATGAGCATTTTTACTGGGATTTACACATTCCCCCTGCAGCTGGGGGAGCTTGGCAGGGTTGTTACAGGGGATGAAACCTCAGCACCCAAAAAATAAAAAGAGTTAGAACAATTGCAGATCACATCTTTATTCATATTTGTCAAAAAAAAAAAAAAAAAAAATCAGGAAAACAGCCCCACAAAATGTAGGAAAACCAGAGTGCACATACAGGAAAACATGGCTGGAATAAATTAAAGTGCAATGCAAATCCTGCTAGGGATCAGCATTTGGAAAAGGAAACTAAAAATGATGTCTCTCGACATTAAGAGCTGAAAAAACATCCCCACTTCAAATTAATTTTGGATCCACTGCCTTCCCAAGAGGAATCTCGGAGTCCTGCTGGATCCCTGGCCAGGCTGCCACTTTCCACAGGAGAGCAAACCCAGCTGGCACCAAAAACATCCAGTCCCACCCCATTCCCAGGAGGAAATATCTCCCTTACACAACTCCTGGAGCCTTGAGGGTCGCTGAAAACAAGGAGGGAAAGGGAACGCGCTCCCGTATTTTAAATTACATGAGTCTGGGGCTGGCTTATCCCCTCCTGCCTCCCCAGCAACCCCACCTGAGCCTATAAAACCCTTCCCAAAAGCTCTTTCCTCGCCAAACACGAGCCCAAGCCCCACAGATGTGAGCAGAATCACGGCAGCAGCAAGATCAGTGTCCCCTCAGGCACAGCTGTACCTGGGAGCATCCAGCCGAGCGTGCCTAATAAAGCCGAGGAGGAATTTCCTTCCCTGTTCCCATCAAAGCTGATTAGTGGGAGCCACTAACGAGCCCTGCCAGCAGCTGGATGGCCCCTCTGCTTTTTGCTGCAGTGGGAATGGCCGTGATTCAGGCCCCCCAGATCCTAGCTGGGGATTGTCACGGACATGTTTTATGAAAAATCCTTTTGACAGGATTTTTCTCATGAGAAGCCTCAGAGGAAAAGAAAAACAAGAATTATCTGCTGCTGTGGAATGCAACAGATGCATCTTTGATTGGTCCATGTGAGTTGTTTCTACTTGATGACCAATCACAGGTCCAGCTGTGTGGGACTCTGGTCAGTCACAAGATTTTATTATCATTCATTTCCTTTCAAGCCTTCTGATGAAATCCTTTCTTCTATTCTTTTAGTACAGTTTTAGTATATCATTTTCTTTTAATATAATATATAACATAGAATAATAAATCAGCCATCTGAAACATGGAGTCAAGATTGTCATCTCTTCCCTTGTCCTGGGACCCCGGGAACACCACCACAGGGGATGGGCACAATGCCAGTGCCCCCATGAAAATAAATTCTCCCTGGTGTCTGCTGTGATATGAGACCAGAAATAGAGCAAAGCAGGCTCCAGCTTGGGAATAAAGGAAAGAACTTTATAACTTACAAGATGAAAAAAAGGAACACACAGAATGAAAACCTTCCAAAAACATTCCTCCTCTTCCTCCTCCTCCCAGTTTCCACCACCACACAAAAGCTCCAACCTCCGAACCAAGAGAGAGTTCCCCTGGGCGTTCTCTGCTTTTAACCCCCTGTGTTCTCAGAGGTGTGTCCATGTCCTCAGTGGCCACACCAGGTGCCAGTATTCAAATCTGAGCACTCATGGGTTTGACCACAGCCTCCCAAAAGAACTCACTTCCTTATCAAACCAGGACAACATTAAAAAACCGAGCTTCACCCCAAAAGCTGGAGGAGAGCAGGGTGCAGGATTTGGGGATTTGCCTCACCACTGCTCCCACATTCCAAAATCTGCCCAAGCCCCAGTCCCATTTTGGTTCACCCCAAAACACAGAGCCCTAGAGGCCACAGAAAGTGAACGAGCGTGGTCTGGGGTGTTGCCACAGGGCAGGGGTTTCACGAAGGGCTGAGGTGCAGAACAGGAGAAGGTGAGGAACACAAGCATCAGTACAAGAACAGGTGAAGAACATAAGTGTCAGTGACTGAGTGACCCCAGTGCAGCCTCTGCTCTCAGCTCCAAGGGTCTGGGGAGCATGGCCAGAGCCTGGGTGCATCCTGCCAGCTGCAGGGGCAGCACCACATCTCCCGGGGGGATCTGGGGCTGTGAGCTGATGTCTAAAGCTGCCCTGTGACCCCAAGGCTTTGAAACCACCCAGTGATTGGTTCAACCACAGCAAAGAGGTCTGAGCAGCCAGAGCTCTGAAACAGGGAGGGATGAGGGGGGAAGAAGGTTTTGCTGGGCCAGCAAATATTTATTGATAGCATTTTAAATAAAATATTGCAATTAGCATAGACATTATCTTCAGTCCTATACAGAAATCATAGAATAAGAGAATGGCCTGGGTTGGAAGGCAATTTAAAGATGATTTTGTTCCACTCCCTGCCATGGGCAGGGACACCTTCCACTATCCCAGGCTGCTCCAAGCCCTGTTTAACCAAGTTGGGCACTTCCAGGGATCCAGGGGCAGCCACAGCTTCTCTGGGTCCCTGTGTCAGGCCCTCACCACCCTCACGGGGAATAATTCCCTCCCAATATCTGATCTACTCCTGCTCTGTGTCAGGCTGAAGCCATTGCCCCTTTTCCTGTTGCTCCAGGCTCTTGTAAAACATCTCTCCCCATCCTTCTCGTTGGCTCCTTCAGGTGCTGGGAGGATGATATTTGGTTACCCCTCAGCTCCCCTTCTCCAGGCTGAACAACCCAAATTCTCTCAGCTTTTCCTCCCAGCAGAACTGCTCCATCACTCTGATGATCCTGGTGCCTCTCTCCAGCAGCTCCAGGTCCTTCCTGAGCCGGATGGACCTCTCTGCTCCCCGAGCCCATGGAGAGAGGCCAGAAACAACAGGATTTGGGGATTTTCCTCCTCTGTAGGAGCAGCAACACAAATGTGGGCACATCTGGAAGTGAACCATCCCTGGGAAGAGCAGGAGGCTGAGCCAGGGCGTGGGGAACAGCCCATCCTGGTGGGCACTGCCACCACTCCGCGCTGCCGTCGGCCAGTGTGAGGGCAGGTCTGATATCCATAAATCAACATATTCCTCATTTCCAGGCATTGCAGCCTGACAGCTGTTACATGAGCACATTGTTAGGAGCTGTCAGGCGCTGATACATAGTGCCTTTTACAACATATGTTGACTTTTATCTAATGTTGTTCCATAATTAGCCCCAGGGAGCGGGAATCTGGGCAGCCGGCTGGCTCTGTGATCTCAGCTAACCTTTGCTGCTGGGGGGAAAAGGGCACAGCTGGGAGGGCTGAGAGCTTCCATGGATGCAGGAGAGGGCAGGTGGAGTGTGGATGGGAGTGGTACCCGCAGTCCAGCACCTGGGGATGCTTCCATGGATGCAGGAGAAGGCAGGTGGAGTGTGGATGGGAGTGGTACCCACAGTCCAGCACCTGGGGATGCTTCCATGGATGCAGGAGAAGGCAGGTGGAGTGTGGATGGGAGTGGTACCCACAGTCCAGCACTGAGGATGCTTCCATGGATGCAGGAGGAGGCAGGTAGAGTGTGGATGGGAGTGGTACCCACAGTCCAGCACTGGGGATGCTTCCATGGATGCAGGAGAAGGCAGGTGGAGTGTGGATGGGAGTGGTACCCACAGTCCAGCACTGAGGATGCTTCCATGGATGCAGGAGAGGGCAGGTGGAGTGTGGATGGGAGTGGTACCCACAGTCCAGCACTGAGGATGGAGCAGGTCTGGTTCCTTTCTGCAGTGCCTGAGTGCTTTGGAGCCATCTAAGAGATAAAATAAAGCCCCAAGGGATTTGGGAGCTTCCCTCCTGGATGGAGCCTTGCTCCAAGCAGGGTCATGGCCCTGGGGGTCTGGGATGAGGAGGGGACCAAGAGGTTCTTCTCTCATGCATGGATGGAGAGGGAAGACAGGGATGATTTACTGGCCAAGATGGGAGATAAATGAAGGAGCAGATGGTGGAGTTAATGAGTGGAAAGGGTAGATGGATGGACAAAGAGACAATGGAGACAATGTGATAATGGATGGTTGCATTTCTACCCAGATAAGGACAAATGTGCCAGTCCTCACAGTCTGGCTCCTGTCTAGGACCTGTGATGGTGCCCACTGAGGACAGTCCTTGGTCACTGTCCCTCTCACCACCCCGTGGTCCATGTCACCCTTCAGGAGCTCTTTTGCTGTCACCAAAAATGATTCCATTCACTCTGAAATATCCCCAGGCTCCTGCTCCACCAAAACAAGCACCAGAGTGCTCAGAACATGTTGGTGTCTCTGGAACAGCTCCGAGCTTTGAGGAGAAGCCCCATGGGACCGATGGCTGCAGGGAGGGGACACTGTCCCCCTGCAGCCCCTGGCTGCCTGGGCTGTTTTCCCTTCCTCGCTGCAGCTGCTCGAGCTTGAAAAAACAGGAGAGGAAAAATAAATCAATAAGACACCAAGATAAATATGCTTTCCATGTTGCAGCCGATTCCTCTGGACGTGCCGTGGTGGCTGCATAATTCATAAACTCACCCCTAATATGCAAATGGGGCAGCTGCTGCCAGGCTGGCCCAGAGGGACCCAAATTTTCCCCCACTGGCAGACAATCCCCTGTTGTGTGTGGTTTGGGGTGCAGAGTTGTGCGTTCATGTTCAGCAGCAGTGTACTCCTTCCCTTCCTGCAGCTGACATCATTCTGGGCTGTGGGGTGAGAAAACATTCCTTCCTCCTGGTTTGCATTCAGCCTGTCCCTGCTGTGATCCCTGGTGTCACCCCACGGGGTTCCTTGGGGGTTCGGGGCTTTCAAAGATGCTTCACTCCCTGGCACAGTGCAGGGATAACACCCAGCACAGGGTTCCTTCCCCCAGAAGCTGCCCTGGCTGCAGAAATTCTCCTTTTGGGGTCTGGAACACACACACACCCCACCACAGAGTGATCCTGGGGCAGCCCCACCTCTGGAAAAGGCTGGAGAATGAGGCACAACTCAGCTGCAAGTGCCCAGGAGAATTCTCTTGGGGAATAAATTCCTGCCCAGCCCTGGCCAAGCACAGACCCCTCCAGCTCTGCATCCACCCATTCCAAACTTTCAAGGCAGCATTTAATCTCTCCTCACATAAGCCATGTCTCTGAGAACAAACCTCAGCCAGAGCCCAAGAAACTTCTCCACAGTGAAGGATAAAAGCCCCTGCATGTGTCTAATGCTGCATCAGCCAACTCACCCACCCCTCCTTGTGGGGGCAGAGCTGCACAGCCCCTCTCACTGCAGGGTTACTGTTGTTTTGCTGGGGAAATCCTTTTTTCCCATTTTTTTACACTGCCCACTTCACTCTGGATCACTGGGGGGGATGGTCCAGCCAAAGATTTCCCCAGGTGCTGCATGTCCGTGGAACCAAAAGGATTTGTGCCACCACATCAGGGGTGAGACATTCCCCCTGTCCCATGGAACCCATCTCCTGCCCACAGCCCCCCTGGATGGGTTTGATCTGAGGATCCAGGTCTTTAAAAAGGAAAATTTCACAGGCATTTCCTTCCCATCCTTCAGACAAACACAACAGTGGAGGAAAGCACCCGGCTAAGACCTTGATGCAGCAGAAGGGCAAGAAAACCTACGTGCTTTTATGAGGGATTAGAGCCAACTTAGTTGTGTCTTAAGCTACTAAAGGCTTATAAAAGCCCTGAAGAATAGGCTGCACTCCTTGGAAAAACCTCCCAGGGCTCCACTAAAAATGTCAATTTAAAGTTGGAGTGCAGCCTGCTTCAGTGCAGGGCCGTGCTCTGCAAACAGCAAGCCTGGAGAGGGGAGTTTGGGGGAGAAAAAATGGGATTTGGGTCCCCTGCATGGATAGCACAGGGCTGAGGGGCAGCTGGGAATAAACACTGTTTGTCAGTACGGGTGAGAATGATGGGTGTTATAGAACTCAGCACCAAGTTCTCAGCCAGAAAAGCAGTTTCTTGGTGATTTTAGCACTGCAGCATCCTCAGGGACTGGTTTCAGGCAGCACATGCAAGACCAGGATCTGACCTCGGGATGGGCCGTGTCCTGGCAGGGAATGCTGGGGATGGAGCCCACCTTGCTCAGCTCCCAGCTGAGGTTCTCCCTTTCCAGGGACTGCCCACAGCCTTCTCCTGCTTTCCCCAGCTCTGTGCTCCTTCCTCCTCCATCCCACCCGCTCAGCTCACCAGGAGGGGCTGCTTTTCCCAGATAAATGGCTTAATTAGCTTCCTATTGACTCAAGGAGCACATTCCTCTGGCAGGGCTGGGAAAGGAGAGGCAGGGGAGCACATCCTGCATCCCAGCAGCACCACGGGCTGCCAGGATGGAAGGCTCTTTGCCCTATGGAATCACAGCTGAGAAAGGCAGATCCAGCCCCAGGAGGGGTTTCTGGTCCCTGCATGAGCATTTGTGTGAGCATCCCTGGAGCAAATTCCATCCTGTATTCCCTGGGAGAAGAGGAAAGCACAAAGGGTGAGACTGTGGCAGGAGGAGAAATCCAATAAACAAAATTATTTCTTTATTTTTGGGGAGGTGGGGTAATAAAATGAAATTAAATGAAATAAAATAGTAAATAAAATATAATAATAATAATAATAATAATAATAATAATAATAATAATAATAATAATAATAATAATATTGCAGCTGCTGGACAGTAAGTCTGGAAATCCAAGCACGAACACCAAATATGTCTGCAAGACACAGGAAAAAATTTTAATTTTGGAAACTGGCAATAGATTTGAGATAGCTGGAGAACAATCAGCGCTTCCCTCTGTGCCTGGAGGGACTGACAAACTTTGCATAAACAATTTTCTTTCCCTCTGATGTGGAAAAGCTGCCATGGAGCAGTGGGAGAGGCCAACGCTGGTCCCCGCTGACTTGGGGAAGCCAAGCCCAGAAGGATTCCTTGGGAAATGACATTATTGGCCCAGAGCAGCAGGATGGGGGGAATGCAATGGGAGAGGGGGAAGCAGCAGCTCTGATCTCTGACCCAGGGATCCTGTGCTGCTTCCTAATCATGAACTCTCAACCTGGGCACCCTGACCTCGCAGGAAAAGATATTTCCCTGCCAAGTTAATTGCCATCCATAGAAAACAGAGTGGAGGGGGGTGGGGGTAGAAATAATCCCTTTTCCAGGCAAACCCCCCAGACTGCACCATCCCGAGACAAGCACCAGCACTAGAATATTAATGTGGTGGAGGATGCTGTCCACCTCAGCCAGGCACCAGCTCCAGCACAGCACAGAGATACCAGGAGCTCAATTTGTGTTTGCCTGAGCCAAGGAGAAAATCTAATTAAACATGGCGTGGGGGCTTGGAGGAGCTGGGGATGGGGCAGGAATATAAAGCATGGCTGCTTCCTGCAGATCAGAGGGCAATATTAATAAACCCACGGAGGGGGACTGTGGGATCAGCTGGTAATATTGATAAATGTAAAGCAAAGACAAAGCAGCCTGGGAATATTGGATGGTAAAGCTGATAAAAGGACAAGCAGGGATGCAGGCAGCCCTGTTGTCCTCCTGGAATGAGCAGTGCAGCTTCCCAGTGGGATGGCACTGAGCATCCCAACAGCCCCCAGCTGGGCATGGGGGAATTATGGCCTCCTGGGCCTCTACATCTATTCCTGTGACCCAAAAGGTGCAGCCCCAGAGCAGCACAGCTGCCCCGCACACCCCAGAGCCAGGTCAGGGTGGGGAGAGGCTGTGGAGACACAGGCACAGCATCTGGGGTTCAGCCCTGGAGCTGGGGGAGCACTGGGAATGGGGAGCAGGGACACAGCAGTGGGAGAGCACAGTGGGGTGGGCTGGGGGCACAGAGCCCTGGAGGAGCTCCCTGCTTGCTCCACCAGCTGCAAGGATTGCTGTGGATGCAGCAGGGATGGGGCAGAGGGCATGGCACAGCTCCCTGCAGCTCCCCATTACCTGCAGCCTTCATCTGGAGCATGAGGTGAGAGTTTCTTTCCTTCCACCCTCGGCAGAGTGACCTTGAGTGTCCCCAAAGCCCCTGGTGTGGGACTGTGCTCCCCCAGCTGAGCACCCAGCACTCCCCACCCCTGCCAGCAGCACATCGAGCCAGGGCATCAAAAAGAGCCACTGAGTGTGTTTTAAATAAAAGATCTCATCTTTCAGAGCTATTGGAGTGATGATTTAAACATGAAGTCAAAGGCAGTAATGGTGTTGTCAGAGCCGTGGCGGTAAATCCAATCAATAATTCACTGATAGCAGAAACTCCAGCCAGACCTACCTGTGGAGGGCACAGAGCCTCCCCCTGCAGCATCCCCTGCATCCCCTCACCTCCCTGCCAGCTCCTGCCAGCAGAGGTTTGGCTCCCAGTGGGGCTGGGAGAGAGCCAGGAGCCAATCTGGGGCTCCATGGGAGGGGAATGCTGCCTAGCTCAGGGAGGTGAAATAAATTTGTTACCTGGGGACAGGTGTTCAAAATGCTGGGAGCACCTCGGCTCTGATTGCAGCTCAAGGCATTTTCTCAGCCCCTGCACCCTTGGAGAGAGTCCAAACTGCCCTCAGGAAATGTCAACTGTCCTTGAGAGGCTTAAAAGCACTGCCAGGGGACCGTGCCCCAGGCCATCAGCACGGCTGGGCTGCCCACCTGCACTGGGGGGACTGGTGACACTGGGGGCTCACAGCTGCCATGCACACCAGGGCCATCCTCCCCCAGCCCAGGGAGCATCCCTGTGGCCCACACAGCCTGGGTGAGCTCCAGCAGCATCATTCTGATGCCTTAGGAGTTCAGCTTTTCTATTTTCCATCTATTTGTAACCTGCAGTTCTTTAGTGCAGAACTCCAAACCCCACACACAGTGGGAGCTGCTGCTTCCCCATCTGGGGCAGACACAACAATTCCTCTCCAGGCCTGGCACTCAAGGACACCTCACTGCCTCAGGCCCCAGAGATGGAAACAAAAGGGAGTTGGGGCAGCAAACTTGGGGTCAATGCCTTCATTAGCTGGAGCTGGAATTGGCAGATTCACCCCCAAAATGCAAATGGACCAAAGTTATAAAACTTAGGTTAGGGTTAGGGTTAGGGTTAGGGTTAGGGTTAGGGTTAGGGTTAGGGTTAGGGTTAGGGTTAGGGTTAGGGTTAAGGTTAGGGTTAGGGTGAAACCCGTGAGTCCATTTTTGGGTGCAGCCCCTGGGGGTTTTTGTCTACCCTAAATGTACCTGAAGGCCCTTCAATAAATAGATCTGCTTTTCATTCTCCTAATTTTGTCTGGCCTCTGCTTTTAGGCAGCCCCAAAGGCATCAATTCAGCTGCACAATGCTGAGTCACAGCCCATCCACCCTGAGTGTGCCCCTCACTCCCTCTGAAGCAGCGTGGATCAGTTCTCCTGTGCCTCCAGCTGGGAGGATTCCTCCTCCTTCCCGCAGGGTTTCACCAGGCCTGGAACAGAGCCGGATGGCAGCACCTGGACAGCTCCCCAGCATCTTCCCAGCCTTGCTGGGACCACGGCAGGACGGTCCCTGATCCCTGCACCGACAGAGCAAAGGTGTGCAGGGTCCAGGGCCGCCTCAGCCCCCACTTTTGGGGAGCAGGGATGTGGGAACTGCCTTTCTCTGCATCCCTGCTGCCCCCTGGAGCGGGGTTTAACTGGGAAGCCCCAGAGCTGGCACCCCAAAGATGCTGCAGTGCCCTGAGCTGCATCCCTGCTCACCGGGGGGGTTCAGCTGGGACCGGGGTTTAACCCTGGGGCCGACTCTAAGGATGCTGCACGGGCTGAGCCCTGTCCAACGTGCTGAGAGCAGCACCTGTTCCAGCCCCTGAAAGCCTTGCAGGGAGGCTGGGGGGGACTTGGTGCAGACCCCAGCGCTGGGGGGTAGCTCAAGGGCAAGCAGGGGGACGGACAGACAGACAGACAGACAGACAGAAGCATCCCCTCCACCCCGGTGCTGTGGGGGACACACGGAGCACAGCGATGCTGGAGGCGGTCGAGGCAGCCTCCTGTCCCTCGGAGCGCATCTCCAGCGCCGGGAGCTGCCGAGCCGGCACTGCCACCTCGTGGCACGGCCACCAGCGAGCCTGGGGACAGCGGGGCACGGCCACCAGCGAGCCTGGGGACAGCGGGGCACGGCCAGCAGCCTGGGGACAGCGGGGCACGGCCACCAGCGAGCCTGGGGACAGCGGGGCACCACCACCAGCGAGCCTGGGGACAGCGGGGCACGGCCACCAGCCTGGGGACAGCGGGGCATGGCCACCAGCGAGGCTGGGGACAGCGGGGCACCACCACCAGCGAGCCTGGGGACAGCGGGGCACGGCCACCAGCGAGCCTGGGGACACCGGGGCACGGCCAGCAGCCTGGGGACAGCGGGGTACGGCCACCAGCGAGCCTGGGGACAGCGGGGCACCACCACCAGCGAGCCTAGGAACAGCGGGGCACGGCCACCAGCCTGGGGACAGCGGGGCATGGCCACCAGCGAGCCTGGGGACAGCGGGGCACCACCACCAGCGAGCCTGGGGACAGCGGGGCATGGCCACCAGCGAGCCTGGGGACAGCGGGGCACGGCCACCAGCCTGGGGACAGCGGGGCATGGCCACCAGCGAGCCTGGGGACAGCGGGGCATGGCCACCAGCCTGGGGACAGCAGGGCACCACACAGCCCAGGACCCGCTCCATGCCTGCACACAGACTTCAATCCTGGGGCTCCTGCGGGATGAATCACCGCCAAAAAAAGGCAAAAGACTCCAAAGGCAGCAGGTAAAGGGGAGGGGATGAGAAAGGAACTGTGGGAGGGAACAGTAAGGGACAGGGCTCACTGTCCATCATAACCCTGCCAGATGGGGTTGGGGCTGTCCCCTCTCCTATTCCTTGCCCAAAATCAGACCCTGAGCATCAGTGTCCATCCCAGAGTCCACCTCATCCTGGAGCACCAGCTGGGACCAGCTGCAAATCCCAGGGGGACAACACAACTTGGGATGCTGAGGGCAAAGAACAGCCCAGCATCCCCCACAGACACCTCTGGGGCAGCCCACCCCCTCCCCACACTCCCTCCGACCAAATCAATGGCAGCAACCGAGCCTTTTTATAGATATATTTTTTTCTTAGCAAATGTTTATTTATATCAAAATACAAAACATTTCTGAAGCAGGGTAATGTTACATGAGGAGCAAGTTAATCGATTCCAAAACCCATCATTCTCCTACAGCATGGCTAGTTGTACGTAACATTGCAACACTGCCAGAATTTCTTATAATGGATACATTAAAATAAGAAAAAAATCAACTCAAGAAGTCAATCTATGAACATGCAATGTTACCGGCGATAAATTAAGTACTCAGCAGGCCTTAAAATTCCAACAGGCAGAGACCGAGGGTTCAGCTACTCCCAGTAAGGCAGGGCTTCAAACTCTCATTTCTTCCACTTTTTGTTGGCTTATGAGCATTTACTCATTAACTGACAACAGTCCAAGAGCCAAAAGGACCCAACTTTCTTGGCAGAGTGGGATTATTGCTTCGAGCTATCAAAGCAGCCCCAGCTCCCCAGGGGAAGGGCTGGGGGAGGGCTCGCAGGGCAGAGCCAGGGGTCTGCCTCGGCTGAGCACTGCGGAGGTCGGGCTGAGCTGGAAGATGTGAAATCCCCCGGAGGAGGGGGCTCGGTGGGTAAAACGCCCTCGGAGCCGCCGTGGGGATGCCGGGAGCAGCGGGCAGCGCTCCCGGCGAGGTCTCGGATCCCTGCCCAGGGCAGGATAGCACCCAGTCGGAAGGAGAGTTTGGGGTGAGGGACCCCCTCTTGTGCCCCTCATCGCACGCCTGGGGAGTGATGCTGAAATTTGGCTTTCCCTCCCCGCGGGCCGGGAATTCCGGGGAATGACGATTCCCATCCCGGGGAATTCCAGGGATGCCGATGGCGAGCGCGGCCATCGGTCCCTCCTGCTGGCATTTCCTGGCCTTGGCGGAGGCCGAGAGCAACAATACAGATACAGAGAGATTATAGAGAGAGCGGAATAAGTTTCGTATAAGGCTTTGGTACAGCACCATCATGTCAGATTTATTTGTAAATCGTTTACAGAAAAAAAAAGCTTACTGAAAAAATAGTGTTTTGTTTCTCTTATCTTTTTTTTAATTATTTTTTTTTATTATTATTATTTTCTTCTGAGGAACATACCTGAAAGTTCAAAAATTAACCCTCTAGTTGCCGTCTGGGCTCCCATCAAATGCTCGTTTTGCTGTGTGCAGTTCCAAAATGAAGCTACTTGATCCCAAATCCCACTAAATTGAGACGCAGCCCGCCCAGCTCACAGCAGCCACCAGTCACTAAAATCAACACCACAGAAACCCGGCAGCTGATCGCTACTCACTGTTTAGTAAAAATTAAAAAAGGATTAAAAAAAAAAAAGAAACTAAAACCCTAACAAAACTTCCAAAAAAATAATTAAAAAAAAAAAAAAAAGTCACGACAATGAACGTTATGGAACCAGCGGCACTAAAGTTTCTTTTATTGTTATTGTTATTTAAAAAAGTCAGTTCCACTGGTTACCATTGAAACAGCACCAAAGAGCACCCTAACGTGTGTTATACATCGTAATACTCGACATTCAAGAGATGGAAACGAGGTTGGATGGTCTAGTCTTTATATCCAGAGGCAAGAAATTCTTCTTAAAAAGAGGAAAAAGTTGTCCCACGCAACCAGAGACGGTTGGGTCTGGAAGAAAATCCTGCCTTAGGGGAAAACACTATGGAGTTAGGAGGGGATTAAATCAAGAGCTACCTATGGAGGTCTACGAGGGTTCAGAGAGTCTACAAACCTATTAAAAGGGGATTAAAAAGTCTGGGCTCCGCCGGAGAGCCAGGGATGCTCCCATGGGAGAGCTGGAGATGCTCCCAGGGGGACCCAGGGCTGCTCCCCGAGGAGCTGGAGTGCAGGTGTGATCCCCTAATGCCCAAAGGATGAACCTTATGGCAACGTGGGCATTCCCAGGATTTCCAAAGGGCTTCCCCACACGGGAAATGCCGAGGGACAAGAGCCTGCACAGATGTGTGGAAGGTCCTGCACCCCCCTGGGGCCACGGGAGCATCCCCTGCCTGCCCTGTGCCAGTCCCGGAGAGAGAAAAAAGGGAAGTTTGGCCTTAAAGTGCATCTGGGAGGGCAAGGAGTGAGTGCCAGCATCTCCCACCGAGCCAGAACCTCCCGAGCAGAGACAGGCGCTTCCCACAGCTGCCAGCCGAGCAGGAAGAGCCTGGGAGGGGGCAGAAGCAAACCCCCCTGGACAGCAAGCTCCAGGCAGGTGCACATGGATGGAGGCAGCAGGGATGGAGTCCAAAAAAACCAAACCAAAGAAACCACGGGAAGCAGGACGATGCTGTGGGAGCCACCACCCTTGAGTGCAGGGAGGGGCAGCTCCTGATGTGTCTGTTTGGCATCCAGAGGGTTAACGGTACTGTGGGAAGTGTGCTTTGTAAACATTTCTAGCTTTCCTTTGTCTGTTTTTTTTCTGTAAGTGATTCCAGGGGAGATGGGGAAAGGAGAAAGCTGCCCGCCCCTCTGCCCACCCCCAGCAATACCCAAAGCCCCACCGGGGGGGGGCAAGGCAGCCCCCCAGCCCGGACACCAAGCGGTGAGAAATCTCATCCCTTCTCTTTCTCCTGACATCCTTTTTTTTTTTTTTTTTTTTTTGCGTTTGTTTGTTTTTTTTAACATATAAAATACTCACTTATGTATTCACCGCTAATAAATGCAAGTTAGTCCCACCAAACATGCTTTGCTTCGATATCAAGAATTGGTGCTGAACAAATCTCGGCTGGATATTAGAAACATCCCCCACCCCAGCCCCCCCGACCCGACGAAGAAGAGAGAGAAATATCATGGAAAATACAGGTGACACCTACAGAGGACACGGGGCTGCTGCGAGGGGCCAGCTCCTGGGAGTGCCTCAGCCACGGGGGACACGGCATGACCACGCTGAGGGACCTCTGCCTGCTCTGGGGGGGTGTAAGCACTCCAGGGCTGTGCCACCGTCCCCTCAGGGACATCTGAGCCCAAACAACAGCACCTGGACCCCCCCAGAGCCCAGGACTGTGGGACACAGGCCGAGGGCAGCGAAGCCCCGGTGGCCACTGCCCAAAGACAATCCCCAAATTGTGCCCCAGCGAAGGCAGAGGGGTGGTTTGCAGCTCCCTGGCATTGCTCAGTCCCAAACTGGCTCCTTGTCCTCCCACGGCCCAGGGGGAAGGGGGCAGGGATCTGGCGGGTCCGTACTGCCCTGCAGGAAAAGCCCCAAAAATCCCCAGCACATCCCCCACCGCGCCAGGGCTCAATGCCACCTCAGCCATTGGGACAGGGAGAGCCCCAGATCCCATCCACAGGGACAGGGAGAGCCCCAGATCCCATCCATAGGGACAGGGAGAGCCCCTCATCCCATCACAGGGACAGGGAGAGCCCCACATCCCATCCAGACGGACAGGGAGAGCCCCACATCCCATCCATAGGGACAGGGAGAGCCCCACATCCCATCACAGGGACAGGGAGAGCCCCACATCCCATCCAGACGGACAGGGAGAGCCCCACATCCCATCCAGAGGGACAGGGAGAGCCCCACATCCCATCCAGAGGGACAGGGAGAGCCCCACATCCCATCTATCCAGGCAGGGAGAGCCCCACAGCCCGTCCATAGGGACAGGGAGAGCCCCTCACCCCATCCAGGCAGGGAGAGCTTCAAATCCCACCCATCCAGGCAGAGAGAGCCCCACATCCTGCCCCAGTGGACCCCACAGCCCCGGGACTCTCCTGGAGAGGTACTGACATTCCCTACGGAGCAGTTTCCCCGCTCCAGCCGGGTGCAGGGACCTGGAGAATCCCACTGTGGCCACCTGGGTGGCTCTGAGGGGCTCCACCAACTGCAGGAGGGTTTCAGAAACCCTCGAGGTTTATGAGGACAGCAAAGACAGGTGACCGGGGAGGCAGCAGCGTGGGGACCCTGTCCCCACAGCGTGTCCCCACCCTGTGCCACCCCCCAGGCTGCAGCTGCCTGATGCTCCTGTGAGCTGAAATTTGTCTTTTTTCTCTGAGAAAAAAAGCCCAGGACAGCCCTCAGTGGAAGCACCACCTCGCCACGGCCCTGGGCAAGCTGGCAGGAAGCCCAGGCTTCCCCATGCCGGGATTTTGTCCCTTTTTAGTGTTTTTCCCTATTGAAACAGCAAACAGTGGTGATGCTGGGCCCGGAGAGGGCGGATCCCCCGGAGCACTGCAAGCCCCCCAGCCTGGCCCAGCCCTCCTCTCCCTCGCCACTGTATTGCTCAAACAGCACTAGGCATGGATACAAAAATAAAACAGCTATGTGACTTAGATATATATAATTTTATATATATATATATATATTTGTATATATATTTTTGTCTATTTATAGGTGGATGGAGAAGCAGAGAAGCTGAAGCGCAATATAATGTAAAAATACTCGCTCTGCTCCTGCTGTTGAGACTCTCCCCACCTCTGACAGCCTCTCTCATGCTGCACAGTAGTTTCTGACACCTATTACTAACGAATTATTTTAAATATTTATTCTCCCCCCCTTCTAAAATAGAGAGTAAATATATATTTGTTTAATTTTATATACAATGCGGTTTCAACACACCAATATCATTTCTTTAGATAGAGATACTGGGGCTCATTTCTCAAGTCGTTTTTTTTGTGTGTTTTATTTTAATCTAAGTGCTGGGGGGGAGTGGGTGGAAATCCAAGGAGCTTTCAGACCAGGAAGATGGGCACCCTCTTTTGCAGCCCTGCAACCTCAGGAGAACAAGAATAAAAGCCCTCCTGGGAGAGAAAGTGTCATTTTGATGGTAAATATAAAATCTGGGCAAACTGTCCTCCATGAGGGATGCCAGCCCCTCCATCCTGCATTTCCCACCCCACTGCAACCAGTACAAAAATCCTTATCTACCTCTACAGCACATGCTTGCCTCATCCAACACCCCCGAGCCTGGACCAGCCCCTCTCCCTGCCCACCCCCTCCCCAGGTCCTTCCTCCATCCATGCACATATCAAAAGTCAGCCAGAGCCCCAGGACTGGGGATGCTCATCCTGCTGTCACGCAATGCCGAGGAAAGGAGCTCAGCCAGCTGTGCCAAAACACCCAAAAGTGGGGAAAACAGGCAAACACGGCTCCCTCTCATCCCAGTCACCCAGGGGAACAGGCTCCCATCTCCTGTCCCCTCCCACAACCACACTGGTCCTCCCTGCTTGGGGATGTGCCAACTGATGGAAATTGAGTGCAATATTAAGTTTCTTCTTTTGCTGGCACCAGTGTTGCCAAATCTGGTCGCTGCTTCCCAGCCCTCAGTTCCTGGATCAAGCATTCCCTGACAGATCTCTAATGGGAACAACTGCACTTCCCACCTCTCCTTCCCACAAACACGGGCAGAGAGGAGTCAAGATACTCAAAAACAGAAAAAAACCCAAAAAACAATTAAGCTGAAGGGGCAAAATGGGAGTAAATATCCTGCTTTCTGTAAGGGCTACCCCGTGCCCAGACAGCACAGGGATGGCTCTGGGGGAGGAGTGGGGATCCAGCCTGAATCCAGCTGCCCCTGTGCCCGGGGTCAGTACCAGCTCTGGCTTCACTGGTGACCAAATCCCCTCTCTGCCTCAGATCCTCAAAGTCCTGCCAATGAGGTTTGAAATAAAAACACACTGTCAAGAACATTTTGTCCCTCCCAGGAATCACTGCTGGGGCTGGCTGGCACAGCCAGTGCTGCATTCCTCAGCTCAGGGGACAAATTTAGCTGTATCCCTCTCTCATCCCTTCTGACTCACGCTTCTCTGGGAAGAACAGACGCAAAGCAAAATGCTTTCACACGAGTAACCAGAGAGCAGCATCTAGAGGGACTTGAGGGAAGGGTTTTTGCGTGGTGCAGCTTTTTCTTTAAGCGATGGCACCAGAGATGAGGCAACGTGACGTCCCCCTCTCATGTCATGTCCCGTGTCACGCCCCACGTGCCTCGGACACGCAGAGCACAGGACCTGTCCCTCCTGCTCCTCCATCTCACGGCCCAGGGGTGAGTCACAGACAATGAACAAAGCAAAGCTAAAAACTGGGGATGAAACAATGAAACAGAGCGTTCTGTTGTGTGCAGCAGGGCCGCAGCACAGCTCACACCGGCGCCTCTCCATCCCCACATTCCCCTCAGGCTGCAGCTGCTCCCAGCCCCTTCCCAGCTTTGCCCATCCTGATCCCCCTCTCCAGCACGGCTCTAAACTCTCCCCATGACACACACATACCCCGACATGCAAATCTACTGAATTCTGCAAACCTATCTACCTTTGTCCTACGCTTCTCTATCTATTTATATCTCATATGTACAGTGGGTTTTACTCCGGTTCCTTGAGAAGATTTCCTTTCAAAAAAGCCCTGACTTCAGTCTGGGGCTGCAGCGAGCCCATGTGGGACGTGTGGAAATCCCTGAAGGTCCAGCCTCATGGAAAAATACCTCCAGACAAGAGCTACAGCTGAAACCAACCCAAAACGCCGAGAACTCCCAAATCTACATCACTGCCTGAAGCAGGAAGAGAAACCAAAATGCCAGGCGGATTTTGTCCTAATACAGACAGTAAGGTGGGAGCAGCAATGAGTCTGGAATGTGTGTCATGTCTCGATGCCACCAGACATGACTAAGCCCTGCTAGGACCATGCCTGGGCTGCTGATCCCATATCCAGTGTCCTTAACACTCCCAGAGGTAGGTACAGCAAGCTGTTCTTCCCTTTATATGCCCTTTACATTTCTATATCCAAACAGCATCACCTCCAGCCTTCCTCCAAAGCAGGTGGCACTGAGCCAGCTGACAAGGTGACAGACACCAGATGAACAGCCTGGAGTCCCCCAGTGCCCCAAAGCAGCCTCTAAGTCACAGGTGACCGGCACAGGAGAGCAGGAATGAGAATCCTCCCTGGAAAAGCATCCTCTGCTCACAGAGACACCCTGGGGGCTCACAGAGACCTCTCAGCTCAGGGGGCAGAGTGCAAACCATGCCAAAGTTCAGACTGGGAAGGGGCCCTGGGACCTTGCAGCTCCCCCCTCCCACAAACTCATTGCTCCCTGTGCCTGTGGGTGCTGTTAGTGGCAGGCACAGAAACAGGGCCCCACAAACGAGCCCTGAACGCTCCCTCTCCCGCCCTTACACTAACTTGCATTTCCCTTCACGTCAACACCGCGGAACCAAAACGCTGCTGGGGCTGCACAGCAAAGTCACCTTAGAAACACGTGGATGAGAGCTCAGCAAGTCCTGCAGGAAAAGCAGGCAAAGCACTTTCGCTGTCCTTTTTCCCTGCCTGCTCCAGGACTCCTTGTTGGACTGCAAGAGACAGCACCCCAGGAGCACCCCTCTTCCACAGGATCCCAGGAGCATCCTGTACCCACCTCTCCATGTTACCTCCCCCAGTTCAGGGTGTCCCAGTCCTGCAACCCCCAAGGCGGCATGAAACCAGTGCTGGAGCATCCCCACCGTGGCCACCTCGCAGGGAGAAGCATCAGCAAGGACCCCCCAAAACTGGGCTGGAACCCCTGCACTGACACCCCAGCAGAGCCCAGGGACAATATCCTTGTGATTCAGAGGAATTTTTTCACCATGGGCCAGGATTTGCCAAGGTGACCTAATGGAACATCATGTTCACAATGTGAAAGGAGGAATCGTACAGTTACTGATACAGAAAGAGCCATCTACCTCAGACCAGCTTAGAAAATAAGAGAGTTTGGCCCAGGAAGATAAAAATCAAGATATATTTTGCAGCATGAAAGGAAAAAAAAAAATTAAAAAAAATGAAGAAGCAGCAGCAGCAGCGACAGCAGCTGTGTTTGCAAACCACCAAAGCGACACGGAGTTCAAACGGGGGTGAAATGGGGGAAGTGTTTGGCATCGTCTGACACGGCTTCGATGTTTCCAGGTCCACGGAAGGAGAGAGGAGCAACCCTGAAGGGCATGGAAACCAGAGGGCTGGGAGAAGCGAGGAGGTTGCCAAAGCAAGAGGCGAGCCAGTCAGGCAAAGCACGGCCCGAGTCTATTGGAAGGTAACTCGGTCTAGCAGGGAAAGGAGTTAAGGATGGTTTTAGGGAGGAGCTGCTTCCACGAGGCGCCCGGGCGGGATTTCCCACTCCAGCAGCGTGGCAGGTACACGGCTGAAAGAGAGAGGGCTGCAGCTCCAGCCTCTAAAGGTCGAAGACCATGAAAAGCCCAGTGGCTCAAAACACCTGCAAAAGGAAAACAAATCTCAAAAGACTGACCCAGCAAGCCAGCATGCTCTGTCAACCTGCCCTGCACTCCAAGTCCTCTAGAGCTCCTTAAGATGGGATGGGGCATAGTCCTGAGGTAGAAACCTCAAGAGCCTGAAGACAGCGCCTGGCCCATCCGAACGGGTGTCGTAAATCGTTTGGAAAGCACTCAAATGGAAAAGCAACCCTCTGTTCCAGAGGCTGAGGCAATGAGAGCAAAAGGAAGAGCAAGTTGGCCACAGCACGGGCAGCACAGAGCCTCCACGCCTCCCCCGGCCCCGAGGGTCACCTGTCCATCAGGAGCAGCCCAGCTGGAGTGACCGGTGAGCTGAAGTTGGCCAAGCCAGGCAGAGTTGTCCCCGCTGCCGAGCGGGAGAATGGCATTAAATCAATTCAGATCCGAGCAGGTTCTAGGGAAAAACCCTAAAAACACACCCAAAGAAAAGAAATTCGCAGTCATACTGTTAGCAAGGTTGAGTTCTCACTCTGAGAGTTGAGGTTCTTACGTCAGGTCACTCGTCACGTCAATAAAAAGCCCTGGTGCAGGCTGGAAAGAGAGAGGCATTTCTGCCAGACCCTCCCTCCTTCCCAAGACAAACCTGGTGATGGTTTGAGAAAGTTGTTAAAGCTCAGAAATATCTGGTTATCGATTTAGAGGATTCATTGTCCAGTGGTTCAAACCTTACTTAGGGCCTGGAGATTGGAAAAGACACGGTGCTCTGCTTTTGGTGGCCACAGGTTCCCGAGCATCCTGCTGGGAAAGGAAGCACAACCTCTAAAACCAGGTATGTGGAGGCAGAGCAATCAACAGGCTCTGACCTAAAAGCGTGGCATGGTCAGAGAGCCAGATCACAACCGAGAGCTCACGTCTTCCTCCAAACATCTCAGCCCTTGGAGGTTCAACCAGCAGCAAGAGCAAAAACCAAGGCAAAGCAGAATTAAAGGCGAGATTGCAGAGAATCTCTTGGCAATTCTACCTGGGAATAAACAAAAGTTTCATATGCAAATAGAGAGCCTGGGGCTAAAAACATGCCTGCAGGCTCTCCAGCTCTCCTGACACTTTTTCTACAGCCTGAATCCACTCAAAGCAAGAATATCTACATGAAACACTCGGTGTTTTATTCCCAGGCAGGCTGGAGGGTTTAGCACTTTACCACAGAGGAAGAACTGTGCAAACCTGGATGCAGTGGTTGATTTTACCACTTCAAGCAAAAAAAAAAAAGAATCAACTCTAAATATTTTAAAGGTAGGGATTGCTTGATATTAGCACTAAGCATTTACATAGCACTTGCAGTCTGTAGGCCACCAAGTGCTTGCCCAAAGTGCTCAAATATGACTTATCCCCATTTTACAGATGGGAGAACTGAGGCACAGAGAGGTCAAGTGACTTGCCCAAGGCCACGCAGTCAGAGAGTGGAGGCAGAGCAGGAAAGTGAGCCCGGCTGTTCTCGGGTTACACCTTGCCTGCTAAAAACAAACCAAAAAAAAGGCCTATGCAATCCAGAAAACCACCAGCCACCAAACCTACCCCATTCTGAAGAGGAAATACATTCTGGTGAAGGGTTAGAACAGCATTACTGAGGGGAACAGGGAGCAAAGGGAGGCACACAACCCTGGCACGTGTCACAGCCAACACATCCGGGCTGGAGCAGGAAGGAAAAAGGGAAAAATGGTGAAACCAGCAGCAACATATTTTAAGCTGTCGCGAAACGCTGGGCTTAGCTTTGCACGGAGCCATCCACGTCCATCCGCAGAGCTGGGCACTTCCAGATGCTCTCCCTGGGGCTCAGCACCTGCCGACGGAGGCTTTGGGGACCAGGCAGCCAAACCCCGCTCGCTCGCACGCCCGCGTCTCCCCGCTTTGCGGTTATCGGTAGGGATTAAACATCACACAGTAAGAAATCACATCACCACGCGGCGCTGAAGAACATTTGCCTGAGATACACAGAGTGTCGGGCAGAATTAATCAAACCCACCCTCATCAAAGCTGGCACACGCCACACCTGGAGGGGGAAACGCCCTCAGATCTCATCAGCCCCGCACCTGCGCGCTCGCACGGCAGCAAGCACACGTTACCGAGGCTCGAGTGCATTTGCACACAGATAAATGGTGATTTCTCACATTGATTTGAAGGCTCGGGGTCTTTCTGGCTTTTCCCTTTCAGAGATAGGTAAGGAAAGATGTCACGGGTGGTTTTGCTGCTGTTACCTTCACGTCAAAGGAGGCTGGGAAGGGGGAGGCAGGGAGATTTTCACAATTACAGCTTTCCTGGAATTATTTGGTCATGTGTTTATCATAATCAGATTCATGGGATTACCAGTTCCCGCCTGGGTTGTTAGGTTCTTGTCACTTAATTACACCCTGTGTCATTCAACTTCTTCTGGCGATTGAGGGCCAGCTGCTCAATCCCACACTTTCCCCCTAAACGCGCGCTGCCGACGCAGATGTCAAAAGCTCCATCCATGCCTTTGAAGCCTAGAGATCTTTTCCAAAACCGAGGAGCGACACCCCCTTCCCACCCCACCCAAACTGTTTGGGGTGGGGCAGAAGTGGATTTGAGGAACACTCAGCCCAAAGCATTCTCCCCAAAGCATCCCCGGGTCCCCCCAGCTCGTCCCCGCCGTGAGCCACCAAACCCCTCAGAGAGGTGACAGCTTAGGGATGTCCCCCCCTCTTTCCCATCACCTCCATCCCCCCATGGTGTGACACCAGCTCCCTCCACCGCTCCTGTTCAACCTCCTGGGACCGGCGCTAGGCTAGAGCAGGGTGGCGTGTCCACTGGTGTCATCGTGGTCCACGCTGTTGAGAATGGCTGTCTGGTCTTCAGGGAGCTGCCGGTGGCAGAGGTCGTCCTTCAGCGCTGAGAGCCGGGCGAAGGGATCCTGACGAGGGTGTCTCTTCTTCTTGCGGAGGCAGACAGCTTCGTCAGGTGACAGTACCTGAGAGCTGGGAGGGTGCTGAACCTGGGAGGCAGAGCCATCTGGGAAGGGGGGAGAGAAGGCAGATGGGACTGGAGCCAGCAGCAGGCAGAGCAGAGCGCTTTGCTTGCTGAAAAAGGGAGGTGACAGCAAGCCTGGCCCTGAACACGCAGTGTGGCAAGAAGGGAAAATGCTGGGCATCAGGGAAAATGAAATTAACACTCAAAATCCAAACAAATTACTAAATATGGGAGATGCATGGAAAGGACTCAGTTTGGAGGAGCAAAGGAGGGACAACCTGCAGGCAAGCAGCCCGGGGAGACATCCCTTTGGGAGGCAGGGAACAAGGGCAGCATCCAGGAACGGGCTCGGAGAACCCCAGCGCTGGAGCTGGCAGGGATCTGCCCAAGCTCTGCTCACAGCAGGACACAGGGTATGCTGTTGGGGACCGTGGGGTCCTCGCACTCACTGGGTTGTTTTCTGGATTTCGAGGAGCCCTTGGATGACTTTTTGGGCTTCTTTATCCGCTGGTATTTCAGAGCTTCGAGCCTCTCAGGTGCAGCAGCGTCCCCGGGCGGAGATGGACGTTTTCTAGGAAGGAAAAGCAGACACGCGCCATCAGCGGCTCCCGGCCACGCTCGGGCCTCTGGACGTCCCCGGTGGGGGATCGGCCGATCCCAGCTGGCTCTGCCGTGGAAAAGGAAGAGGTGAGAAACCCAGGGCCGAGGGAGCAGGGCCAGCCAGGTGTGCCAGAGCGCGGGATGGAGGAAGTGAGGCGTCCCCGCTGTGCCCCTACGTCTCCTCCAGGTTTCTGAGTGGCACCGCGACCCGGCCGGTGCCACATCCAACATGGGCACCCCCAGCTCACCTGCCTGCCATGCCAACACTGCTAGACAAAACAGGACGGGGCAGATCCTATGTCCGATAAGGCATTTCTGGGAAGTGATAGGGTACCCCTTGTGATGGAGAGAGAAGAGAAAGAGATAGGCAGAAGCAGCACGGCAGCATCGAGACGGGCACCATGAGCTACCCGGGGTGGACAACACCTGCGCCACAAACAGCAGGGAGGCAGGATCCTGCTGGCCCTGCTCCCACAGCCAGAAAAACCAGGGGCCACACGACAGACAGGGACACCAAGGGCACACACCAACAGAGCCGGGAGAGGTACCTCATTCCCAGGTCCCTGTGAGAAGCGACAACAGAAACGCAACAGTACAGGAGCATCTGCTCCTGGAACAGCGAGAGGCTGGGAGCTGGAAATGGAACACTGACAAGGTTTTATTGCAAGGACAAGAAGGACATTTGCAAA
This sequence comes from Haemorhous mexicanus, assembly GCF_027477595.1. Taxonomy (NCBI): domain Eukaryota; kingdom Metazoa; phylum Chordata; class Aves; order Passeriformes; family Fringillidae; genus Haemorhous; species Haemorhous mexicanus. The sequence goes on from NC_082364.1 coordinate 3,360,859, forward strand.
GGGGTGCTTCCTGCAGGAGAGCCAGCAGGTGCAAGGGATAGTTTATCAGCTGTACCCCCTGGGGAACTCTTCTACAGGAACCAGCTCAAGGTGTAGGATCTTCCCCTTTGCAAAGAGATTTTTTGTTTTATTTCCTTCACTGTACCTGTTTTTCCCATCCAAGGCCTGGAAAGCACGACTGCTGTAGAGAGCAGAGCATTAGAGGAAAACCTTTTCCTTAGGAGAGCGGGCAGTCCAGCTCTTATCTAAAACACATCACAGCATCCCCCCTTCTTGCTGCTTTCCCATCTCCTTCCCCCTTCTCCATTTTACTTCCATGACCCTCCAAGAGTCACCAACTCCTAATGCCACAGAAGAAGTCTGAGGCCATCTGGGATAAACCCAAGCCACTTGCAGACAAGGTGTCCAGAGAAGACGGGAAGCCTCCACAAAGCACCTTTCACTGAGATAAAACCCACACTTTAAGCCAGGCTCCAGTGAGGAAAGGAGATTTAAACCAGCCTGCCAGCACCCTTCAGAGGAGATGACTCTCTTCTGCTCTGACAACTTGGTCACCAGAGGTCAGCAACCAAAGCTTGTCACAGGAGCCACACAGAGGACAGTGCTGATGGCAGCTCCGCTGTGACCAGGGCAGCCATCAGCAAACCCCGCAAGCCACGGACAGCAGGAGGGCAGGAGGAATCACCTCAGCTGGCTGCAAGAGGCAACATCAGTGCTTTCAGACTCCTGCTGGGGCACAGAACCACTGAGGATGATGTCCCCCTGTCTGTCAGCAAGGTGTGCCCCATCCAGCATTGCAAAAACACCATGGCTGCTGGCAGGAGCAGTAAGGAAGGGGCGAGGACACGGGCTGGAACACAGACCCTGCACTCCCAAGCTCTGGTACCAGAGTACACCCACCCACGGAGAGTCTGGAGCTCCTCATCTCTCCTGGGGTCCAGGCAGAGCCTGGCTGGCACTGAAGACACCCTGCAGGCTTTCCCCCACAGGTCCCCGCGTGTGCAGAGCACAGTGTGACAGCAGTGCTTCCCATCCGACATCCCAGGGGTCTCCAGAGCGTTGAAATTTCAGCTGGAGCGCACAGGCAAGGAGCTCCTGGGAGATTTTTCCCCTTGGGGAGCAGAAGGGTTTTTGGGTTTTTTTGAAGATGAGTGTGATTGTGAAGCTTCTCAGTTTTGCTGGCAGCATTGGAGAGCACCCGGGGAAGTGCAGTGCAAGGTGAAGAAGCAGCTGAGGCGCAGCAGACGCAACAGAAACCCAAACACTGGGCACAGAAAAGCTCCTTTTCATGTTTTCCAACGCAACAGAGACGTCAGGGTGTGGAGAGTTCCTGGAGAGCCTCTGTTCCAGCTCCCAGCAGAGCAACACATCAGCCAAAGATGAAGCAGCTCATTAGACATGCTGGGAGTCCCGCTGGCTGGATCCAAGCTTTTCCTCATCCAGAAGACAACGTTTACATTTGCAGAGCTCAAACGCCTTCCCAAGTGCAATCAGCCTCTTGTGAGAGCTGCTGCCAGCAGCAGCTCTACCCTCTGAGCTGAACCAACTGAGCTTCAACCATGCTGGCTGAAGGTAGGACCACAGTGACCCACAGGTCACAACATGGCATTCCCCGCAGCAATTCCTGCTTGAATGGCCAATGACAGGCTTTTCCCACTTATAGCCAACATTCTGTGGGGTGCACATGAGTTGCTTTCCTGCAGGTACTTGGCTAATGGTGACTTCAGCTGCTCCAGCTATATCACACACAGAGTTCAGGTGTGCCAAGCCCTGGACAGCACTGAGCTTGGTGATCCTGCCACCATCCTGCCCACCAGCACCTGCCTTCTACCACCTCTTCCCACCACCCAGACAGCTTTTACCACTATTATTAAAGCTCAGCCTGTAAAAGTCTCATGCTCTTTCCACTCTTTTTTCTTTCTAAGAAGAAGCTGTCGTGGCATGCTGACAAAATTAAACAGATTTACATGAGGGATTATGAGGAAATTGCCTGAAGCTCATTTCCACTAGTTCTCCGTAATTGAACTCGTATTTATACACACAAACATAAACAGTGAGTGCACTGAACCCATGTGTCACCATAAATAGTGTCTGACCTCTGGCAAGGCAGAGATACAGAGGACAAAATGATGCTACTCAGCAGCCAAATTTTATCTGCTCTACCCACCCTTTATCTCTTCAAAGGGCGCCAATTCTTCCAAATTAATTTTCATTTTAAGCTCAGCCAAAAGCCTCTTCCTGCCCCCAGAGTTCACATATTGGGCAGCTGCCCACGCATGAAGGAGCTCTTGAATACCAACAGATGAGATGTTCAGGGAGGTGGGCGAACTTCTTCTGGAAACTTCAGCATAGAGCCAAGCAAAGGAGCTTTGAGAAGCCCACGTGAACTCCTGGCACCTTCTGCGAGGAACCACCAACACCTGGAGCAGCAGTTTTCCTCAAGTCTTCAAAGGAAAACCCTTCTGCATGAGCAAGTGTCTGGACTGCATGGACTGGAAGGTACTGGAGAGGCCACAAAGGTACTGAAGGACCTCCAAGAGTCCCAGGACAGGAAAAGGAAGTAAAGGAGAAGTATCCAGCCCAACACACATCACAGCTGCTCTTCTTCAAATGTCCTTCCATGTACGAAGCAAAGATATGAGAAGACCCCTGAAATCATCCATTCAGAAAGGGAACCCATATAAAGGAAGGGTCCAGGAGATTCAAGGATATTATATATATATTTATATATATTTAACCTCATGGAGATCTCAACACACCCTCCCTGTCTCCTCCTCTCCTCGAGCCAAGACATTGACATCCAGGAATAGTTTGGGCATGTTAGAGCATCCACTTGGATAAAGTAGAGTATCCACTTGAAAGGAGCCCACTGTGTCCTTCAACCCTTCATCCTCCTCACATGAAGAGCTCAGTTCTCCTACACGAGGCTCCTGCAAGTCAGAATTCCCACTCTGCTCCGAGGCTGCTGCCTCCATCCCGGAATGGTTGGGATCCTTCAGCACAAGAGGTGCCAGAGAAACACCGCGGTGACAGCCCCAGGCCAGGGCTGCTGCTGCTGCCAAGGCACCACCAGGAGGGAGGGAGGAAGGGGCTGGTCACAGCAGGGAGCACACCAGAGAAGGGGTGCCCTTCTACAGGTCTGCAGACACCACAACTCATCTACACAACGGACTTCACCACCATGCTGACAGAGAGGAGAGAAGGCGAGGGAAACGGGGCTGGGCTGGACAGGAAGAGGGGGATACAGTCATGGGGAAAGGGAGGGGAGAGAGGAAGATAAATGAAAAACAGGAGTGAGAAAATATATAAGGAAATTAAAGAGACTGAAAAGAAAAATAAAGTAACAATAATAATAATAATAATAAAGAAAGAAAAGAAAAACGCACTCAGACAAGCGGACTCACAACTTCTCCAAGCGGAAGGAGGCATGGAACACATGCAGAGGATCAGCACATGGACAGTCTTTAAAGGGGAACCTGTTTTCTTTCAAGCGGGGAGCGAGGGCTGCTGCTCCTCCCACACGCCTGGCGCCGACGTCCCTTGGTCACTCAACGCTACGCCACTGCCAAGCCCCCCAGCTCCCAGCACTGGCAGTGCTGCCCTGGCAAGGGGGGCCTGGGGAGGCCATCCAGGGCAGGCTGCCATGCCGAGGGGCAGGGGAGCTTGGTGCCTTGTCTGTGGTTTTTGGGTTTCCCTCTGCAGGGAGACAACAGCCCCCTTTTCCCTGTTCCAAGAAGCGTGCTGCATCCTGAGAGAAGATGGTGGGAGAACTCCTCGTGCTGCCTCAGTTACTGCATCATTTATCCCTGCCTGTCCATAAAAACTACCTGAGCTTCACCTAGCAAAAGCCACCATGCTGCAGCAGGGGGCTCATATGCTGCCTCTCCTTCTCCTCTCAGCTTCTAATGTTGCAATAGAGAAATCTGGCTGGTCTGGTATAAAATCCCTGTGCTCTGCATGCACTGACAATTTTATGACCCCCAAATCATCAAGAAATTACTCGGCTGGGCTCTCTACGGGATTCCTCGCTTATTGAAGTGAGATTTATTCTTCTGGTTTCCCCTTTCTGGGGATAATGACTCTGGAGTTGCCCCTGTGACTGCAGCTCCCAGCAGCATCCTGGAGTAGGACACACAGCCACTCTCACCCTGCTGGGCAGTGTCACCCTGCTCCTCAAAATCCATCAGCCCACGGCAGCCAGCACTGGAGCCAGCCAGGATCTGGGCAAGAGCCACACCAAACTCAGACACGAGTCTGGACTCACCTCTGCTGTGCTAAAGCCATGTCTGCTTGTGTCCCTAATGCTGCCAGAGCAGGGAAGTGCCACAGAGCAAGAACAAACAGCCACATCCTCTCTGAGGGCTTCCCCATTTCCCAAAAAGCCTGGCACAGCCCAGATCTCACCAAGGCTTGGTGCCAGCTTTGCTCCTCATAGGATGCCCCGCTCTGGGATCAGCAAGGAAAAACAGAAGGAGAAGGCAGCCAAGTGCTCAAGAGATTTGGAGGCTCAAACAGGATGGGTTTTGTCATGTCAAGAGGATGGCTCCTCCATAGAGCACACACATCCAACACCCCCTCCTTGCCAGTCCTGCTCTCCCCACCCCAGGACAACCCTTCAGGTTAGCTGGAGGAATTCCCCTCTCCTGGAAACATCTGCCTGATTTCTCTAGGCATCCCACCTCTCTCTCATGAGGCTCTTTGCCAGCCCAACAAGGCTTCTCAGGCTGCTGGAGAGAATCAGCCAGGACCTTGACTCTTCCCAACCAAGGCAGCAAAGCTTAACCTTTTGTAAGACCTGTCCTAAGGAAGTTTGGGTATGGCCATGCCCTTAGAAACAGGCCCATCTATAATCTCATCTCTGCTTTCACAACCAGCCTGGCTGATGGCCAAACAGGTCAGTGCTGCCAATCCCCTGGCTCACAAATTACTATTATCCCATCTGGATTTGGCAGCTTTCGTGATATTCTTCTGCTTCTAAGGTCTGAAAACCATCTCCAGATTACTCCATCCCAGTTCCAGAAATGCCCATGGCTATCTAGGAAACCAGCCCCATGAAGACAGCCCAGGAGGAATTTTTTTGGAAGTCTTTCAAGATCTGCTTAGGGCAGATTAATTACAGCTGGGTCAGAAGAAGTCAAAGATTTCTCCAAGGAGAATTTCAGGTATGGAAGGATTTTCCCATGACTACAGCTGTGATGGGAAGGAAAAAAATACCTTTCTGGCAGCTTGAGACCATAGTTCTGCTGCTGCCAAGCATACAATCCATCTTGGGAGAAAGACCTTTCCCATTTTCTGTGATTGAGGAGACTTGGAAAAAAGAAAACAAATCCAGATACTGCTGGAAACAAAATTCTCCACGTGCTGGACTGCAGCTGGAGACTGATTTTTGGAGCTCGCTCTGAGCATGCTGTCTGCAGCTGGCAGCTCCAGAGGTGGCTGTTTTTCCTGGCTCGAGGGGGTGGCTGTGGGTTCCTCCTGGTTTGGATCATCCAGGACAACCCCACCTCAACACACACCTCCCTAACACCACACAAGCCTCGTGCACCCTGCCAGGGCCAAAAGTGCCACGTGTGTCACCACCTCCCAAGAAAGGAAGGGTGGCCCAGGGAGACGGCAGCTCGGCTCATCCCAAACCCCAGCCCCGAAGGCAGGGGAGCAGCGTGTGCTGCTGGGAGGGGAAACACAAAAGCCACAGAGACTGTGCGTCCAGAGGTGTTTCCTAGTGTTTTCACATTCCTTATTCCCCTTTAAAGGAAGAGATGGTATTGGAAAAGCCCCTTCCGTGTCCCCTGTCATGCCCCGCTCCCAGCCACCCTCCACAGCACCCACACCATCCTTTCGGACATGGATCACCCTTACCTATTGAGCTGAGGAGAAGCTTGTCTCGACAACACTGCCCAGATAGCTGAGATTAATCAAAAACAAAGCAGTTATCAACACCCGCAAGGAGCCGAGCTCCGCAACACATCAGCACGTCAACAACTCCAAAGGAAAAAGGAGGGAAAGAAACCAAACTGAAACACAAACGAAACAAGGCTGGAGAAGAAAGGGGGAAAGAAACAGAAGAGAAAGGAAAAGAAGAAACAAAACGATAATCAACAAAGCGAATGGATACACTGCATAAAAGCACGGACAACAGTGCTGCTCTAACACGGCTCTGTCCTGGAGCTGGCTCTCCTTGGCATGCCCTGCTAGACACATGGACCTGTGACTACATCCCTGACTGCATCGCTCCGTAGCTGGGTTTTCCAGAGGCACACAGAAGTCATTTCAGGCTCATCCTGCTCTCCCTCCCCATCCTCTCTCCCCTGAGCCCTCCTTCCTTCCGTTCAGTGCCGGAGGGATTTGCTAAGGCCAAAACGCTTCCAGGTACCAGAGGGCGGGAGTGAAATGCGGAGGGCACTGTGGGGTGAAACGCTGCCTCCCCCCTCCCCAGAACACAGCCTCTCCTCCGAACGCCTCCGACCGCGCCGGCTCCGCGGGGCCCGGAGCCCCGGCCCCCAACTCCTCTCTGCCACAAGCCGGAGGAGGGGGCTCGACCCCACCAGACAAGAAGCCAGAATGAAGCAAGACGAAAGGATGGGACGAAAGCACGGCTACGGGGTCTAAGGTGCTGTGAAAGACGGAAGGAAAGAGGAGAAATAGAGAGAGAGAAAGAGAGAGAGAGAGAGACGCTTTTGCCTGGAGCAACCCTGGTACCTGGAAAACCAGCCGCTACTGTCTAGTGCAGCCACATCCCTCTTTAGGGCAGGATCTGAGCGTGCCGGCAGCCTCCCGATCTCCGCTGGGCTTAGTTTATTTTTATTTTTTCTCCTCTCCTGACATGCTGCTGGTGTGGCTAAGTCCTTGATCTCTCCCTGCCCGCGTCCTGGGGCTGCAGCATCCCTTTTGCAGGTGGGGCGGTGACCGTGATAGCTGTTTCTGTCATGCATTAAAGCTCTCTAGACTCCGCGGGAAGGAAGAGGAGGAAGACAGAGGCGCAGCGGCGGCGGCCCTAACGTTCGAAGAAAGCCAAGAGCCAGCAGCTAGAAGAGGAAACAACCTCCAGTGACACCAGGACACTTACCTACGCGAGCCAGGTCTTTGTACACCTGGTAGATGGCCCGTAGCCCGAGTCACGGCGCTCCCAGATTCCCAAGGGACTGGGAAGGTCGCCTGCCTAAAACCCAGCGCTCTCGGGCGGCGGCCATGCAACCCGTGCCCATGGCACCAGCCTCTGCCTAGCAAAGCCTGCGGGACGCCGTCTCCAAAAGGGATGCTGCAGCGTGCCCAGAGAGACCCTACCAGTTGGGATGGTGATGGCAGGGAGGGAGTCAGAGGGAGCGGGTAAGGCAGGGTGGGGGAAGCCAGGAAGGGGCTGGGGGGGGTCACCACGGGGCTCACGCACTTACCCTGTGGCGGCTACCGTGGTGGTGGATGTCGGCTCTGGTTGGAGAATCTCCTCGTCAGCCCTCCTTGGAGAAGGGATGTCTCCAAAAACATCCATGGTGTCCACGGGCAGGGAGGAGCCCTGGGAGTTGGAGAAGCCGGTGCCCACGGGAGTGAAGGCGGTGGTCGGTCGGAAGCTGGGGCTGTCCCCACGGCTGCTCGGCGCCGGAGATCCCGTGGAGGACGGCGTGGATTTGCGGGAGAAGCTGACAGCCGTGGGCGGCTGCAGCGTGATCTCCGACACCTCCGCCTGCTGGATGAGCCCCGGGCGGGGCCGGGCGCGGGCAGTCAGCTCCGGGGAGCTGTTGCGGGAGCTCAGGGGACTTTGGGTCAGAGGAGAAAGCCTTGAAGGTTGTAGCACCACCTGATGTAAACTGGGCTCAGCCCTCCTGACCTGCCGAGGGCTGGGCCGAGGTCGGGGTTGGGGCTCGTACCACCTGGTGTCCAGGCTGAATGTGCTTGTGCCGCTGGGGCCGCCGGGCTCGGACGGTTCGTGGTAAGGCAACACGGGTATGCCCATACCTTGGCTGGTATGTCTTAGCTGCCCTTGACATCCCATGGGTTGCATAGGTTTGTCCTGCCACTTGGTGGTAGTGGGCACGGAGGATTGACCCCTGCCCGGTGACTTGCCGGTCCAGCTCTTTGGTGCCTCCAGGGGCAGGATGCCCGAGTAGGATGCGGGGACCACCTGGAGGGAGGAGGGTGGTGGCCCCCGAGGAAGGCAGCCCGCGGGCTGGGAGCCCTCGGCCGCCTCACAGGGCTGGAGCTGGTGGGGGAACGGCGCAGGGGCCAGCTCCAGGCTGCCGAAGGGGAACTCGGCCCTGCCCCAGGGCTCAGGGGACCGGCCCCCCGTGGGGGTCTGGGCCAGGGGCAGCGTGCTGTTGGAGGCATTCTCCCCATTCTCCTCAGGGATGGTGGGGTGTCCGAAGGGCCCCTCGGGGGGCAGCGGTGGGGAGGACATGACTGAGCTCAGCGGGCTGACTTCTGGCATGTAGAAGGGCGGCGGGTCCACCTCCCCGGGGCTGCTGCTGCTGAGGTAACCGTAAAACTGGTGGTGGAAAGCCCGGGGGGCTGGCGGGCGGGCCTGGCCGGTTGCCTGCAGGGCGCCGGGACCCTCCAGCGCCCGGTGGAACCGGGGGCTGTATGCTGGTGGCTGAAGGTAGGACTCCTGGCTGGAGGAGAGAGGGGTGAGCTGGGCTTTCAGGGCGGTCACGGAGGTGGGGACGACGGGATCGTCGTTCTCCTCGTCTGACTGCCTGAACTCGGGGTACATGTCCGTCTCCTCCACGAAGGGGAAGCCCTCGATCCGCCGTGTCTTCAGGGAGGGCTCCATCTCCGCCGGGTCCATGACGAAGCGTCCGTCCGGCCCGCGGCTGATGAGCTCGATCGGAGTGGTGGCCTCAGCTTCGGCCTCCGCCTTGGAGACGCTGTACTTCTTGCTGCTGATGGCTCGTTTGGTCTTCTTGTAAAGGGAGAGCTCCTTCTCCTTGGTGGGGCTCAGCATCCGCTTGGCCTGAGGGCCCTGGTCGTCAGAGGACTCCGAGGGGGGACGGAGCGTGCGGATGCTCTCAGGACTCACCTTGCCGGAAGACAACCTGGACCACAGGGAGAAAAACCGAGAGAGGGGACGGTCACCTGGGGCGGAAAGGAGTCCTTCCTGCCCAGAAGAACAATTCTGGATCCAGGAAACAAAGTGCTACCAGCTCTCAAAAGAGGAACCTCTGGGAGAAATTGGCAGGGGCTAACCAGGATGGCAGAGTCTCACCAGCAGCAGTGCACAACATCCCTGCCCCTTGGGAGGGCAGCTCAGAACACTCGGGCTGAAAGCTCACACCAACACCTTGCAATAAGCTCCACCAACACCCCAACACCTCACAACAAGCTCCACCAAGACCTTGCAACAAGCTCCACAGCCCCACAGGGAAAAAAGACATATCCAGAGCTCGCTTCCAAGTCCTTCTGGGCTTTCCTATGTCCATCTGAGCTATCCATGCCCAGGAAAGGCCCTGAGAAGAGGGACATCAGGCAAATGTTCCCTCCCACAGAACTCAGCATCTCACTTGGAGATGCTGATGGATCATTTCAGACCAACTCTTTCTCCCATTATCAACACTCAGATTTTAGGATGAGCACCTCAAAAGGCAGAGAGCACCAGGATAGTTCCCTCATCCCTATCCAGAGAGCCTAGGACAAAGAGGATTGAGAGGCAAAAGACAGCAGATCCAACAGACAGTGCAGGTTATTTCAGAGCAGTGGATGAACTGAAAACAAGTAAGATTCAGATCTACCGGCACCAGGACATTTTCCAACATTTTTCGAGGAGCCAAAGAATGAGGTGTCCACATCCCAGACTCTTGCACTCCCACCGGGAAGATGCTCCTGCTGATTTGCAGCTACACATACTTTTGACGGGCTCTGAAAGGAGCTGTGGCTTCTGCAGCACCACAGTCCACCACCTTTGGGTACATGTGGAGAGAGGCTTCAGCAGGGAACTCTTCAGGAGAAAAGATGAATTTCCCAGGAATAAAAGAGCCAACAGAGAATGACTCAAAAACTACACTGAGCTGGCAGGAAGGACTCCATATGCAGCAGGCTAGTTCTTGTCCTAAGGAGCCCCTTCCAATTGGTGTGGAATTGAGTTCCATCAGCCAACTCCAGCTTTGGAAAACATTCACAGATCCAGCAGGGTCATCTCTTAGCTCAGTTTGCTGCATTTGTCCCTGGTGCTTCCTGCTCCAAAGCCCATTTGTCTCTTGTGAACTGCTGTGTTCCCAAAAGCTCAGGAAACACTCAAAACCAACTCATCAGGAGCAACCAAATAAGGATGAGACATTTCCATCTGAGCTTTGCAGTCACTGTATGAGGGAGGCACCTTGAAGACCCCACAGCCTGGTGCCACAGCTAAGACAGATACTTACGGGGACTCCAAACTCTTCCTGCAGTGGGTTATCGAGAGAGGAGGGTCTGGAAGAGAATAAAAAGGGGAAAGAAGAGAGAACGCTGAGGAGGCGCAACACGACAGAGACAAGACACACTCAACATCACGACAACAAAAGACACTCAACAAGAGGCCAAGGTTTCATTGCTCCAGTGCTTTAATGGTTGCTGACAACAAACAGCTCCCGTCACAGGGTCCTGCCAGTCCTGCTGTCACAGCCCCACAGGCTGGAGGAGACGGAGCCACTTCCCTGCCCTCTCCAGCTCCCCAGCCGCCCTTTTCCCTACCAGCCACTCCTGCATGGAGGCTGCAGTCCCAGCTTTCGGGAAGCAGAGCAGCAGGGTCTCCTTTGGGGTCTTCTCTAGCCCAGCACTGCCCACTCCAGGCTGGGAGCAAGCTGGAGAGCCCAGCTCCAGGGGGAACCTGGAGCAGGTGAGCAGTGCCACCCATCTGCATCCCAGAGGACAGCCCAGCCTAACCCCCAGCTCTAGGAGTTATCACCACGTGGGAGAGCTCCCTCGGAATTCCCAGGCTAGTTTCTCTGGTGCCTCTTCACCCACCCTGCCTCTCCCGCTCCCGACCACGGGCGCTTTCAGGCACAGCCGAGGGAGGAAGTCAGGGCTTCACCTGAGGACGCGCACGGACGAAGAAGAGACAGACAGGGAAGAAGGTTACGACCACAACACAACCAGGGGGCAGAAACGAGGGGGAGACAGGAAGGAGGGAGGAAGCACACTGGGAATGGACTCACCTTTCTTGCGCTTGAGCTTGCGTTTGCGTTGCTTGTTGACGAAGCAGGCAGCGAGTGTGCTGAAGAGGATGGCAGCAGCCAGGAAGCAGATGGTGGCAACGATGCCGGCCAGCACCGGGCGGGCTAGGCCCTCGTCCGTCAGGTCAGGCTGAGGAAAAACATCTGGGGAAAAAACACAGTTCACTGTTACACCTGCTGCCTTCCCCAGAGAGCTGCCACAGTGTGGAGGCAATGATAGTCTCCAGGAATGATAATCTCTGTAAAGACCCTGCTTCCAAGCCAGCCTGCCCAGGGAGAGCAATCAGCGCTGCTTCAGGGCCAAGGGATTTGGTGATCTCACACCAGATCACAGAATCATAGGATAGCTTGGGTTGGAAAGGGCTGTTTAAGGCTGTCTAGTCCAACTCCACTGCAATAAGCAGGGACATCTTCATCTAGATGAGATTGCCCAAACCAACCTGATAAACCTTTCTGTGTTAGCTGGTGGACACCCAAGGAAGAAGCTTCCACACCAAACAAATACACATTTATGTCTAAACACACAAGCTGCAGCAAACCTGCAGTCACCTCCTGGCTGAATAACCTGCTGCAGCAGTACATGGCATTTCAACCTCTTTGTCAGGGCTTCATTTCAGCATTCCAATGAAAACTGGGCTGCAAACCCTTTGCTAACCAGGAGCACGTGTGAAGCCCCAGCAGACCTCAGCTGTGGGCACGTGCAGATGTGCACCCTGCACACCTCGGTGCTCCTGCCGTGTGCCATATCCAGCATCAGCGCATTCCCCCACAGAGCCCGGGCTTTCAGCCTGGCAGAGCAGCTGCCTGGGGCCGGGAACCTGCCAAACCCCATCAGAAAACCCGGGCGTGAGGAGCAAGGGCAGCGAGCAGAGAGTCTGCAGCAAGCTCTCCTCACCACATCGGCACCACTTGGGGGCAGAGAGAGACCGCGGCATCGCAGCACAGCCGAGCCGGCTTTTCCACGAAAGCCAGAAAATCCGGGCTCGCCGCATCCCCATCCCTTCCTGCTGCCCTCACCTTCCCCAGCGCCATCACAACTCTCCTCCGCCTGCCCCTGGCTCGAGGAGCATTCTCAGCGCTGCATGTGCAGAGGGAACACGCACCAACTGCAGCACGTTGCGGTCTCCCTGCTTGCAAAGCTCTCTTCCCTGTGGACTCTGCACTGCAGTGCTACGTTTCCCTCTCTCCACCTTTCATTCCCGCTCCCCGGCTGCGCCAGTGCCCGCTCGGAGCTTTGTTCTCCAGGCTCACCGCAGAGCCGGGGCGGGCTGAGCTCTGCGGTGCTCCGGGGATTTGTCCTCGTCTGCTCCCATCGGGGCAGCCTGGGGTCAGCTCAGCACACCCATGACAGCCCTGCACCCCTCCCTCAGCCCAGCTCACAGCCCCACAGCAGCGGGGAGGAGAGGAGCCAGCCCTCACCTGTGCTGGACACGCCAGCGACGTTGCTGGGTTCGCTGATGAGATCTTGCATGACCGCCAGCACGCGGAACTCGTACCAGGTGTCCTGCAACACCAAACACACCTGTCAGGGCCCCCACACAGCCTCCAGCCTCGTCTTACCAGAACCTCCAACATCCCCACAAAACCCTCTAACAACACCTTTTAATGTTAGCAAGTCAGGCTTTTATCCTTGCCCAGGGGTTGTGTGGCCTTTTTGTGTGGCCAACCAAAATTCTGGCCTCCACCCAGACACAGATACAAAAATTTTAATCTATTTATACATCTTCATCAAACAAAAATTATTGTTCGTTGGTTCTAAATTACACAATTCTCTTTCATTAATTCATATTCTATCCTCTATTGGTTATTGATTTCTCGCTTCTTATGCTAATTAGTGCATATTTTTAGTATCTTTTTCCTCCAGTAGGGACTTTCTAATGTATACTGAGACTTTGTTAGTCTCTTTAGCTTCTGGTTTCTGCAAAATGTCCTCGTGGTCCATAAATCCTACATTCCAACCTCAACAACGTATCCTTCTCTCCCAGGCTTTGTTCATTGAAGCATATCAGAGTGACTTTATCAAAACTTTTAAGTCTCATTTTCTCAAGCTGTGTTCCTACAAAAGGAACTTATAACAACTTTATACAAATGCTCGCTAAGAGTAATTGAAGAGTAACACACTATTTATTTATATGTATATTGATTGTGATTACTTAACACCATTAACTAAAATTATTAAAATGTTCTATCTTTTCCAACACTTGCCCAGCTCCTTGATCGTGCCACTCCAAAACTTCCCCAGAGCTGCAGCAGATGGTGCAATATTATCACAGAACCACAAAGGCTGGAAAAGATCATTGAGTTGGGCTTGGTGAGGGCAGCCAGCCCCTGCTCACCTGGGACAAGTCCTTGGCAAAGAACTCGCTCTCGGAGCCCGGGATGCCATCATCCAGGATCTCCCACTTCTCCGCCACGCGGAATTCCATGATGTAGCGGTCGATGGGGAAGCTGTGGTTGGCAGGAGGGAGCCACGACAGGAGGACGCCTTGCTGTGTCCGGTTGGCTGTTAGGCACCTCGGTGGGGTAACCAACACCAGAGGCTCTGGAGTTGTTACAGGGAATGCTGGGGACAGAGCAGAAGGGACAGGGACACCTCTGAGTTGGGGCAGGGCAAGCACAGGAGATCCTCTTCCACCCGTGCCCCCAGCAGCAGCAGAAGGACCACTGTGGCTGTTCCCACATTCCAGGAGTTTAGGGCACATCTTGGGAGTCTGGTCTCTTATCACAGAAATAGAAAAGTGGATTTTCAAAAGGCATTGGGCTAATGAGGCCGTGACTCCAGGCCTTCCTGCTTCCTCCCACCACCACCTGAGAGCCCAAAGGCTCTGAGCTGCACCAAGTGATCTCGTGCTCTATTAATACCTCCTGATCCCAGCTGAACTTAAGGAAGATCTGAAAGGTGACTGGCACAGTACAGCTCCCCCATGCTGTCTCCCAGGACAAGCCTTCCAGAGCCTCATGCATCCAGCAAAATCTGCAAGCTTCATCCAGGACCCTCTGCAAACTATCCCCTACGTGGCTGGAAACTATTGCTGATGAGGTTCATCTCCATCTCCAACAGACTGGAAACATGGAGAAGGCAAAGGGCCCCTTCTCCCCACAGAGCTCCCAGACCCCTTCCCAACCCTGCCCTGTTCCCAAGGAGGACCTACCTAGAGTGTTCACAGTGACCACCTCACTGAAGGAGCTGGTGCCCAGCTTGTTTTGAGCCAAGACACTGAACTGGTAGGCAGTCTCTGGTTCCAAGGTATCCACCAGCAGCCAGCTGGAACCAGCTGGCACAGGGAGAGACAGCCAGTCATGGGGTCCAAACTGGGCTCTCTTCATCCTGCCAAGAGAAAAGGGAGCATCCTCAGGGAAAGGTGTCTTTGACAGGGAGGACAAAGAGGCAGCATTAACCTCTTATGCAAAAATGGAGCTTTCCCGAGCGATGGTTTGGTTTGACAGCAGTGATGTGGATGGACATGGGGCAGCCACTTGCCACCCACGAGCTGGCAGAGGACACCATCCCCTGGTGTCCCACCAGCTCTCAGGGGCACTGCCACGAGCTCTCCCCTCTGCCCTGAGCTGGGTCAGGGAAAACAGCAGTGCCAACAGCCCCGCTCTGACGTGATCTCCACCAGATTCCCATGGGCAAAAGTGGGAGCTGGAGCGTTTTGGTGAGTGCTGCAAAGGCAACGGCTGACGCAGGAGACAGGCCCTGTTCCCATTTATACTCGACATCTCCTGAGCCAGAGCCAAGTTCTCCCTCAGCTGTAGCCCTGTACATGTCATCCCACGAGAGACATTTAACTAAATCCCCATCTCTGCCACATTTGCACAAGTCGGGGGCTGCCAGTACCGCCTGGGGCACCACTCAGGGTTCAGCAGAGCAGCAGAGGCACTGGCAGGGAGTGCAGGACAGAACCTTTCTGCTGGGGTCTAACCACAACCCCAGGGTGAAAAACGTTCCCAGAGCTATCCCAGTGCCACCCAGGAGCATGCAGCCACCTCCACAAGCCATTAATCCCACCAGGATCCCACATTCCAAAGCAGCTCCACTGCACCACTACAATACTGCAAGTACAGGTGCTCGTGTTAGAAAGATGTTTTAGGGAGTCTGAGCCCTCAGCTGCAGGTTTTGGTGGTGTCCATGGAAAATTTGGGAAGGATTGGTGCAGATGGTCTGTGCTGCACAGGTAAGAGGGCACATCTGCAGTTACCAGCACACAGCCAGGTGAATACACCCAGTAGGAAAAGATGGAGGAAAGAGAAATACTGCTGCTGTCCAGGGAGCAGAAAGTGAGGCAGAGAAGCAGCAGCAAGCCATGGAAACGAGCAGGTCAGTGGATGGCCATGCATGTGCTGTGTGCCTCTGCCAAACCCAGGGAAAGCCTCTGGATCACTGCAGCTCCAGCTGGGACTGCAGATCCCAGCATCCCCCACCACCGTGGCAGAGGCAGGAGGGCAGCAGGGCTGCCCCTCTCCTGGGCAGGTTTCCCGGCCAGGTTTAATCCCTCTGCCCTCACATCCCTCCATTCCAGCACTGCTGTGGGCAGGGACACAGGAGAGAGGGGCTGAGGGTGGGGAAAGCAGGGAGTAAATGCAGCACTGAACTGGGAGAACCCCCTTGCTGAGGGAGGACGTGGTGCAGCTGGAATGCTGTGCTGGCCCTGGCCACCCTGGGGAGAGGGGTTTGCATTTCCAGCCTCAAAAACAGCAGAGGCAGGAGGGGAGCATGAATCCAGAGAAAATGGAGCCATGTTTTGCTTGAGCATCCCACAGCCACAGCAGGGAGGAAAGCACATGGATGGCACTCTGGACGGCACAACATGAGCCAGCTGTGCCCCAGATCCCTGGGCCCAGGGAACAGCACCCTAGGGATCACACCCTAGGGTCAGGGCAAAACAGGTCACTGCCTCCCTATCCAAAGTCCCCACAGCTCCCTGTGAATTCCTTAATGCAAGCTTAGTGCAAACACCCTTCCCTGCTGGCTGCTCTCTCCCTGTGGAGTCTGGAAGAGCCACAAGGAGGCAGGAATCCGAGAGTAGCTTGCAGAGCAAGAGCAGCAGCAGCTGCTGATGCAGCCAGAGCAGAGAGGTTTAACCACTCCTTCCCAAGGACATTTTCATCAAAGCAAGGTCTGCACTGCTCAGCTTGCTCCCTCATTTTCCCCCTCTCTGTTCAATCCATTCCTTCTTTCCATCTCCAGACAGACAGCCCAGCCCCAGGCAGGAGCAGAGCAGAAATCATTACAGGCAGCGTCTCCCTCTCTCCTCTCTATCAGCAGCCTCCATCAGGGCAAATTAAGGCAAGGAAAGAATGAGAGAGCGAGAGGAAAGGCTGAAGAATGCCAGCCCAAGCCTGGAAAGGGAACACATCACCCCCTCCACATTTCCAAGGATGATTCTTTAGAAGAAGATGACAACAGCAGGGCCCAAAGTAAACCCCAGCCTTGCTGCAGCTATATTTCTCCCTCCCCTGCCCAGAGGAAAAGCACAGGGCTGAGCCTGGCCCTGCTGCAGGAAGGTGGGATGCACTTGGGTCCTGGGGAGCACAGGAGCTATGGGAGCAAAGCCCCAGTGCCAGGATCTCACAGTGTCTGTTCATGATCTCAGCTGGGATTTAACCACCTCCAGGGAGCCACAGAACAAGGAGAGAACATTTCTGCTTAGTCACAGCTCTTCCAGGACACACTCTCTAAAGGTTGCATTTTCCATCCTCTCCCTGACTGTTAAGCCTCATAAACAGTTTATCTTGAAATTAGATGCCAGAGGCACAGCTACACGAATGCAAAGCATCTCCTGTGTACCACAAGCAGAGTAAAACCTGCTGGGGCAGACGGAGGCAGCGGCCAGCACAGAAGGAAGAGGAAATACAGGAACTGCACGATCCCCCCACCACCACCACCACCCATCTCTTCAAGGAGCCCCCAGGGAGCTCAGCCCTGTAAGACCCACGGGCATAGAGCTGGGCACACCACCCTCCCCACCCTCCTCCCCCCGGCTGCTCGAAGCTCGGGTCGGCTAGGAAGGAAAAGAAGCAGAGAGCAAAGCATGCCAGGATGACTCACAGAGGGCCGTACCAAACTGAGAAAGTCTGCTCGTATCCACCGTCATAGCCGGGCTCCCAGGAGACGTTGGCTGAGGTCATGGCGGCCACTACGTGCACGCTGGTCGGGGCGTGAGGGCTTGTCCCTGCAGAGAGAGGGGACAGCTTAGAGGGGAGCAGCACCACGGCTGGAAGGGGTCTTCTCCCAAGCCACAGTCCAAGGGGACTCCTCTTGCACCAAGCCAATGGCCAAGGCCATTTCTGCTGGAAATGGCAGCAGGACAGGTGGCCAAAGTAACAGCACCGAGAAAGGCAACTCCACCAGAAATAACATTTAAAGGAGACACTGCTCTTAGAATCATAGAGAGGTTTGGGTTGGAAGGAACTTGAAGGGACATCTACTCAAACTCTCCTGACATGGGCAGGGACACCTTCCAGCAGACCAGGTTGCTCCAAGCCCTGTCCAACATGACCTTGAAGACTTCCAGAGATAGGGCAGCCACAGCTTCTGTGTCAGGGCCTCACCACCCTCAAAGGGAAGAATTTCTTCCCAATATCCCATCTAAACCTCCTGTCTCCCAGTTTAAAGCCACTCCCCCTTGTCCTGTCACCACAGTTCTCTTTGTGTTCACCTCCTGCCTTGCCTGGGGGGCTCTCCCCAGGCCCCTTCCCCCCCTGCCCGTACCTACGACGGTCAGGTGGGTGCTGGCAGTAATGCTTGCGACGATGTTGGTGGCGACACACTCCCACTCGCCGTGGTCGTCCTTGCCGAGGGAGCGGATCTGCAGGGTCCCGCCGGGCAGCGTGTTGTGCTTGCTCCTGCTGGGCTTCCCTACCTTGGGCAAGGAGCAGGGTGGGGGGCCAGGCAAAGAGAGAAAAAACACGACTCAGCAGCGGGTTGTGGGGCAGGGCGAGGCGGCGGCGGGGTCACTAAGCTACCTGCGCGGCCCAGGGGACACCGCCGGCCACCGGCAGGGGATCCGGTCTCTCCGGTCGTGGCAAGGCAGACGGTTCCCCCGTTTCCGAGAGGACCTGGGGGGCAACGCGAGAGGCATGCGTCAGGAGGCTGCTGTCAGCACTCACACACAAGCGGGAAACCCCACGGCACTCGCACGGACACCGAGCCCCGCGCCAGGGCTCAACCTCCGGCATCCAAAGCTGAAACTGCTGCAAGAACGGGCACTGGCCATCCCAGCAAACCCCCTCCCGGGATGGGGAAGGCATAGGCTGGCCCCCAGGAGATGTCCAAACTGCCCCTCAGCCTCAGTTAGCTGCAGATGAGAGGCAGGAGCCTTTACATCAGAGGTCTGGGCAGCAAGGGCCCCGTGGGGATGTGGGAGGATGGCGTGCGTGGAGGTGCCTGGAATCTCTCAAGCCGAGCGGAAAGATGGATCTTGTAACAACTCATCTATGCCCATCAGCGAAAGTTGTGTAAATCACACATTGTCCTGAGTCCTCTTCAGCTGTTCTTCATGTGGGGGATTCTGCTGATCAACACCAGGACCCACAGGTTGATGCAAAGAAGCAGAGGAGCCCAAGGACACGTTGGGTTACCAGTGCAAGGCAAGGAGTTCTTCAAGAGACTGATCAGCACTGGTGAACTGATGGGGAGGGAGGAGGTTGGCTTCTGCCACTGGCAAACTGAGCCCAGCCCAAGCCAGCCCTAACTGGAGTTGGAGGAGATAAGCCCAGAGTCACAAAATGAGGAGGACCACCAGAAGGCACAAGTGAGATTGGAAAGAAACCTGGCTGAGACTGGTGAGGGCATGGAAAGAAAAATAAGATGGAGAAAAAGACTAAACAGCCAACAAGCTTTAGGCAGGTCACTTGCAATGTGTACAAGTCATGGTGCTCCTCGTGCTGCTAAAAGGGACCCAGAGATCCATCAGCTCAAGACAGAAGGATTGAGGATGGTCCCACTGGGTGACAGAGGGACCCAGATCACTCTCAAGAGCCCTAAGAAGGGCATGGGAGGCTTGGAGGGAAGCTCCTGACAGCACAACAAAGAGCCCAGGAGCTCTCCTGTACAGTGGCTTTCCTTTGGGAGCAGTAAAGGTGGGAAGCAAGGGGAAGGCTGCAGGAGGACTGGAAAGCCCTCACTGCTCCCAGGCTGTGCCACCACACCCTGCTCTATGACAAGGGACATCTTGAAGTCTTTATATCCAGGATCCAGTCTTTATATTCAGGATCATAAAAACAGCTTCTTCCCAGGGTCTTTGAAGTCACAGGGCAGTAAAGCAGCTGCTGACTGGTCCAGAGCCAAGAGACCCCTGGATGTACTGCGGTGACACATCCCCTCCCTCCACAGGAGGTGTGTGCTGCGGAACGGCACTGCCACGACTGCCATGTCCTGCTGGTGACACCTGGGAGCCAGGCAAGGAGGAGTGTGTCCTGTGGGCAGTGCTGGCGAGGCAGAGGAGGGGCCGGGGCGGGGGCAGTGTTTCAGCTTTGCGGATGCTGCCGTGTCGGTTTCCCGGGATTACTCGGCGGCCACAAGCCGGGCTTCCCCCACCCACCTGCGGGACAGGACGGCAGTGGCTCAGCCCAAAGCGAAGCAGCTGTACCTGCAGTTTGTTCTTACCGGGACAGAGTGTGGCTTCTCTGTCTGCAATATTCACCAAAAGCCAAAGGCACTGCAGATTTGTCTGGCAGGCCGGGTACCTTTCTCCAGGCGATGATGGGAAAGGGGTCTCCGGCAGCAGCACAAGGAATCAACAGCTCCCTCCCTGCCTCCTGTCTGTACTCCCAGCCTGGTAGCACCGTGAAATAGGGGGGGTCCTGCAGCCAAACGAGGGAAAATAAGGAGTGACAGCCTGCCCAAACTCCCATCACCAAAACCAAGCCTTTGCCAGACCAACCCAATCCCCATTCTGGGTAAGCTTGAGGCATTGCAAGGAAAATTGTGTGGAGAATGTGGGCTAAGGAGCCTCAGTGGCACGCCAAATTACACACCTGGAGGGAGATTCTCTGCAAAGAGCCACCACACTGGAGCAAAGAATCATGGAATCCCAGAATGGTTTGGGTTGGAAAGTACATTAAAGCTCATCCCATTCCACTCTCTGCCATGGGCAGGGACACATTCCACTATCACAGATTGCTCCAACCTGGCCTTGGACACTTCCAAAGATGGGGCAGCCACAGCTTCTTTGGGCAACCTGTGCCAGGGCCTCACCACCCTCACTCTCCTAATATCTAACCTAAATTTTGCCTTTTTCAGTTTGATCCCATTACCCCACCTCCCATCTCTACAGTTCCTGACAAAGAATCCCTCTCCAGCTTCCTTGCAGGTGCCCTCAGACACAGGAAGCCTGCTTTGACAACCCCACACAACTTCTCTTCTCCAGGCTGAGCAGCATCTTGCTTTTTACCTCCTCGAAACAGGAAGAAACCCACCCACATCACATCAGCCATCAACCTGATTTCCTCGCCCCGGCAGCCGCCCCGGCGGATGTGTGTGTCTGGTACACAAAGCGTTATCATCTGAACCTCGGCGAGACACCATGAATCACCACAGCTCCCTCCCAGGCACAGGACTCCGTGTTCAGGGAGGGAAGAGGCAGCAGCTCCCACCCCAGCTGCACCGGGAACTGCACTGGGAGCTCAGCGAGCCCCAGGCACCGCACGCAGCCAGAGCACGTGGAGCTCAAATCATCCATTTATTAAAATCCTCCTGAACCCAAGCCCGGGCCAGCAGGGCTAAGTGTTTTGTTGGCAAAGGGGGCATTCCAGGGAGATGTTTCCTCAAACTACCTCAGTCCAGTGTCAAAACCCACGCTGCCTCTCCAGCAGGATATTTCCAGCTACACCAGACAGGGTGCCCTGGGGGTTTGCCTGTGCTGGTGGGAAGCACATCTCCAGCCACAGCACAGACACACCCTCACCCCAGAGCTTCTGCTCTTCCCCACACAGCCCGGGGAGCTGCTCCTGGCACAGGAGGACACTGCTCCCAGCAAACCCGTGGGATTTTGGCAGAAGATTACCTTCAGTACCAGTCGGGCAGGGGGAGACTGGCCCATCGTACCCAGGGCGTTATAAGGCACACAGGTGTAAGTGCCGAGAGCATCTTCAGTGGCCTCCTCGATCCGGATCGACCCGTCTTCCAGCAGGTTCCAGCCAGAATACTGCAGCAGGGAGAACCAGGGAGATCGCTTAGCCAACACCCACCGCAGCTCCTTATTTCCCCCTCAGCCAAGCCCCCACCCACGCCCAGAGTGGCTGTCCCACCTCCAGGAGATGCCCAATCCCACTCCCAACAACCAAAGCATCTCCTCAACAGTAGAGAGAGGAAACTTGGGCAACATCAGCCTGTCCAAGCACAGCCACGCTCCTTCATGTAGCCCAAAAGATTTAAGATCAGAATCTAACACTAAATAAAACTTGTTCTGGAGTCAGCAAGACATCTCCACCTGGAGAGCTTAGGGCACCAAGGACCAGGAGGCCACAGCAGCAACAGCTTTAAATGGAATTAAAACTTCAAATCGTTAATATTTAAGCAAAAAATTTAAAATATTGAGTGTTTTCTTTAAATATTTAATGGCTAATATCCTTGCTCAGACTATCAAACCATGATTAGGGGAAGATGTAGATTTGTTAAAAGGGTCTTTTAACCACCAGTTGCCATTAGAAAAACAAAGTGGGGCCATCAGGAGGTGACTTCAGGGGGAAGAAGGCACCAGGTGTGGGTGACACAGAATGTCCATAGGCACTGTGGGCTCCATATAAGAACTGGAATTAACCCTGTCCACAGCTGATAAAGAAAAGCAGCGTCATCCCATCCATGAGATTCTTCTCTCCCAACAGAAAGGGTCCCACAGGTTTCTGGTGGTGCTCACTGGTGTTTGCTGAGGACGTGAGGGTCCGAACCCCTCTGTGGCCCCCTCTCCCCTCCCCAGGGGCTCTGTTACCTTCTCGATTCGCAGGGGACGCCCGTCCTTGTTCCACTTGACCAGCGTGACCGGCGGCTCCGCCTCCACCGGGCAGCGGATGTACCCGTGGATCCCGATGGGAACGTAGATGATGGGGGGCATGTTCACCACACGGGCAGGATCTGGGAGGGCAGCAGCACCACATTAGCATGGGGAGAGAGCCCTTCTCTCCTCCCAGCCTGGCTTCAGAGGATATGCCTCACTTTTGTAATGAATTTCAAACCCGCACCACCCTGGCTCCCACAGGCTGTTAAGCCAGGCTTGCTACACACAAATCCTCTGGAATACCTGGCATTTCTGGGAGGCTTTGCTCATGTCCAGGGTGTTCCTACCTGGGGCTCATTAAAGATTGCATTTAAGAAGAAATGGGAGACACACCTGCTCCCAGTTGCACACCAACTTGCATCCTGCTGAAGCTTGCGCTGCTCCATTACAGCACAACATGTGCCAGGTGTGATGAGCACCCAACACAGCCTGGTTTTACATATAAGCAGTCAAAGCTATTTCAACTGCCAAGCCTTAAAACACACACAGATAGGAAAAGGGATCTGTGTCCAGGCTGCCACGAGTCCTTTACCTCCCATATCTACTTGTACTCGTGCCTCATTGAGGCTGGGTCATGTTGAACAGCAGCCACCTCACCCTTTCCAAGATGCAAAAACCTTAAAATACGTATCTAACCCCCCCTCCACACTGCACCACCCACGCAGAGAGGTGTCTCGCAATCCTCCAGTCTAGAATGTGTCATTAACAGCACTTCTAAGAGCTTTTTAATTAAGTGCGAGTGGGTTGAAGAGAATCTAGACTTTCTTTAATAAGAAGCTTTTTAAAAAAATGTTATTTTTAATAAGAAGAGTGAGTATTTCTACAATCTTGTCTAGACACCGGCAGCACGAGGTTATGGGAAAATCCTGATGGGGCTTATGCTGCATTAAGGGATAAATGTGGGAGTTTTGGGGTGCAGCATCCCTGCACTGCTGATGCAATGTGGGGGGGGTAAACATTAAGGTGCTTAACAGGAAGGGATGGAAGATGTGGAAGATGGAAGATTATTGCTTTCTTGGGCAAATCCAGCAGAGTCTGGGAGCTCTGCTCCCAGCATGTCACCCCAACATCTCCCCAAAACCGCGCGCCCCCGGCAGTGGCACCATAACCCAGATTGCCCAGTGCCACATATGGAGCAGGCTTTACCCCCCTCTGCTTAACTCCACCTCTTAGGAAATGTAATCAAGGACTCCAGCAGTGCGGGAGAGGGTAATGGGATCGAGCCTTTCACTACTAGGTCACTGGCCAGGGGCCAGCCCAGCCCACTAATGACCCAGAGCTGTGTCCCCATCTGCTTTCGGAGGATGGGAAGTTCCCTCCAGAGGCATCACCCCGGTGTGGACGAGGTTTGCTCAGGAGGAAAACGGTTTGTGGCACCAAAAGCCAAGCATCCTTCCTTGTGCTGAAGCCTGGCTGAGCAGCAGATTGTCCGAGCCTGTTCTCCCTGCCATTAGAGCTATTTTTAACAGCTATCAGCCCTGACTAGCAGCCCTGGATTAGCGGCAGGGCAGATTTAATGGCCTGAGGCCACAGGCTTTCCCAAGAGCCACCCAGCTGAGAGCATCCAAGCCCCAAATCACGCCGTGCCTGGGCACAGCACTACTCACACCATCCCCCTGCCCACTCTGCCCCTTCATCCATCCCCACAGGGACCTGCCAGCCCTTCTCTTGGGCTCCCCACTAACCAGAACCAGGTCTAAAGGCAGCAGCAGCTCTAAGGCAGCCTTGGAAAACCCACGCTGAGAGCCCACTTTGCTCAGGCCTGTCTTTCATTATGAAATAAAAACGCCGAAGTCTTTCCTAGCAGAGCAATATTGCAATTGGAGCGGCGGCAATTGAGGCCATTACTGTGGAATGCCACAGGATGCCGGTGGCACACTACCCATTACCGCCCGGGGATTCCGGGAGAACGAGCGAGCGTGGGAAGCGCCGCTCCTTTTTCCTCCGCTTGTTTAGATCTTAGATCGCTTACCGCCTGAGGAATGTGACACACCGAGCTCGCAGAACAGAACGGCCGTGCCACAGCAACAAGCCCCCGAAATAAACACCAAAAAACACACCTTGGCACTGAGAGCCCTCACCTCACACCAGCAGGGTGAGGACAGTGAGGGAGCAGCCATGGGAGGATGCTCACCTAATTAAGAAACACTTGTAGCCAAGGGGGATGCCGGTCCCAGCTGAGCAGTGTCACTCAGGCTGCTCAGACCATTTGCTTTCTTGTCTCCCACACCCACGTGGGATGCTCTTAAGCTTTTTTGCTGAGGATGATTCCGTGTTCATCCAAAGGCTGCTGTCACATCAGCCTGATTCTCCCAGTGTCACACCAGGACAAGAGAGCCTCTGGGGCTGCCTGGGAGCCAGGTGTTATCAATCCCAGCCCCATCCCCGCACTCACACTGCACTGTCAGGTAGGCAGAGGCTGATGGCGAGCGGCCCAGGCTGTTACTGGGGATACAGGTGTATTTTCCAGCATCCTCTGGTTTGACACGGAAAATAATCAGTGTCCCGTCGATCAGGATCCGCACCCTCAGCTTCAAGTCGCTGCAGGAGAAGAGGAGAGGAGGATCACGAGGAGAGCCAGGGGCAAAGCCCAGCATATTCCCAACTCCCAGCACAGCCCAGGAGCAGGAGGAGGAGAACACGTTGCCCAACCAGCTATAAACTCACTTCTTGAAGTAGACGTTCTCCTCCTCCCAGTACCACAGGTAGGTGAGGTTCCCGGGATACGCCTCGGCCTGGCAGGTGAACAGAGCATCCTGGGAGATGTTGACTGTGATGTTCTCCGGAGGGGAAACGATAAAGGGAGGTCCTGGAGGGGGGAAGAGGAAGGTGTCACTCCCACCACTACAGGTGTCCCCACAAAGGTTGCTCGGGTTCAGCTCCATCGCAGCATTTTGGCTGGGAGCTGCTGGGGCAGGGCTGGCCCCGATCCTCTGAGAACCACAGTGACCCTACTATTCCCAATCCTTCCTCTAATCTCTGAGCTGACTGAGAACCACAGTGACCCTGTTATTCCAAACCCTTCCCCTAATCTCTGAGCTGACTGAGAACCACAGTGACCCTGTTATTCCCAACCCTTTCCCTAATCTCTGAGCTGACTGAGAACCACAGTGACCCTGTTATTCCCAACCCTTTCCCTAACCTCTGGGCTGACTGAGAACCACAGTGACCCTGTTATTCCCAACCCTCTTCTTAATCTCTACAGCTCTGAGGAGGGGATCCACGCCTGTGGTGCTTCTCCCAGGGCACACAGGGACACAACTCCCTTCCTCCCCTGCACTTCTGGAGCATAGTATCACCCACAGGAAAAATCCAGAGGGAACAGACTGCCAGGAGCCAGCAGCTCACCACTGCCACAAAAGCAGAGCAGAGGACACCCCATGCTCCTCTCTCTGCTGGTAGCTGTTGACCTAATTAAAGATTTATTTAATAAGAGAGGGAGCAAGGAGCAGGAGGCCTGTCATGCATCACCGCTGTCTGACGAGGCGCTTCATGACAGCCTCAATCTTTTCCCCGCTTCCCAAACAAAACCGAGCTGCCATCAGGGCCTGGCTGCTCATCAGCACGGCCACCACCGTGTCCCAATTAAGCAGATTCCTCCATCCTACAAACTGGATGCAGAGCCGTGGGGCAGCCAGGCACAGAGGCCTGGGGGGTGGCCCCAGGGTGACACCACAGCCCTGTGGCCCGTGGAACCCCCCATCCCAGCTTCCCAGGGGATGCTGAGGAGCTGGAAGGTCTCACCTTGGACGAGCAGGCGCGTGGTGTGCACAGCCTCGCCCTGGATGCTGTAGGCCCGGCAGGTGTAGGCACCTCTGTCCTCCCGGCTGACCGAGAGCACCGTGAGGCTCCCGTCGCTCACCTGGGAACAAGGGAAGACCCTGGAGCGTGGGCAGGGACCCCCAGGGGATGGGGGAAGACCCTCCCTGCTTCCCACGGCAGAGAGCTGCCGGCGCTTTCAGGGCCGGATGAGAGACGGGTTTCCCCGCTCTGCAAGACGTGGGATATTAATAAACCAACACACGCGTCTCTGCTCGACGCCAAGGGGAAGGGAAAAAAAAATCATGAAATAAATAAATAACCATCCCAGCACATTCATCTCCCTGAAGTGACTGGCAGGCAGCAGGCTCCAAACCGCTCCTGCCAAGCGCCCCAGCACCATTGGAGCTTCACAAGGAGCCTTGCTGGAGGATTCCCTGCCCCCCAAGGACCTGCTCCATCATGGGGGATGAGGAGAGACCCCAGCTTGGCCACTGTCCTCCCTGTGGGGCCACCTCTCAGCTGGAAGAGGAGCAGATGGATTCCCCCTGGGGACACAGCAGAAGGATGGACAAGGGGCTGTCACCTTTAGGGTAGCAGCACCCCCAAGCACAGGGAGGCCTCCCAGCCAGGCTTGCCCCCCACCTCATTCTGCCTCATCCTTCTATTTCAATTAGTAACAAATGATTCCTAATTACTCTCATTAGTGCCTGCACTGATTCCAATGCCTGATTTACCAATTACAGCTCAGGGGGGAATCTCTGCCTGGGAGCCTCTGGGATGCAAAAAGGGTCCTGAAGGGGAGGGGAGGAGAGGAAATCCTCCCTGCTCAACCCTGCCCTGCCCTGCTGGGGGGACACTACCCCAGGCTGCAGCCCCCACCCTATCTCCAGAGTCTTGGCCCCTGGGCTGAGTCTGCAGGGAGCAGGTCAGGTGCAGGGCTGTCCCAAGCACTTGGAGGGTCTCCAGCCTGCACCCAAGGGCTGGCAGCGTTACAGGCTGCTGCTCAGCAGGGATGGGGTGGGGGAAAATGGGCATCTCACCAAGGAGAAGTGCTGAGAAAGCACGGCTGGCTCCAGGCACGGCGGAGCCACCACCACCGTGGTCCCGTCAATACTGTCCCTGCCAGCTCCCAGCCCAGGAGTCCTCACGGCAGCCCTCCCCCACCTACCTGGTACTTGCCATTGGCACCCAAAAGGTCTCCCTCCCTGAGCCAGGTGACGATGGGCTTGGGGTTCCCGAACGCCATGCAGGTCAGGGTGACGCTGCTGCCCTCCTTCGCCTCTACGTACTGCGGCGGGGTCTCCGTGAACGTGGGGGGAGCTGGGGGCACACGAGACCACCGGGTCACCCGTGGCCACTCCGGGTCTGGGGGCACACGGGGACAGAGGGGAAGCTGCTGCCTGCGCACAGGGGACGCTCTGCACATCCCCACGGCAGGGCTGCCACCACCCACCCCAAAGGCAAACGGGGCTGCACGGACAGGGGCGTCCCTGGGGACACCGACCAAGAGGTGCCACGTCGCACCCCAGCCCTGTCCCCTCTCCTCCCCACCAGCACCGCGTCCTCCCCCCACCCCGCTGCACATTAACTCGCTATTGTCAAAACATGGGAAAACACCGCAGTGCAGATCGAAAGGCTCCTTCCTGATGAAAGAGGCTGGCAGGATTACAGCCCGCCCCTAATTACCCGCGGTTGTTAAAGCCCACTTTAGAGGAAGACAGGTTGGCAATTTAATCTGCTTGGGAGAAAAAAAAAAAAAAAAGAAAAGGAATTATATTTTGTTTCTCCCCAAATGATTTTTATTTTCCCCCTAAGAAAATTAAGCGTTGTAATGCGCTGGGGGAAAGCCACAGCCCTCACCCTGAAAGCAATTCCTCGGGCTGGGAGGATTATGGTTATTATATTGTTATTAAGCCCCTGCACGCCCCGTGCTGCATAAAGCCCCAAAACTGGCCCATTTTGCCAAGGGGAGGGACAGGGCATCTGGGGCCATTTTCCAGCCCCTCTGCCTGGCGGTTTGCAGGATCTGTGCACGTGGCAGAGGTGAGCCAGGCACCACCATTCTCCTCCTTCCTCCTCCTCTTGCTCTCCTTCCCAAGCCCTCGGAGCTCATTAGCAGGTTGGGGGAAAGCAGGAAGCAGCAGGCAGGGCAGCAGGCAGGGATGGGGCTGGTGGCCTGCACAGCCCCGCTTGCAAAGCTCCTGCTCACTAATTGGGCTCAATTAGGTGGCTCTACTCTGTGCCACAGCACAGCCATCCCCCCAAAGGTTAAATTAATTGCACAAGGTCAAGGCAAGACCAGCGAGGAGCTGCCAGTGGCCACATCTCTCCAGCCACCCCACTGCAGCAGGAGAAGCACAGCCCTGCTGCTGGGCTAAAAATAAAGATCTCTCTCCTGATGCACAGAATGACAATTTGTTAATTAGTTTAATATACAGCCTTAATAAAATGAAAAAGTAATTTGAGTAAATCTGAATTTCAAGAAAACAAAGATTTGATTTTCTGATCTGTTTGTTGAGAGGAGATTCATTCCCAGCCCCGGTTCTTGACGTCTCTCCTTTAAACAAGCTCCATGTAATTAAACTGAGGAATCCCTAATAAAGCTTTGTCCCTTTTGAAGTCACACCCTGGCCGGATCAGCCAGCCTGGATGGCTTCAGGCTGGCGTGTCTGCCAGGCACAGATGCCACTGAGGCCCAGCATCCCCCAGACATCCAGCATCCCCCAGAAATCCCGTTTTGGCACCGCAGGGATGCCGCAGCCCCCGGCCCGCTCACCATTGACCGTGAGGTGGACCCAGCTGCCGTTGTGGAAGGTGTCGTACTGCTGGTCCAGCATGAGCACTTTGCACTCGTACCAGCCCTGGTCCTCAGAGCGCACCTGCTCAATGCGCAGGGAGGCTTTGTCGTGCAGGCTGGCCCGGCCTGTGGGAGAGCACAGCGTTGGCACCATGTCCCCAACACCAGAGCACCCCCCAGAGCACCACTGCAAGGGACATCCCATCCCAAACTGGTGCAGCTCCCAGAACATCACTGTGGGGAACAAACCATCCCAAACTGGTGCAGCCCCCACAGCACAGCCACAGGGAACACCCCATCCTGACACCAGAGCAGCCCCCAAAGTATCGCTGCAGGGGATGCCCCGTCCTGACACCAGAGCAGCCCCTCAGAGATCTCTGCAGAGGACACCCTATCCCAAACTGGAGCAGCCCCCAGAAAATCACTACAAGGGAAACCCCATCCCAAACTGGTGCAGCCCCCAGAGCATAGCCACAGGGAACACCCATCCCAAACTGGAACAGCCCCCAGTGCACCATTGCAAGGGACACCCCCATCCTGACCCCAGAGCAGCCCCCCAGAACATCACCACAGGGGACACCCCATCCCTGTGTGGGCACTGTCCTGGTTTGGGGCTGGCTGAGCCCTGTGGTGTGGCTGCAGCTGGTGGTGCCAGGCTGGTGGTGCCAGGCTGGTGACACACTCACCCATCTGGGGACGGCAGAGCCAAGCTGCCAGGGCCAGGCAAGGTGCCTGGAGCAATGTCTGCCCGCAGCGACACCGGCCTTCTGCTCCCAGCCGGGGGCTGGCGGCGGCACAGCCGGCACACAGGCATGCCCCAAAGCTTTTCCCCGCCTGGGAGACTCCCAAAAAGCAGGGCGGCCCTGAGCTGACCCTGTGCACAGCCCCAAAAACTGGGTCAGGAGCAAAGCAGCCTAAAGCTCCACCCTGGTGCAGTGGCCACCGGGCTGTGGGATCGCTCATTCCTGAGCAGAGTTTGGCAGGGCTCAGCTGGTGCATCTTCCCTGCTGCTGCACTTCTTAGAGAGAAATTTGGGCAGAGTCCGGTAAGAGCCAGGGAAGATTCCCAGGACTGCATTCCACAGGGAAAGAGATACCACAGCATGTCTGTCCTGCCACACCAACCTTCTCAGGGCTGGTTTCCAGCTCACAGATCCCACCAGAGGGACACCGGCCACGTGTCACAGGCAGCACATTGGCAAGCAGCCACATGAGTTCTGCAGCTCCAACCTGTCACCTCCGCCCAGCACGTGGCCCTGGCTCCATCCCCGCTGTCCCCCAGCACCCCTCCCTGGGCTCACAGCTGCTCTGGGGCGCAGCGGCGGCAGCAGCAGCCACCGCCACCACGCGTCACCCTGGGTTTCTCTGCCTCGCTTGCTCCCGTCCCACGCAGCCCAGCTGGCTTCCTAACGCTGCTGCTTAATTAAAACCAACTGGGTGGAAAGCGAGCAACGAGAGGCAGAGCCCGCGTGGTTTCTGACGGAGGAACGGATGGAGCGGAGCCGCGCGTCCCGGCCGTGCCGCAGCCGGGACCCGGCACCCTCCCCTCGTCCCCCTGCGCCCTCGGGACTCACCGGCATACTCTGGGTCCACATGGGGAGGGTAAAACCCAAACTTGATGAAGATGGGGATGGGGACGCCAAACTTGAACCACTCCACGACATAGGGAGGGGGCTGTCCCGTGAGCGGGTGGATCACATCGCATCCCAGGATCACGCTCTCGCCAGCGCGAGCGGTCACGAACTCGGGCTCCTCCCTCGAGCCAAGGGCACCTGCAAGGGGGCAAAGGAAGAATCTGTGGCTGATCCCACTGCTGGTGCCCAGCATCGAACCAGGATACCCATTCCCAGCCACCTGTCTCCAACAAGGGCAGCCTGTGGGTCACCCTTGCCCCAAAACCAACAGAGGGCCCCAAGCCCTTACACTCAGCTCCAAGGCCACCCCTGAGCTACCACAGGAGTCAGGACAGTGGCCATCAGCACCCCAATGCTCCAGGACACCATCCCAACCTCTGCACCAGGGCGAGGACGATGCCCAGTGACCCCGCAGGGGTTCTGGGGACCCCTGCTCTCAGTAGAGGGGCACAGAGCATGCCTAGCACTGCTCCCCACATAGCAGCACCATCTGGGCTACCCTGTATCCTTGTGGCAGGGAAAAGGCTGCATTTAGCTTGTGCCCCTGCATCCTCCAGCAGGCAGGACTGACCATGCAGGGACCCCTGGCCACAGCTCTGCTGTGCCAGCCCTCGGACCCAGCTTTCCCACCGGTGCCAGGGTGGGCCGGGCCCCCAGAGCCACCATGCTCCAGCCAAGCCCACATGTCCTCGGGCATCCCTGGGAGCCCCTAGCCTGAAACCCGTCTGCGACCTGCGCATCGGGTCTGTCACCCTGCTCCTCCCAGCTGCCTAATTACAGGGGACTTTGGTCTCAGCTCCGAGGCTGCTCCACCCCGGCTGTGCCGGCTGTGCCGCCCTGCTCGCTGCAGCCTGGCGTCATCCCGCTCTGCCAGCAGCAGCAAAGCTGCATCCTCAGCACAGCGTTCAGAGAGGGAGAGAGAGGGAAACCCAGGGCTGGGAGAGAGCCAAACAGGGGGTCCCCAAAACTAGGTTTAGACCCACATCGCCCTCCCCATCAAGGAAGGGCCCCCCATTTTCCTGGCACACGCGGCCGCTGGCTGTTCCGGGGGGGATGCTCGGGGAGGGATGCTCGGGGAAGCACGTTCCCACTCCTCCGCGCTGCTCCTCGGGGCCGCCGGTGATTGGCGGCGAGTGACATCACCGCTTCCCCGCCGCGGGAGCCGAGCATCACCGAGCATCACCGGCTATTTTTGGCTCTGGCACAAGCGCGTACCGGCGAGAGGCCCGTGATGTGCCACCCCACGGGCCCACCAGCCGAGTGTCCCCACAGGAAGAGCAGCAGGCAGAGCTGGCCGCCGCTCGCACATGGCACGCAAAAGGTGTGTCCCTGCAGAGGGTCACAGCCTGATGGTCACCCGAGCCCCCACGCCACCGGCAAATTGGGCACGGGTGGCTCTTTAACTGGGAGGGCTGGTTGGTGGCAGCGGGCTGGGTGACGCCGCGGTGCAGAGCTGTGAGCCATCTGCAAGGAGCAGATGCTGCATTGCACACCCACTGCAGGCATCCGGCCCCGCTCTGGGGGTCCTGCAGAGCTGGGGGTCCTGAACGGCCACGGATCCACCCGGACCCCAGCGGGGCAGGGCGAATCGCTGAGCACACACGTGCGGTGTGCACGCACACCCCCGCACACGCTTTGCACCGCCTCGACAACACTCTTGCACCTTTCCATCCCTCGTTAGCGCTGCATCGCCGATGAGCTCCCGTTCGCACCCTGTCAGCAGGGACGGTATCAGCCCTCCCCTGCCACCCCGGCACCGAGCCGTGAGAACCCGTCCTGACCCCTCCATCCGGGAGGGTGAGGGGGGCTGCGCTGCAGGGCTGGAGCCCCCCTCCCTGCCCGTGGTCCTGCTGCGCTGATCGGGGACGGAGCCGTCACGTGCTGCTCAAGAGCATCCAAGGACGCGCTTCCCCGGCCGCCGTGCCCGAGACAGCAGGTCCCCGGCACCTCATCGCCTTCAAAGTGACACCCTCTACCCACCAGCAGGAAAAGATGGAAGAGGTAGCACCCAAATCCCTTTCCCAAGCCCCCCACCCGCCCCAGCGCTCCAGCTTCTAGGCTATCAAGACAGAATCTTGGTTTCCAGCACCTCTCCACCAACTGGAGCCTGGAATGCTAATGCTTGCCCAGCTGGAGCAAGCCCGCTGCCCAAGAGGCCACCCAGACACCCTGGGGATGGGCGCCAGGAAGTCACAGTTCGCCAGGATCCCCTGACTGGCTCCCTGGCAGAGCAGTGGGTGACGTCCCCGGGGAGAGGACGAGCCAGCCGTTCCGCCGGACCCACGCCTGGCCAGGGCTGCCCGGGCGCAGGAAAATAGGTCATCCCCGGCAGCTCGCAGCGCCGGTGTCTGATCGCGAGGCCGGTGGGGAATTGCACGCACGGCTGAGCATCACCTCCCCAGCGCACGGCCGACTGGCAGCCACGGCGGGGAACCGGCCCCCGGCTCTCCCCAGCTGCCACCCGGCCCACTACCGGCCCCGTGCCCTCCTGTCCCCACTTCCAGAGTGCCAGGAAGGCAACGGGGAGATGTCTCACAAACCCTCTTGGGGTCTCCTCAACTTCCCAACCCACCAACCCTGTGGGGTGCCAACCCTGACCAGGTTTTCCTTCCAAGTCCAGACCACGAAGAAAGCGAGCAATGGAGACTGCAGCTCTCGATTCAAAGTGTTTTCTCACCCCCACATTTGTAGGGAAACGCTTGAAAACAACCCGCAGACGCCAGAAGAAACAGAGCACAAATAGACGGGGTATTTTTAAACCCACTTGATTTTCCCAGCCAAGTTCAGAGAGGTTTCAAGGCTGAATCTGCGGTTTGGAAACAGGGTCAACATCAGGGAAGAGCAGCACAGAGGCGAACCCCAAATCCACCTCGGTGCAGGAGCTCACGTGAAGCTGGGGGATGCCTCGTAAAGAAAAACAAGTAATCAACAGGCTTCGTCATCCAAGCAGATCCAGGAAAAATAAAAGCACGCCGCGTGCCAGGAGGCAAGAATACAAGATGCGGAGGTGGAGTTGAACAGCATCCCAAAGGGAGAGGAGGGAAGGCTGCCGCCACCGAGACGGTGCCACCGCGGGGCTCCCCAGGACGGCGATGCCAAGGAGGGGGGGACCCTCACCTGGATCTGGGCGTGCAGTTCCTCTGATCCCAAGGGCAGAGGTGGAAGGTGCCACAGGACTCGGTGAAGCTGAAGGCATCCAGCATCTCTGCTGTGCTCGCTGAAGCAGGACTCTTCCTGCAGGTGCCTTCAGGGCCATGGCGGAGAGGTTGCCAAAGAAATGAACACCTGGGAAAGCTTCCCCTCCTAGCCCAGTGGACACCCATGCTCTGGGGCAGAGAGGGCCTCCTGTCCTGACCCACCATCACCTCGCAGCCTGCTAAAAGAGGCACCACTATCCATTTCCAGTGCTGCCCCACACCCCTGGCACTCATCCCCACCCCTGTGCCCCCCTGGGGACGGCTGAGGGAGCAGACACAAGGCCCGGAGCCTGTGGACCTCTCCTCCCTGGTGAGCTGAGACGAGATGTGCTCTGACACATCCCGCTCCCATCGGTGGAGGCAGGATATGGCAGGGATCTCTGAGGACAAGGCCACCAGCGTGGCATATGGAGGCCAGCAGGGAAGGAGAGCAGGCAGCCATCGCCATGAAATGATGACAGAGGGAGACTGCAGCCCAGGGTGGGGGACTGGGACAACGTGCTGCAGGGACCCTGGCTGCCAGGGCAAGGTGTGAGGTGATGGGAGACTGCCTGTCCCCCACCTCTGTAGCCCCCTAAATACCTCAGTGGGGGTTGCACCCCCCATTACAAACGAGCCCCTTTGCCTATCTTGGGGTATCCAGAGCCCCCAAAAGCACCCGCCTGTCCCCTGGTGGGGGAAGCCCTGGGGCTGGGAGCACAGCCCTCACCCCCTCCCCCAGCTGGAAAGCAGCATCTGGGCTTTCAGTGCGATTCCTGCATTTTAAACCCGATTTTCCAGATGGATGGAGGGCAATGCGCAGGTCAAGTGACATGCCTCAAGGTCACACGGGGCCAGGGAGGAGAAGGATTAGCAGCTCTGAGGGGTGGCTTCATGTCCCATTCCCAGGGTAATGGGGACTCAGAACCCCATTCCTGGGCACAGGGGGTGTCTTGTGGAACTATCACCACCCTCCCCAGGCAGGCAGGCAGCTGCCCTGGCATCCCATGGGGAATGCATGCATGGGATGCTGCCCCACAGCAGCCCCACAGTGGGTGCTTGCTCCCTGGAATGGCACAGGTGGGAATGTGCCTGGCTGGGCAGCGGCTCAGTGAGCACATGGGAGCACAGTTTGATGCTCTGAGAGGCACGGAGATGGAGAAGGAAAGAAAATTACTTCCCTGAGGTCATCTTACTCCTACCTGGGGGTCCCTTGTGCCCCCTCCCTCTAATCACCACCAGCCCGGCGTTGAGCATCCGGTGTTGGCAGCTGCCTCGTGGGAGGCATCATCTCCCAGCAACGATCAGCAGCTACCTGTGCACTCCCCGTGAGCTCCCTCCATGCACCACGGGGACAAACAAGCAGCTGTGCTGGGAGCTGGAGCACCAAGCCCATCCCAGAAGAGACCTCTGGCAGCTGGAGAGCACTGTCAGGGCGCTGTGTCCCCAGTCCAGCCCCAGATCACACCAGTACCCCCATGCAGGCTGGCACCACCCTCCCCGTGGAGCAGTGGGTACCATCCCAATGCATTCACAGCCCTCCAGCAGGAAACTGGGATGCAGGCAGCCCTCCGAGCTGCCCGCCAGCAGCTCCTGAATCACGCTGTTCCTGGCTCAGGCAGCCCTCCCACCAACGCCAGCCTCTCCATGGAGGAGCGGGAGGAAGCGAGTTGTTTTTCCAAAGGCCAGCTGGTCGCGCAGGGCTCCCAGCCTGGGAGATTCCTACCGCAGGGAAAGGGAGAGGGAAGGACTCCTCCATCGGCACGGCATGGGGTTGGACCCACGGCTGGCCCATCTGCAGGGCTTCTCATCCAACATGAAGGCATGACCTCCAAGACAGAGGACCAGAGGTGAAGGGGAGCTGTGCCACCCTGCCCAGCTCTGGAGAGGAACTTGCAGGGCTCACTCATCACCAGCAAAGCTGCATCTTCCAAGTCAAAAGGCAACTGAGCCGGCAAAGCATCACCGCAAAGACCTTCCGGCAAGCCAAGTCATCCACCGAGCCGCTCACGTCCCTCCCTGTCCCGTGTGCTCCCATCCAACAGGTCCAGAGGAGCAGAAAACCTCCAGGGAATGATGGAAATGGGAGCCCGGCCAACGCCCTTGGCTGTTCCCGGTGCCAAACCATCCCCTTGCCAGAAGAGAGCGGGGCCAAAGCCACATGTGCCAAATCCAGCAGCTCCCAGTCCAGACTCCTCCACGGCCAAAGAGGCAAAACCCAAGAGCTCTGCACAGCGAGTGGGCAGAGGATGCAGGGCTGGCACTGCCACCCGGAGCCACTCCAACCGGCCAAGGTCAGCGCCAGGAGCACTGCCCGCCGCGGTGCCCAGGGAACCTCCTCACCAGAGCCGAATCCTCCCTCTGCAAACCCTGCTGCCGGATCCACCAGCGTCCCCACTCACTGTGTGGTGCCACAGCATCACACTCGTGGGAGAGGGAGGAAAAGCCCCTCGGTGTGACGGCACTGCTGGGAATGCCAGGAGGCCGGATCCTTCCTCTGACACCCACTCCTGGTGCGGTCACGTCCTGGCTCTCCTCCCCCATGCCATAAGAGGGGATAACGTACCCTCCTTCCCTCTCTGAGCCGATTAACGCCTGGAAAGCCCTTGGAAAGCCAGGCAAGAAGGCTGCCCAGGGCTAGCACTGCTGCTTCTCAGCTCGGCAAGGAGGAAGTGGTGTGGGAGGAAGGCCACGGCAAGAGGAAAAGCCCCAGCGCGGGCACCGGCACACGGTGAGCCCCAGCTCTCCTCCAAAGCCCCGTCCCCAAACAATGCAGGGTGACAACTCCCCATGAGGACGGGACAGTGCCGGGACCAAAGGGCTGCAGCAGCTGGGGCGAGTGCCGTGGGCTCCCTGCCCTTGCGGGGGCCGTGCTGGTCTGCAGCACCCCCTCCCCCGGCACACACCCACGCATTACTCACGGCACGCTCATTCATCACGTACACGCTGCTCCACACGCACAGCACCCCCGTGCCGGGGCTTCCCGGCACCCACCCACCCCGGCACCAGTTCCGGAGCTCCATCCCAGCGGCTCCAGGGCATTTCCAAGTTCCCAGGTGCCGAACGCGCTGCTCTGCTCCTCTCCCCGGCGGAGCATCCCTGTACAAGCAGCTGCTGCAAACACTGCCTCACCACACTGCAGCACGCAGTTCAGGCAGGCAGCAGCCGGCCACGGCTCAGTGAGAGGGGCTGTGTACCCCCAAATGGGGCAGCCGCATCCGGAACCCCCCCAAAAGTACAGCCCCGTCCTGGCACACACCCCCCTGCCTCCAGGAGCCGCCTGCCAGGCGAGAAGGACAAGGGACTGTGGCACGGCACAGATGTGACCCAGTGGGCTCAGGGAGCGCTGCGAATTGGGGGGGCTGCAGCAACCCGGCAGGTGCCCCCTTCAAGCCCACTGTGCCCCCCGAGGCAGCGTCCCCCCACCACAGGGAGGGGAGTGGTGGTGGCTCCCAGCCAGGCATCGCTGGCTGCCGGCAGCCACCGCATCCCATGGGCAGGGTGGGTGACACCCAGAGCACGGCTCCAGGGTCTCATTCCGGGGAAGGATTACCGGGACGCAAGGAAAACCGTGTGCCCAGTGAGGAACCAGCGGGAGAGATGGGGGACGGTGCTGCAACAGCGGCAGGGAGCTCCCTTCTACCTGCAGGGAAGGCTCGGAGGGGTGGGAGGGGGCTGGCAGCTGAAGGGAAAGAAGCCAGAGCAGGAAAATCAGGGTTATTCCTTGCTGCTGTCTCCGTCCTGACCTTGGACAACCCTGTGCCTCAGTTTACCACAGCACAGCAGCCAGCCTGCAGTAGCGGGAGAAGCAGGGCAGCCTCTCCTGGGCGGGGGGGTGGGAGCAAAGTCACCCCCAAACCCGCAGCCGGGGCGCTGCAGGGGAAGGCGACGAATCCCTCCTGCATTTCTCCTTGCCCAGCCGGGCTACCCTTGCAGGGAAGGGCAAACGCTGCCCGCACCCCCCGGAGCTGCCGCAGGCGCTTCCTCCGGATGAGAGAAGAAATCCGAATGCGGAGAAAAGCTTGCCCATCCCTGATCAACGGGGACACTCAGCCAGCCGTGCTCCCTCCCCGCCAGGACCCGCACCCGCTCGCCTTCTCCCAAAGGGAATTTCCAACCCCTGGGCAGAGGCTCCGCCGCACCGGCAGCGCGGCTTTCCGAACTTCCCCAGCTGCAGCCGCTGCCCTCGGGGAGGTCACGGCCAATCCCGCCGAGCGCCTGCGGAGGGAGGATGCGCCGGGCGCTCCCGGCTCCCCCCGGCAGCGGGGGATGAAGGAATCGCCAGCGCCCCGCCGCAGCGGGAAGCGCTCGGTCCCCGCACCGGCAGCGGGGAAGACGCGAACCCCGCAAACCCCCTTCGCAGCCGCAGTTCCCCCTCCTACCCTCCTCCTCAGCCCCTTCCCGGTGCCCTCTCCCCGGGACGTGATGTCCCCCCCGGTGCGCGCATCCCTCCCGGTCCATGCGCATCCCCCCCGCCGCATCCGGTACACCGGGAGAAGGGGGGGAGACAAGCAAAGGCGGCCCCGCCGCCGCCCCGCAGACCGCGGCGCGGCCCTCCCGGGCTCATCCCGGCGGAGAACACCCCGCGGCCGCACTCACCTTGGACGGGCAGCCCGCGGGCGCCGAGCACACTTGCTACCAAAGCGGCCACATACCAAATCATAGTACTACCGGCCCCCGGTGCGCAGCATCTTCCGCCCGCCGGGCGGCCCGGCCGGGGCGGGGCGGGGCCGGGCCGGGCTGGCCGTGGCCGGGCAGGGCTCGGCGGGGCTGGCGGGGCCGGAGGGGCGGCTCAGGGCCGGCCGCCCGCCGCTGCGCCCATGCCCGCGCCCATCGCCGCGCCGCGCCGCACCTGCGCTCCGCCGCGCGGTGCAGCCTAGCCTGCGCCCTTTAGCGGCTCGGCACCGCCCCCGCCCGCCGCCCATTGGCCGCGCCTCGGCGGAGTGGGCGGTGATTGGCCGCCGCCGCGGCCCGGGCCGGTTCAAGGTGGGTTGGCGCGCACGGGGCCCCTGCGCCGCAGTATCATGCGCACTGCCGGGAGCGGCGCGGTCACCTCCGCCGGACGGTCACCTCCCCGCACGGACACCCGCCGGGACCCGCGCCCGCCTGGGCCCCTGAACCGCCTCGCTGCCACCTCCCCGTGTCCAGATGTGCCACCGCACCACCTCAGTGCCACCTCACCGTCCCCAGATGTGTCACCGAACAGGATCAGTGTCACCTCCCTATCTCCAGATGTGCCCTGCACCGGTACAGTGTCACCTCGCTGTCCCCAGATGTGCCCTGCGCCGGTACAGTGTCACCTCCCTGTGTGCCCCTGCACCGGCTCGGTGCCACCTCCCCGTGTCCAGATGTGTCACCGCACCTACTCAGTGTCACCTCCCTGTCCCCAGATGCATCACTGCACCTGATCAGTGCCACCTCCTCGTCCACAGATGTGCCCCTGCACCAATTCGGTGCCACCTCCTCACCCCCAAAATGTGTCACTGCACTGTGTCACCTCCCTGACCATAGATGTGTCACTGCACCCACTCAGTGCCACCTCCCTGTCCCCAGGTGTGTCACCACACCAAATCAGTGTCACTTCCCCATCCCCAGAAGGACCCCTACACTGGTACCATGTCATCTGCCTGTGTCCAGATGTGCCCCTGCACCAGCTCAATGGCACCTCCCCATACCCAGAAGTGTCACTGCACTGGCTCAGTGCCACCTCCCCACCCACAGATGTGTCCCCTGCACCAACTCATTATCACCTCCCTATCCCCAAATGTCACTGCATCTACTCACTGCTCCCTCCTTGTCCCCAGAAGTGTCCGTGCTGTGGTGCATCACCATCCTGTCTCCAGATGTGTCCTCTACAGCAGCTCAGCATCACTTTCAGCTCAGTGTCACTCCCTGTCCCCAGATGCATTCTCTGTGCAAGCTCAGCATTACTTTCCCGTCCCCAGCTGTGCCCCTGCATAGCTTTAGTGTCACCTCCCTGTCTCTGGATGTGCCCCCTACAACAGCTAGCATCACCTCCCTGTCCCAGATGTGCCCCCCTCCCCTGGTGCAGTGTCACCTCCCTGGCCCCAGCTGCCACACACCGCTTCTCTGGCACACCAATGACAGCTTGAGACCAGCTAGGGTCACCTCCTTACCACAGGCTGAGCCACCTGCCCCCTGCACCAGCTCCACATCAGCTGTGCCATCTGTCCCTGCCATCCTGCACCAGCTCAGGGTCACCTCCCTGCCAGCTGCTTGGTGCCACTGCAGCCTTGTACCACGCACCAGCTCAGGGTAACACAGCTGCCACCATCTGTGCCCTGGCAGAGGTCCAGGGCCATCGCCCCACCAGCCTGGGGCAGACAGGTCATCTGCCCCCTGTACCAGCTTGCTGTCACCTCTGCCAGGACCCTGCACTGCTCAGTCACCTCACTGCCACCACCAGAGCTTGGTGTCACATTCACCTGGCACCAGCTCAGTGCCACTGTCACCTCTAGCACCAGCTGTGCCACCTCCTCCTGTCATTGCACCACCTGTGCCGCCTCCCCTGCTCCTGCTCCACCCCATTTGCCCACTGTGACAGCTCCTTGTCCCCTGCTGGGCACAGCCCACTTGACAAGAGAGAATTTGGGTTCGTTTCAATGGAAAACAGGCAGAAAACAGGAAGTGCCCCTGTGCTCCCCCATCTCAGCCCACCCATCCTCCCTGCAAAGACCTGGTGATGCCAGATGGACAAACAGCCGGGCGGGCTCCCCCAGGAGCGTGCCAGCCATGGAAAATGGGCCACTGAACTTCCCTAGATGACAGCCAGCCCGGGAGGGGACAGGCTCACACGGAGAGGGGGACACATTGCTTTGTCCCCAGCACTCATTGTCTTCCCCTTGCCCATTGGAAGAGGTTTGAGCAGCTGCTCTTCCCACCTCTTCCCATGCACGTTCAGGAAAGAAGGAAAATAAGAAAAAAAAATAAAAAAAACCCAACTCTTGCAGAGGATGTGGGTGTTGGAGAAACATCCCACAGCTTCTGCCTGGAATTACATTCCTGGAGGATCAGATGTTGGCACAGCCCTGGGCAGGAGGCAAGA
The DNA here is from genome assembly GCF_027477595.1 of Haemorhous mexicanus. Classification (NCBI taxonomy): domain Eukaryota; kingdom Metazoa; phylum Chordata; class Aves; order Passeriformes; family Fringillidae; genus Haemorhous; species Haemorhous mexicanus. Next base: position 3,401,428 of record NC_082364.1, read on the forward strand.
GCATCCCCCAGCCCAGCCCCAGCTCACGCGAGCTCCTGGGCACTTTGCTTCCCCAGCAAATTCCAAGACATCATAAAAGCCTGACTCAGCTCCTAGTGCTGAGGCCTGAAGTGAAAGCTTGCAGATCTTCACAGGGGGTTGGCACAGCCAGGGCTGACCCTTGTGCTGGGGCAGTTCTGCTCTCCAAGCTGTTCTCCTATTTCCTGAAAGTCTGGTTTGGAGTGGCCCAGGAGGGCAAAACCCCTTGTCCAGCACCCTCCCCACACCAGTCCTGCCACCTTCAAAGCACCCAAAAACTCCCAGGCTGCAGAGCAGCCAGCCCAAGGCTGGCACAGCTCCATCTGCCCTCGCTCATCCAGACAAAGTGTTCTGGTCTAGCCAGAGTCCGTGTCACCAGTCAGATCATCTCCATGTCTTTACCTGGCTTTTGCCACAATTTCAAAGAGGAAAACAAAAAATTAAGGGCATTGATGGCACCTTTGGTAACACAGCCCAACCTGGGAGGCATCAGGAGCCCATGGTGGATGGGGGGACCCAGCCCTGATCCCAGCATGTGCATCCACAGGGGCCCCACCAACATCCCTCAAGAAACTGGAAATATGGGCTTGGTTTGGAGCATGGCTGTCAGTTCACACCCTTGTTTCTCCAGACTAATTTGCTGGTTTCATGAAATCCATTCCCCACTGTTTTCACACTTTTCTCCCTCTCTATTTATAGCTGGGTTTATTTACATGAGCAGGGCACTCCTTGTACTTGCACGTCAGCCTGTGGTGGCAGAGCTGGGAGCGGGTGCAGGAATCAGTGGCAAGGCAAGGAGCACCCCAGCCCCTGGCCATGGCCACCTCCTGCCCAGCACGTGGGAGGCAGGCAGGCAGCCCTCCAGGCCAAGGGGAGGAGCTGGAACCAAATCAGCCACACAGCCCCCAGACCCACACAAATGTGCCCATCTCTGCAGGGCACAGCACTACAGTTCCCATGGGATGCAGGTCACTCTGGAGCTGACACCTTCCTGCCCCACATTCCCAGCACTGCAGTTCCCATGAGATGCAGGGCACCCTGGAGCTGGCACCTTCCTTCCCCCCATTCCCAGCACTGCAGTTCCCATGGGATGCAGGTCATCCTGGAGCTGGCACCTTCCTGCCCCACATTCCCAGCCCTGCAGGTCACCCTGGAGCTGGCACCTTCCTGCCCCCCATTCCCAGCTGGAGCTGCTCTTGCAGCAGCATTTTGCTGACCTGAGCTGTACCTGTGCATTGTGCTACTGACCCAGGGATGTCCTTGCCCTCCACACAGCAAGCAGAGCCCACCATGCCCAGCTGAGCATGACACTGACACTGTCACTGACAACTGCCCAGTGGTAATTCCACTGCTCTGTCTAACAAGAGGGATAAAAATGTTGCTGTTTTTTAAAAGAAAACAGCTCTGACAGATGAGGCAGGAGTTCTCAGATTAGCACCAGAGACCTGGGGGATGCAGCTCTCCCCATCACACACGTTCATGTGGGAGAGATGCAGCCCTGGCTGAGCCCTGCTGCCATCTCCCTGAGACTTGGCTCTCAGGATCAGGAAGAGAGGTTTTGGGTTGGGAAGTAGCACAAGAAAAGTGGGAATGAGCTACAACTCAGGCTGGAAACCCTGGGAATTCCAGCACTTGGAGCAGCAAGGATCTGGATCAGACTTCATATGGGGCAGCAAAAATACTCAGCACTGGAGAGGGGCTGACCTGAAAATGGGACTTGCCAGGGTATGGATTGCTGCCTCTCTCCCTCCAGCTCCTCACTGCTGGTGACCAGTCCAGGAAAGCAGGAATCTGGACCCAGCTGCTTCCCACCTGGCCGAGGGATGCTCCAACCCACACGGGGCTGAGTCTCCCTGCACAAGTACATGATTATTCACAGCCTCCAGCATTTGCATGGTGGAGTCACGAGTCTCACAACACCTGATCTCCCGGGAGAGCTGCCTCCTGCACTTCGGAGGGAACGGCCCACATTCCGAAAGTGGGACTTGGTGTCTCACAGCATCCCACATGGCCCAGCTGTCACCTCCTCCCCTCTCTGTGCAGGGACCAGGAGAACCCACCCCATCCCTGCCACCTCAGTGAGGAAGAGCAGCAGGGCAGGGGCCCGCAGGGGCACTGAAAGCTCGGGAGCTGAGCTGGAAGGGCTGTGCCAGCCTGCAGTGTCGCTGCCTGCACAGCCAGCCTGCTCTTCGGAAAGACCAAAACAGCCCCCTCAAAGGACGGGCAGGCAGATGGGCTCGGCTCACACCCAGCTGGGGTTAGGCTCGTTCCCTCCTCGTCCCCTCTCCCCTCGCCGGTGGCTCATCACCGACGCGTGACTCCAGATGGCAAACAAGGAATATCCTGCCATGCCTTCCTGGCTGCACATCCAAGTCGTGGAACGATCCACCTGTGGTATTTCAGAAAAGACACACTAAACTTGTGTGAAGAGGGGTCAGTTGAGTCACGGTAACAACTTTCTCCTCCCGTTCGCAGGTCTCCAACAGAGCTAATTACTCATCAGCCCACTAATAGACTCACTCACACAGCACTCCCTGGATCAAGCAGCAGCGATTGTCTGTCTTGTCTTGTTAACCTCAAAGAAAGATCCGACTGTGGTAACGCGATACCCCATCCTTATCTCATCACCTGCTTCTCCAGCCTAAATACGTCTTTCCACGGCGTGGAGCATCCCTGGCCCAACACCAGCCAGGGGAAGCCTTGTTGTGCTGCTCTGTGGGATCTTGGCTGGGGCAGATGCAGCCTGAGGGTCGGTGGGGGTCCCCAAACCCACAGCAGCCACCGTGACCTGGTGGTTACTCCCTCAAGCAAGGGGCAGCAGGACACTGAGACCCATCTCACCCTTCACAGAAAGCAGTGTGGTGATGTAGCCCCCCATCCTACTGCCCATTGGGGGGACACACCCCTCTTGGGGCTGCTGGGGGTCGCCCCTCCATCCTAAAAGGATGACAGAACGTACCCTGCAGCACGGCACCCCAGCACTGCCGCCCACCCCATTACTCACCGGGGCTCTCTGGCACCGGGAACACACCTCCCTGCGCGGGAGCACAGGCACAGCACGTGCTTCTGGGGGCTGCGGGACTTGTCATCGGCGCTGTCATCGCCATGAGTAACCACACTTTGCCTTGGCTTCCCCGAGAACATCCCCAAAAAGCCAGGAGCGTGCCGCTCTCCTTGCTGGGGGGGAGGCACGGAGCCACGGCAGCTGCTCAGCTCCCGGCACCGGGGGAAACTGAGGCACGGGGATCTGGCCATGCTGAGCTCCTGGAGGGAGGGGGACAAGGCTGAGCCCTGGCAGGATGGGGACGAGAGGTGACTCAGTGAAGGTCGGGCGGCCAGGCTGGCTCAGCACTGTGGGCACACGCCGTGTCCCGGTGCTCCAGCCCCTCGCCCTGACATCCTTTCCAGCCCCTGCACATGCAGCCTGTCATCAGCTGTGACACTCTGCTGACGTCCCCGGATCATGTGGCATCAACCTCGCCCGTAATTACCGGCGCAGGAGCTCTTCTCTCTCTGATCTCTGCTGCCCTGCCGGGCTCCCCGATGTTCGCGGCTAGAGCCCGCCCCAGCCCAGTCCCACCCTAATGGGGGGGGGGGGGGGGGGGGGGGCTGGTCATCACCCCAAACTCCCCCAGGAGCTTTGTTGGTGCCAGGCAGGGTCCCCGGGATGTGGGACCGTCTGCAATCCAAGCCTTGCCCCCCAAAATCCCACCTCCACCTGCTGGCCCCGCGGCAGGAGGGGACAAGCCTGACCGGGTCCCCTCCACGGCCGGACCCACAGCACCCCAGGAGGGGCACAGGCAGGCAGGTGCCAGGCTGGGCTGGTCGAGGGCAGGGAAGAGCATTGCAGCCCTCCCGAGGATGGGGGCCGGGTTTAGAAAAGGCTTTTGCTGCCGGAGAGAAGGGATCTCTTGTGCAGAGCCGAGAGGCAGGGGAGCCTCAGAGCCGCCTTTGTTCAAGGGAGAAAATGATGGCTGCAGGGTCTGCAGCCTCGCACCTCCCTGCCCAGACTGAACCAGTTACTGTTTTTCTCCTCCCTCACAGTGATCATCTTGGGTGGGGGGCTCAGGGTGGCCCCTGAGGAGCCAACAGCCAGAGCCCATCCCTTGCTGGATGGCTTTTCCCATAGCCATACCAGGTACACCCGAAACCGGGGTACATCATGGACGGGGAAAGCAGAGTCCAAGCTCTCAGGGAACCCCCCGTGTCCCTCCAGCCCCAGCCCCCCTCCTGCTGCTCCCTGCCCCGCAGCAGGTGGGCAAATCCTCAACTCCCTCCAACAACAGCCTGACAACCTGTAACAGGATTGCCCGAGGCCACAGCCCTCCAAGCTGTCTGCCCTGCTCAGGCCGTTCTGGCTCCGTGTGTCCCCTCCAGGCACAGCCCAGGTGCCACAACGAAGGGCTGGCTGAAGGAGACAGTGTGCCCAGGACAGGAGGCTTTGGCGTCTCCCAGCTCAGCACCCTGTGCCCCCAATCTCAGGGCATCACCACAAGGTCCCCAAACCCTCCCTGGATCAGGAGAGGCTTGGGGGTGAAGGTGCAATGAGCAGGCGACACTCCAGCCAGCCATGGGGAGGAAATCCCCATGCAGAAGTCACACCGTGGCACCAGCCTGCAGGTCCAGGCACCCCCAGGTCACCCTTTAGTGCTATGGCACCCCCAGAGGACACAGAGAGAGGTGACAGCCCCCCAGGGCTCCCTTGGGGACGTGGGGGTCCTGCCCCAGCGGGACACACAGCTCCCCAAACCATCCCCTCCATGGAGACGGGCACAGAGCGGCGAGAGGAGCTGGGCAGCGCTGAGCTGCCGCTGAAAGCAGCCCGGCGAGCCAGCCCGGCCCGAGCAGGGCTGTCGGCAGCGCTTCCCGCAGCTGGGCTTGGCTCCCAGTCAGCTTCCCCCTCCCCAGGCTCCCTCCCTGCCAGGCAGCAATCAGCCCGGCATTCACAGGGCTGCGGGAAGATGACTCGGCAGCGAGTCAGACCACTTTGGGGACAAATGTGCAATCAGCCCCCAGGAACACGCCTGGCTCCCCTGGGAGGCCGGCAGAGCTCCAGGGAATGCCCTGGAGAGGTTGTGGGCATGGGTAGCACCGCACCCTCCTTTGCTGATGCTCCCCCATCCCAAAAAAACCCTCCAGGGTGCTTGCCCACTCCTGCAACATCCTCCTGACACAGCTCGGGCATGAGGACCAGGGAAACTCTCCCCCATTTTTCTGCCTTCACTGAAGATGGTCCTGGGAGTGGAGCAGCTGGAAAGCCTCACAGCCCCAGCCTGTTTTCCCTGTCAGACAGCAGCAGGACAACTTTCCAAGTGCTGAGAGCCTGGGAGAATTGTGACTGATGCCTGCCCCAGTCCCACCTGGCTGCATCAGCACTCCCAATAACAACCTGGGCAGCACAACAGCCACGCTTTGACCAGCCAGATTCGGGGAGAGCCTCCTCCCCTGTCACCCCAGCCCTGATTTCCATGGATTTGATCCCCCAGACACCTACATTTCCCTCCCCATCTCGGGCACTGCTGTGTCGCTGCTGCCTCACACTGACATTTCTTTCCCCGGACGCCACTTATTTATAGCATGGCTGACCTTTCCCCAAGTTTACATCCTCCTCTCCCTTCCCTTCCACCCACCCAACTCTGGGAACCACCCCCGGGGTGCTCCCAAGCCCAGCTGCGTGCAGACATCCCCCAGGGCCCCTTTGGGATGTGGTTCCCCAGCATGGCCATGGACAGCACGGGAGGACAAAGCTGGGGGTGTGTCAGGCACGAGCCCCCTCCTTTCCCCCTGCAAGGAACAGCTCCCAATTAAAGCAGCTGCCTCTGAGATCCAGATGGCCCATCATTCTTGCTGGGGAAGAGGAGAAAGTCTGTTCCACCGCAGCCCCCTGCGAAGGCAGGGCTGGGGAAAGCAGCAGGCTCCAGCCGTGTGGGTGGGATTTGCCAGCGAGCTGCAGGCTGGAAGGCCAAGGCAGAGCAGGAAATTTGCATTGCAGCCCGGCTCAGGGTTCTGGTGCCGTTCCCTTGGGCTGCAGGGGAATTTCTCCCATTTTTGCCCAACTATAACAAGACCCACTCCCACCAGGATCCCCCATCACTCCTTGGGTAGTGCAGTGCGTTCTCTCCCTTGCAGGCACCTCCCAGAGCCCAACCGCCGCCCAATTTGGGAAAAATTGCTCTCTGGGGCTGGAGGGGCTGCTCCAGAGGAGAGGGAAAGCACATTTGGAAAACACCCAGCTTCAGCATCCATCCCTTTGCAGAGTAAACCCCTCTGTTCTCCCGGCCTGGGGTGGGGGGTCTGGCTGCCGGGAAGGGCATCGCGGCTGCTGGAAGAGCGGGAGCCCCTCGCTCGCCCTGCTGCCTGTCCGTCCCTCTGTCCCTCCCCAGGCGATGGGCTCCGGCGGCCGTCCCGACCTCCCGGCCCACGCCGCCTCTGCTGCTCTAATTACTCCTCTCGCACCCGGCGCCGGGGCCCTCCGACCAAATTACGATCGATCCTTTGCTCCAGCCCAATCGATGCCATTGACTGAGGCATTAGAAAGACAAATCCGGGCTCCCCGCCCCGGGAAGGCGGCGGCAGCCCCGGTGGTGGGGGATGCCACCGCGCCTGGCGAGATGTGGGAGGCACAGGGATGCCCTCGCTTGATGCTCTCCATCCCTGCATCCATAAGGAGAGGGCAAACAGCTCCCAGGACCTGAAAGCACCAACTCAGATCTTCTCCAGCTGCTGGACACGAGACAACAGGGATCAAACTCCTGGAGCACACAGCCCTGATCAGCCAGAAATCCTTGGCAAGAAAGGACTTCCCTCCCAAAAACTCCCCTGCTTCTGCTCAGCTCCCACTCTTTTCAATAAAAGAAAGGATTTTCCCTTAACCTGCTGAATCAGCAAATCCAGCCTGCATCCCAGTCACCTGAATTAAGCAGCAGTGTTATTTAACAACACGGGCAGCTGGTGAACCAGCTAACCTGGCAAGGGGGAGAGCCCAGTGGGGCAGCCCTGCATGGGACAGGGATGCCATGGTCCTGTGTGGGCTGGGGATGCTCTGTTCCTACTCTGGGTGGGATGGGGATGCTCTGATCCTGCTCTGGGTGGGATGGGGATGCTCTGATCCTGCTCTGGGTGGGATGGGGATGCTCTGGCACAGCCCTGAATGGGTTGGGATGCTCTGGTCCTGCCCTGGATGGGATGGGGATGCTCTAGTCCTGCCCTGGATGGGATGGGGATGCTCTAGTCCAGTGCTGAATGGGTTGGGATGCTCTGGTCCAGCCCTGGATGGGATGGGAATGCTCTAGTCCAGTGCTGAATGGGTTGGGATGCTCTGATCCTGCTCTGGGTGGGATGGGGATGCTCTGGTCCAGGCCTGCATGGAACAGGGAGGACATGATCCAGCCCTGCCTGGCACAGGGATGGGCCATCCTCCATCACACCACACGAGGAACAAATTCCAGTGCTGCCCCATAGCCACCAGCAAGGCTGCAGTGGGGAATAATTGAATCACAGCCTGGACAAGGGATCACTGGCTAAAATCCCCCCTGGCCCAGCGTTACACAGATGGGAAACAGAGGGGGGCCACCCCTGAGCCCCCTCCTCCCAGGAGCAGATAATAGACCCCGTGTGAGCAAATTACAAGGAATTTGCAGCCATCCCATCTAATCCACAGGGGAGACATCTGAATCCTACAAGGAGCATTTGGCTTCTGGGTATAGAGGAGCTTAGAGACATGCAGAGGCATTAAAAACACGCCTGGGGATTAAGCTGGGAACTGGGAAGGGAGAGCACAGCTGGAGACCATGGGTAGCTGTGGGAGAAGATGGTTGGGGCTATCCAAGGGCTGTGGGCAAACTGGTTTTAGGCAATGTCCAAGTGTCCCCAGTGTTCTGATCCAGGCTTGGAGTCTGAGGTGTCAGTGATGGAGGTGGGAACCCAGGGGATGCTGCCAGAAAGGTGGATCTGACCATGGTGTGCTAAAGTGAGGTGTCACAGCGTTTTGGGCTCCAACGCCCAAGCAGGCACCACGAGCTGCAGCCTGTGCCCAAACCCACATCCAGGTCAGACCACCCAGCCCTGGGGTCAAGCAAAATCAGCTCCAAGCATCCCCCAGGATCAGGTCCATGCCAGTGGGGTCTTCCAAGGATAGACTTTGGCAATGTCCCTCATCATTTGGGATTTATTCTGATCATCTCTAATCCTCTGCCTTGATTGCTGAGGCCCCCAATCTCATTAGTTGGGCTACACTGGGTCATTATTGATGTTGGGGAGTGTTTAAAATTGATATTAATCCCATCTCAATAATCTGGTATTTATTGATTTTTATTTTTAATCTCCCACGTTGTTAAGATGAGCTGAGCCAGCTCTTTATTTCTGGGGGCTGCCCCATCCCAGCAAACCCTCAGAGGGGCATCTTACAATGCCAAAGGCTCCCAAAAACCTGGTTTGTGTCAGCCCATGGAGGAGGTGCTTCCTCTGGCCTTTGCAGGCTGTGAGCATCACCGAGCTGCCAACAACCCAGCAGCACTGACCCCCAGCTGCTCTCCTTTAAACCTGTTATTATCATTTTTCTTAATTACCTCAGAAACAAGCGACTTCCACTCGGCACGTTCAGGACACCGCCAGTGCCTGATGAAGAAGGAGCCATTAGCACCCCATCAAAACAGCATCTCAGAAAGGATCTTAGACAAAATTGTCACCGGAGAGGCAGGGGGAGCGAGGCAGCCCGGCACAGTTGTACATCATTTTGACAGCTCACATTAAGGCAACTTCAGGCACCTCTGGGAAATTACCTCCCCGTTAAACAGAGCCAGGCGCAGTGCCTGGGGGTTGAGCTCAGCAGCTGGGGCAAAAGAGGGCAGGGAGGTGCCCCTGGGGGTGCCCAGTGCATACAGACCAAGGGTTTGCCTCAGTTTCCCCGAGCACAGGCACAGCTGCAGGTGCTGCCTCAACCTGGATGATGGGAAGGGGTTTCCTTCCCAGCGCCTCTCCCAGCTCCGAGCTGAGCTCAGAGCTGGTGGCTGCTTCTCCGCCTCCTCTCCAGACCCTTGGCAAAAAGCAAAATGCCAATAACTTTGGGAACAGCTCGTGTTTAGCTTGGCAGGCCGGCTATTGTTCCTATACTGCAAACGCATGGATGGCACAGACATGTTTGGGGTGGATGCAAGCTGTTCCACCCAGCCCCACCACAGCAAGTGTCAGCTCCCAGCTGGAGGCACATCAAGCAGGGCTTTTTGGGATGAAACCACCTCCAAAGGCTCCCCAAATTAATGGGGTGGGAGAAAACCTGCTGCAAATGCCTTCCCATCCCCATAGTAACCCATCCCTCCATCCTAATCGGGCTGCTCTGGGCATATTTCTGCCCAAAGGCAGCAAGTTTTTAGCACAGGGTAGGAGAAATGATGGAGCAAAGCCAAAGTCAAGTACCACCAGCTCCAGCAAGTGCCTGGAGAAGCTCTCAGGGAGCAAAGCAATGCAGAGGCAGCAGTCCAAGGTAAAGATGTGGGGGTAGGGAGGGCAGCTTCATGGTTGTGCTGTATTTTTAGTTCCTGGGTTTAAGAGCCAACAGTTTAATAGGGGAGGTTGTTTTAATTGGAACTACAGTCACTAAGAAAAACACAAGAGGAGTAAATATAGAAAAATAGTCATGTTTCTGAAGGTTCCTTGGTATTTGTCTAATTAAATGGAGCATTTTAATTACAAATCAAACAGTGCCATTTCAAAAAAAAAAAAAAAAACAAAAAAACCCACAGGCATTTGCCTTGATTTGAAGAGCAGCTGACACTGACTTGGAAAAACAAGTCTGGACCCCCTCATTTGCAAAGGAGATTTGGAGACATCCCAGGATGTTCCACAATCATCAGCCCAAGGATGAGGAGCTGATGGACCCCAAGTGGTTTGGGACCCAAACCCACCTGCAGCTCCCAGGGATCCCTAACACATTGTTCCTACCAGAGAAACCTCTGCTGGAGGTCCTGAATGTTATCTGGATGCCAGGAGGTCCAGGGGGAGAGGAAGCTGCTGCTACTGATGAGACTCTCCTCACAGCCAGACACTCCAAACCCAGGATCTGGGAAGAGCCCAGCAGCCAGTGAACCACCAGAGAACTGCAGAGCACATGCCCATGAAGATGCCAACCATGTGGGCACGTGTGATGAGCAAAAAGCCACTTTCCTGTGTTGTTTCAGACATTCTGGTGTCAGGCATCACCAGGTATGGAACCTTTTCAAAGCTAGAGACACCCAAGAGCTTTTTTTGATCCTTCCTCCTCCTCTACCTGAGCAATGCACAGCCATCACTTGCAGCTGTGCAACCCACAGCTCCCTGCCTGCCACTTTGAAACGGCTCCCCAGCAATTACCTCCACAAAAAGTTATTAAGAAACGTCTTTGTCTGGAAGGGATTAGAATGGCAGTCATTAAAAAAAAAATTGGCATGAAGAACTATGTATATTGCAAAACAAAATGTGTTGCTTTTTAATATGTTTTTATAACCCAAACAAATTTGTTTCTCACACTCCCAGGCTGGAAAAAGGAGCCGTCCGACAGTTTAGGATTGCAGTTTGCAGTCAGCTCCGCCAAGGAATCTGTTGCAAAGCTGTCGCAGCAAATAAATGCCGGTTCCCTGCTGTGCTGCAGCTCCGCCGGCACCGCTCCGGTCACCGCACGGCCGCGGCTCCCGGCACCGCGGCGGGGAAGGTGACACGGAGCTCGGAGCCACGGGGACAGCAGTACCTGCGTCACCCCCGCTGACAAGGACACGGTGGCCTTGCACGAGGCAGCACAGCCTCTGCAGGGTCCCCCGGGCTCTCGCTTCCTGCGCTGGGATCTCACCAGGAGATGCCCAGACGGCAGGAACCCTCCTCTGATCGCCCCAGCCCCACGGGCTCCTTCCCCCACCACCACCTGCTTTTCCCTCTCCCACCCAGGCCTGGCTCCTCACCAGCAAAACGGGAGCAAGAAAATCCCAGCAGATGATTTTATTTATTTATTTTCCTGGGAACAAGTGCAGAGCCCCAGCTCCTCGAAGCATTTGAATATATGAGTGTCTTTTGAGGCACTGACAAGGAGATGCAGCTCCAGGCACAGCCAGAGCATCCCTGCAACCTAAAGCTGCAGGAAAACACCTGCAGGGACCCTCCAGCACCTTTCTGATCCCTGGGGTCAGTCCCACTGGAGAGCAAGCCATGGCAGGGAAAGGACCAACACATCCTTGGTCAGCTGGGAGGGCCTGGCAGAGCCTGAGCATCCTTTGGGAACAGGGAAGGCAGAGCAATCCCCTCCCTGCAGCAGCGCTGCCCTACATGTTTTCCTCCCCCAAAACATCCACGGCTGTCACTCGCCTTTTATCACCAGAGCAGCGAGACAGGGCAGGAGATGCTGCTCCCAAATTCCCCACGCTGTCATCGAAACTGGGGAATCTGGAGATTCCCAGCTGGTTGCCTGAGGGGGTCCAAGGAAATTATGCATTCCCTGCAGGAAAGCTGCCTGCAGCAGGCAGGGAGCCATCCCAGGCAGCCCCCGGGGGGGGATGCTGGTGCTCACTCTGCTTTCTGCTCAGAGAATGGCTGATTCACGCTCATTCCAGGCTTCCCCTGCAAAACCTTGGATGAGGACAGCACTCCAAGCTGGGCGGGTGTCTTCCACAGCCCCACGCTGGGCTTCCCTTCGGGAGGGATGCTGTGAGCCAAAACTGTGGTGTTTTGTGTAAAAGCATGAGAGAAGGCCTTATGAATTAATTAAGGAGAACCAAGAATTCCTGGGATAAACCAGCCCAGCCCCAGACACCTGCAGCTCCCCTCAGCTGCAGCTCTGACCCTCAGACCTGCTTAGTTTTAGGCAGCACTAAAAAAAGTCAACTCCGTTTTAACAGCATCTTTTTGCCTTTAAAATTAAGTCCTTAAATGATGCAAAGCAACAGATCAAGGATGGTGCAGGCTCAGAAAAGGAGCAGGAATCCCCCAGCACAAGCCAGGTTAGATGTTGGGGAACAGGGAAAGCAGGATAAAGGCGGGGGGGGAAAGGATAGATCTGGGACAATTTACAGACCAATTTCTGCCCTACAAGGACATGCTGGGCAAGGAGCAGGAAGAGCAGCTGGGCACCCACAAGCCGTTCTCCTGGCTCCACAGCCCACAGCTCCCCTCTACCCATCACCCCACAACTCTTCCCATCCCTCAGACCCCCTCCCACATTCCTGGGCTGCACCTGAGACCACGCACGCACAGGCAGAGTCAAACAATGGCCCCGGCGCTTTGTTAATTTGCAGGGATAGAGGCAATTAACGACACTGCGCTTCGGAAACTCCTAATTGGTTTTCTGACGAGTCTCCTACGGACACAGGTCCCTGCTCGGGGAGCTCTTCCGCTGAGCAGCACCAGGAGGGGATTAGAGCAGGGGGACATGCAGGAGCTGGTGGATATTTATGACCACTGCGAGATAAAGAGCGAGGTGAGGCGGGTGACGCTTATCCCGCGGCAGCGCTCCATCAGCGCCGCACCCGAGGCGCGATAACGGCTCCGAAATGTTGGGTGTGATGGATGCTGTGTGAGACTGACAGTTGCTGGGGCAACCACATGCAGAGGTACCCAGGCCCCCCCTCGGAGGGGCTCCAATAGGGATGGGGTCCCAGGGTCAGGTGGGGACAAGCTCATTGGCCAGAGAGCAGCGATACACGGCACAATTAATTTTTATGGGTAGCTGAGTGTTTTAATTGCTTTGTAGAGGCTTGAGGGTGCATTTACAGGAGCAACATGAGGGATGCAGAGAATAAGGAGACCCCCAGGGGTCCTGCAGCAGAGTGGTGGGACTCGAATCCCCTAAATTCACCACTGATTTTGGAACAAAAGCGTCTCCCCAGGCACCTCTGTAACCCAGGCATCCAGACCTAGAGGCTGGCTCTGCCACGGGGTATCTGGGAACACGCCACCGCATCCATCTCCCTGGATAACGAGGTTTTCCTCCCTGGGAGCGAGGAGCTCAGCACGGGGGATGTTCGTTAGTGCCTGCAAAGCCACGTGGAGACACACACGGCTGTCAGGGCTGTGCACGGACCCTGCGGACAGACATAGGAGCTGCAACGCTGAAAGAGCCAGAAAAGGTCTGGTCCAGCCCAAAATTACCTTTTGTGTCTGGGAACTGAGCAAGAAACAATTTCCCTGAGTACTGAGCAATACCAGCATGTTTTCCTGCCCATGACAAAGCCATGGAGAAGTAGAACTCCTCTAACAGACAGGAGCAGCCACTCCATGCCCGGAGCCCTCCAAGCTGCATTCTCTGGAGCTCAAAGCAGAACCCCCACCAGAAATCCAGGTCCTGCTGGGGGTAGGGTTCTGCCAGCCCTATCCTGATGCACACAGCAGGGCTGGTTTCCCCACCAAACCTCCAAGGGGAGGGGATATCCTCCTACAACCAGAATCCCCAGCACTCAGCCCAGCCATGTTGACAGTACCTGGCCAGGAGAGCCATGGGATTGCCAAAATGAGCAGGAACCATGGCAGGGAAGTTGGAATGCTGAAAGGGCTTCCCCTCCCCTATTTAAAGCTTCATGCTCTGCAGCTGGGGTTTCCCTGGGTTTGGGAGGCTCCAGGTGTTTCCTATCGAGGCAGGTGTTGCCCCAGCACCATTCCCCACCCCACATTCTGCTCCTACTCATGGCCATGCCTTTGGGAAGGCTGTCCCCCTTCATTCCCCTCACCCATGGGAATTCCTATGCTCCCAACACAGAACAGTGATGTCCTCCCCCACTCAAAATCCTCTTCCCCCTTCAGCCCACATTGATTGTTTTCCTCCATTAAGAAGCTGCATCCGTGGCTGCAAATCCGCCAGCGGCTCATCCCTCACCCCTGCCTCCCCTTTCCAGTGCTCTTCCATTAATGCCTTCATGGATATCCATCCATCCATCCATCCATCCATCCATCCATCCATCCATCCATCCATCCATCCATCATCCCAGCATCAACCTCACCAAGAGCTCCCTAAAAAATCCTCTAAGCCAGGGGTAAACTCCCCAAGGAGGAGGTCAATGTGTTTGCTACCCTCCCCAGCAGTGGGGCAATGTGTGCACCTAGCCCAGCAGAAAATTCCACATCAACATGGTGCCAGTGCCTTCACAAAGCTGTGCCCAGATCCACCAGACTTCAGCAAAAACCCCAGCCCAGCTGTGCTCCACATCTGGGGAGCTTGGGAACATTCTCTGCCAGATACCTGGAGGAGAGGAGTGCAGGAGGTCACAGCCCACAGCCACATGAGCCTCCTCCACCTTCTCCTGGGATCAATCATCTCCAATGAGCCCTGAGGAAGCGGCACACGGAGAACCGGAGGCACTGGCATCGGCACAGCCCCCGCCCGAGCATCCCCCCGCTGACGTCCCTCCAGTGACACCGGGGGAAGGAGGGGGCTGCAGAGGAGTGGGCGGTCATTGCTCCGTAGGAAAAATGAGTCCCCCATCCCCTGCCCTCCTCCTCCTCCTCCTCCCCGGTCCCCCAGGTTGAAGCACAAAGAATAGACCCAGTTGCTGGCGGGGCTGAGTAATGCTCTGAGCCGCTCCTCCCCGGCAGTGAGTAATGCCGCTTTTGTCTCCCGCGCCGGCACCACATTAGCCGGGAACACGGTGTTAGCCGGGAACAGGGTGTTAGCCGGGAACAGGGTATTAGGTGGGAACACGGTGTTAGCTGGGAATGAGGCGTTAGCCGGGAGCACGAGCACGGCATTAGCCGGGAACACGGCGTTAGGTGGGAACACGGCGTTAGGTGGGAGCACAGTGTTAGCTTGGAATGAGGCATTAGCCGGGAACACGACCAGGCGTTAGCCGGGAACGCGGCTACAGCCGGGAACGCCGCGTTAGCCACGAACGGTGCTCCTGGCACAGCCACGGCTGCGGCGGCGTCCCGGGGACCGCACCTCGGGGATGACACTCGCTGCTTACGCATCACACGATGCTACTCTCTGCCCATTATGTCCTGGCATCTGTGCCCGTCTGGGGACACCAGGCACAGGCACTGCTGGTTGGGTGTCCTGGTTTGCCATGGCTATGGTGGAGGGGCATCCCGGGCTGCCCTCACCGTGCTGCTGGACCCCGCGAGGCATCAGGTCTGTGGAGAAGCACATTCCCACTGGGTGCCATGGAAACGTGGCTCCCCTGGAACAAAGGAGTCTCCGCTTCCACCTGGATTTTCCTCCTTCCTGAGGAAACAGCAAGGTGTGAAGGATTTGACCCCAGCAGCCATGGGTTGCACAAAGCTCCTGCCAGCAACTGCCCCTGGGGTGAGGGGTTTCACCCCTGGCTTTCCCCCCGGGGCACATTTTGGGGTGTTGGGGTCAAGCCCCGAGGGTCCCCAGAGCATCCTTCCCTCTCGGTGTGGAGTCACTTGGCACCAGTGGTACCCGGGCTGCAGCAGCGGCGCAGGGCTGGCGGGTGGTTCCTGCTCTGGCACCCACACGGCAGATGGTGAGCCTCTCGCCTTGTGATTGGATTTTATTTTGTAATTTTCGGCTGTTATTTCGGTCCTCATCCCCCTCTCCTCTCCCTTCTCGTTGCCATAACCCCTGGCCACCTCCTCCCTGGGAGGGCAGAGATGGCTGGGGCAAGCATTGTGGTTTTGCTCAAAGAAGTGTAGCCTGGCTTTTAGTGACTCTCCACAGCCCTTGGTGGCTTCCCTGTGGGACATGGCAGGCTGGCAGTGTCCCACATGGAACAGCACTGGCTGGTGCACTGGTCCCCACCAGTCCCCAAATTTCCTACAGCACTGACCCGGGCAGATGATGATGGTGTCCCCTGGCTGAGTGCTCCTCTGCACATCCCTGGGCACAGGGACGTCCTGCTGTGCCCTGAGGAGGTGACAGTGCTGGCAAAGAGAAAAGCACCAGCCCCATCTCTTCCCAGCATCTCCCTGAAGGGCCATGGGCAGCACGAGTTTGCTGGGTCTCAGCCCAGTTCCCAGCAGGCAAGAGACTGGTGTCACCAAACTGATGTGACAAGCAGCACAGACAGCTAGAGGGATGTCCCTCCTCAGGGCCTGATCTGTCCTTTGCAGGAGCCCTGAGAGCCTGGTGCCACAGCGAGGATGATGCCACTCGTGCTCACAGCGCCCAGCAAAGCCCCAAATGTGGGTCATGGCCACCAGCAGTGACCTCGTGCACAAGCCCCCGGCCACCCACAGGGGTGACCAGCGCTGATAAAGAGCATGGTGATGAGGCTCTGGGATGTTCCTGTGGGGATCCAGTTTCTCTCCCAGTCCCTTTTCCATGGCCATGAAGCTGAGCTGAGGGAGAAGCCTCTCCACAGCGCTACGAGTTCAGCAGCTCAGCTGCGCCGGGGAGAGGGAAAGAAAGAAAGAAAAAATCCCCAGCGCGAGCAAGACAGACTATAAATAAAAGCTGGAGAAGTGGGAGGCAGCAGCCACAAGGGCTTTCTGAAGCAGCAAGAAAAGCAGGTGCATGTTGGCTCCGGCTCTCAATGCCTTTGTGTTTCCCGAAGAAGCCTGGGTATCCCTAATAGCCGGGCTCCGGGTGGGAGCGGGGCCGGGCTTCCCTCCCGCGAGCTGGGAAGGCACAGACATCTGAAGAGCAAATTCCGCACAGGATGGATGGGAGCGACGCCGCTGAGCCTGGGGAGTGAAGAGAGCTGAGGAACAGGGAGGAAGGGAGGGAATGGAAGGCTGAAAGGGAGCTGCCGGCACCGACACAGCCCCGGCGGCTTCAGGTTTAATGAATGAAGGGGATCCTCCAGACGGAATTCCTGCCGGATTTAGTGGTGGATGGAGGGAACTGCCAGAGCTCAGCCTTGGGTGCATCCACACCGGGATCCCCCCAGAAACTGCCCCGCGGGGATACAGGAGCAGTGGAGGGAAGCAGAACGCCTGTCAGTCCCCAGGGTCACCCGGAGCTGCTGGGGATGGGGACCCCGCGCTCCGCCGGCGCCTGCCAGCACGGAAGGAGTGGAAAGAAGAGAGGAAGAGAAGGAGACAGATGGGCAGCAATGGAAACATAAGTTAACTCGAAGGAAGCGGATAAACAGCAGGCAGGGAGCAGATCCCACCACATATGCTGCGCCGCAGCCAGCCAGGCACAGGGAGCTTCCTCGCCATTCCTGCTCCCCAGGCCTATGGATGGGGCTGGGCCATGCAGGAAGCGGGCAGCAGGGTGGGGTGAAGGCTTGAGGCTTGAGGTGAAAACTCTAGGAGGATCTAAGGCCAGGGCTTGCAGCTTGGGTGCAGCTCATGGCTGTGGGGCATTGAGGAAAGCCAAGGCAAAATCCGGCAAAGCCACAGAGGAGCATCCATGAGATGGAGGTGACTCCCAGCTGAGGAATCACAGACCTATTCCCTATCACAGCTCTGCTGGATTTGACCAAGGAGAGATGGTTCCTCCCTTGCTGACAGGGACAGGCAGGGTGGGCAACTGGACTTGGGCCAGGTGAGTTCTCCAGCCTCAGTTTCCCCAGGCAGGAGAGGGGAGAGGAGCAGCACCAGTTCCTGCAAAGGGCCGGCAGGACCAAACACCGCTTCTGGTGCCGATGCAGCAGCAGCTGCAGGTCACTTCTGAGGACTCCAGCAGCTGATGGACAGGGAATGAAGTCAATCCAAAGCCGAAGCAGGGAGGCTGAGACCCTCAAAAGTCCTTGAGCCCTGCAGCACGGTGCTGCCTGCTGATTACCAGGGACCCCAGGGCCAGCACAGCATCACCGGCTGCTCCGGCCACGCCACCACGGCAGGAGGGGACCCCGGCCACTCCGCAGTGCCCCCCCTGCCCACAGCAGTGCAGTGGGGTCTCTGCTGAGGGGACTCTGAGCTGCCGCAGCCCCCGACTCGCCCAGAATAACAAGCAGGCGGAGCCGCGGAGCTGCCGAGAGCGTCTCTCCAGCGACGTTCGGCCGGGTGCTAATGAGCCCCGGGCTCTCCGATCTGCTCAGCGAATGTCATGACCCAGATTAATTGCTCAAAAAGACACCCAAAGGCTGCTAATAAAATAAAAAAGGGAAAAAGGAAAAAAAAAATCAACCCCACAACAAGCCCGTTATAGAAACCAGCACCCCTCCCTGCGCATCCCAGCGCCGGCAGCCCGGAAAGCACTGCCCGTGTCGGGAATGCGTGTCAGGGCAGAGGGCCAGGCAGTGCCATGGGCGCACACAGCCGCCCTTGTTCCCCGCTCCCTCGGGGGCTCAGAGCCGCCCGCCGGCCCCGCCGCACAAGGGCCGCCTGTTCGGAGGCACCCGCGCTCCCGGCGGGATGCCGGCGCCGTCCCAGGGGTGGCCAGCAGGACCGGATGCTGCCACAGGACCCCCACAACCCTTGGGGGCTGCAGCTCTGCCCCCTCGGAGGGAAACTGAGGCATTGGGAGCCGAGTGCTTCAAGGGACAGAGCTTTCAATGTCACCCAGGTCCTCGCTGGCACGGGGCATTGTGAGCAGGTGGCCTTTGCATCATCCCCGGCCAAGCCCTTCCTCTCGAGAGCCGCCTTTCTCTTGGAGCCTGCAGACATCAGCTTTCCCAAGCCTTTGATTTCCCGACCCTCCGGCAGCGTGTGGCTGGCCCCGGGGGGCTCTCGTAGCTGTCACTCAGCTGCTCGTTACCTTCTGCACCGACTCAGAGACTCCCACGCAGCTCCAGCACTTCCCACTGCCATGGCCACGGCCACCGCCACCCCTGAGGTGCCCCACCAGATCCCCCAGTGCCACAGCAGTGCTGGGGGTGGGGAACCCTCTCCAAGGATGTCTGTACCCGAGGGATGCTCCCACCAGGACAGGCTCTTCACAGCCACGGGCTCAACTGGCTGCAGCTGGCAGCCCGGCTGTGGGGCCATAATCCAGTTATTGCCTGAAAATACCTTCCTGTTCAGAAAAAAGGTCTTCATCAGCCCGTGGACATGGCAGCTCTCAGCTTTCTGCAGCCCTGAGAAGGAGGAGGGGGCTGGAGGGTCTCCCTGCCAAAAAGGCAGGAGGGAAAGGAAGAAAGGGAGGGGGAGCAGATGGGAGATGACCACCCACCCACCCGGCTGCTGCTCCAGGACTCCTGACCTAGTTATTAGCCATGGAGGCAAAGCACAAAGCAGAGAGGGATGGGGGGAAGAGCCCAGGCGCAGATCTGCAGAAATCTGTGGGTGATGGACAGGTTAACCCAGGGCACTTCCAGAACAGTCTGCGAGACAGAGCCTGGCTGTGAGCCACCACAACTCAGCCTGCCGTCGGTCATGTCGAGCCACAGAGACATTCCCAGATCTGGGAGAAGACACCCTCTGACAAGAGACCTAAACTGCTGCACCCACGCAGCCGAGAGGAGACATGGGGGCTGCCATCCCCCCCGAGCTCTTCCACTGTGGGCACTCGGGGCTGCCGGGGAGAGGCAGCACGAGGAGCAGAGCAGCGGCTGCGAGAGAAAACCGGGGAGCTCAAATGAGAATTAATAAGCCACAAATTGGTAGCAGCAAGAGGAATTAGCGCTGGGAAGAGGCTGCCAAGTGCCACGGGGAGAGAGAGGCACTTCCTCGGATTTCAGCTCAGATCGGAGCTGTGCTCTCATCCCGGCAGCAAAATGGAGCCAGCCCTGGCCTTGCTTTATCCCAGCACCTTCGGAGGCAAAATCCCCGAGCATGCCTCGGGCTCTCTGGGGAACACAGCCGTGTCCTGGATCCACCACAGCCTGCTCATGCCAAACCCAGGATCTGCAACATGCCAGCGTGTGCTCAGCAATGCCAGCAGCTGGATCGGGACCTATTTGGGCAGCAGCGAGCAGACCAGCTCTATTCCTGGCTCCTGATACGTGCGGGGCTTGGGAAGTAGCTTGCAGCCCTGCCTGGCACACCGGAGCCCGACTGCCAGCCCTAAAGCATCACTGCAAGACAAGCACGGTGCCCAGGGATCCCTCCGTGCCGGGCAGGAGCAGCCACACTCCTCTGTGTCCATCTGAGCGCCCAGCAGGACGTGCAGGGGGGATGCTCCCCGTCCCCAGTCACCGGGACACGTTCGGAGACCGAGAGGTGACACTCAGGAGCCCGCAGCTTCCCTCTCCTCGCCGGCAGCTCCAGCCCCGCGCGGTGCCGGCTGCGGGCGGCGGTGGCTGCAGCGGAGGTGGGAGCGATGATGACTCAGGAGATAATGAGGCAGATCAGAAGGAGGAGAGGAGCAGTGAGAGGACGCGGAGAGGAGGCAGCTGTGTCCTTCGGGCCTACACCCGCTCCCCCTTACGTGGCACCTCAGCTGCGGTGCAGGAACACGCACCCCCGGCCCTCTGACTCACCCGGGGGGCACGGCAGCACCGGGGTGGGGCGATTGTTTTAACCCCGTCCCTCCTTCTGCCGGGAATAGGGGTCGCCAGGCAAGGAGGTGAGAGGAAAGTGGGGCTACACATGGGGAACCACCAGGGAGATGGTTTTGGGGTCCTACCAGCCCCCCACCCATCGCCCATCCCTCGGGGTCTCACTGCTGTGCTGCCCCGCAGGGAGCCCAAGGAGCACCCCCCTGGCTTTGAGCTTCCAGCCTTTCATCCCACCTGCTCCCAAACCTGCTGGTTCCCCAGTTCCTGATGGACAAACAGGCTCCCCTGCTTGGGGAAACTGAGGCAGGGAGGCACCAGACTTGCCCGAGGCTGCCATTTCCAACCAAGCTGGCAAGGGAAGCCAGGAGTCCTGGCTCCTGTGCTCATTTTCATCCCAAGCTCATTTATAAAATCATTTTCCCTTTGTGCCAGCGGCACCATGGGCTGGTCAACATCGCTGGATCACTTTTTGTTTGCCAGTCTGGGTGGCTTCAGCCCCACCCAGCGCCAGAGAAGGAACTTCTGGCCCTGAGAGGCTCCTCTGCCTGGCTATGCATCCCCAGGGCACAGCACATCACCTTTCCCAGCCTCAGTTTCCTTTCTGAACCAAAACCTGGCACTGCTGGGTGCCTCAGTGTCCCTCTCTCAGAATTCAGCCTTGGGGACCTTCCCAGCAGAGCCAGACTGGGCCCCTCCATCTCTCAGCATCTTCCTTCCCCGGGAGCTGAGCCTTGGCAAGGGGAAGGAGCTGCTTATGCAGAACAAATGGAATCAATCAAAACAAAAGGCAGCGGGCCTGATTCTATTTATTACCCATCCAAGGGTGTCAAACGCCTCTCCAGACATCCACAGCCATATGGAGAGGGGGAACCCAGCGGGGCCACCCCGGTGGGCAGGGACAGGCAGGGCCAGCCATGACTAGTCATTTACCTTGCTCTGTCCCTCAGCTAGTCCTGGGGCACCTCCCAGTCTCTCTCAGCCCCACTGCCTGGCACCCTCCTCCTGCCTGGGACTGCACCAGTCCCCAGCCACCCACTGCTTAGGGATGATGGCACGGGGCAGCCAGGGCACGTGGAGTGGGGGAGGATGAGGAGCAGGGCACTGACACCTGCCCAAAATAGCTGGCACTGGATGCAGCACCACCTCCACGGACACTTCAGGCACTCAGGATCCATGGTGGAGGATCCAGCAGCAGGATCCAGCCCACGCTGCCGAGAGAATTAAATCTGTGCCTGCTTTTCCAGGAATGTCACTCATGTTAACACACTCCCTGAGCTCCAGGTACCTTCTCACCTCTCCCTCTGCCTTCCCAGCTGCTGGAAGAGGTGAAGCTGGAGTGCTCCTCTCCCAGCTGGGCCAGTGCCAGCCCTCTGGCATTGGAACAGAAGCTGGCAGGGGCAGGAAGACCAGAGAGATGGTTTATTGACCACTTGTGTGGCTGCAGCAGGGCAGTGGTGTGTCACAGCCTGTGTGCCAGAGGGACACGCTGGCTCCTGGCATGTGTGGCCATGAGGATCTGCAGGGGAAGAGGCCTTTGTGCCTGAGGGCTACTGCAAAACACCAGAGCCTCCTGTCCTGCCTGGCTGGCACGGGGCTGAGCCCAGCTCAGGGCTAACAGCACACCTGGGCACAGCTCCTGGGGCTGGCACCTCCAGGTGAGCCACACTGGGCTGAAACCTGCTCTTCTCTCTGTTCCCAGCATGGGTGCTGGGCTGTGCCTCAGTTTCCCCTTGCTGTCAAACGTTGCCCACCCTCTTCCTGCCCCACCTGCCAGTCCTGGGAACTGCTGGTCACAGAAGGAGCAGAGGGCAATCCCCTGGGTTCCAGCTGCAGGGCATTCGGCCCATCCCGGCTCTGGCAGCCCCCGGGGCACAGCCATGTGCTGCGAGCCATTCCCCAGGCAATGAGGAGTGCCAGCCGGGCTTCGTGCTTCTCGGAGAACAAACCGGGCCACGCAGCTCCCCTCGCCATCCCGCTTGGCTGAAGCTGCATCCCTCGGGGCCCCGGGGCTGGACCTGCCCCGTTGGAAATGCCATGGGGAGCCGGGCACTCGTGGGCTGGGGCAGGGCGGGACTGGCACCGTGCTGAGGGCGCCAAGGCTCAGCCGCAGCTCCGGGACGAGCATCCCGCGGGAGCCCGGCAGCGGGTCCCAGCCCCGGGGCGGCGGGGAGGATGGTTCCGCTGATGACGATGATGATGATGATGATGCTCAGCCGGGGATGAAGCTCCCGTCGCGGCTGCAGGCTCCCCCTGGCGGCCCCGCCCCGCCCGGAGACGGGCAGGGATGGCATCTCCCATCAGCGGCATTTCCATCAGCAGCATCCCCACCGACAGCGTCCCGCACTGACAGCATCCCACACCGACAGCATCCCACACCGACAGCGTCCCCACCGACAGCGTCCCGCACCGACAGCACCCCAAATCGGCAGTTCCCTCCCAGCATCCCACACCAGCAGCATTCCCTTTTGGCAGCATCCCACACCGGCCGCATCCCACACCGGCAGCATTCCCTGGGCCACCAGCTGCCCTCTGAGCTGCCCCGAGCTGGGAACACCCCCGGCATCATCCCCCCTCCACCCAGCAGGGACGCAGCTTAATCCCATTTAAATTATATTTCAAAGCAAGGGTTAATGAAGGGGTTCGCAGCCGAGCCCTTCCCAGCATCCCGAGGGATCTGGCACACCAATCAGGAGGGGCTCGCCCCCCCTTTTTTTGGATGGGAAGGGACCTTTAAAGGTTATTTAGTCCCTGCAGCCCGTGTCAGTGTGTGCCCCCGATATGGGCTGTGAGACCCCCACCACCCCGAGCACCAGGACAGCCCCTCCATTGCAACCTCACAGCTTTTATAGCCCTCAAATTCACCCCATCCCTGCAGACCCAGCTCCCAGTCCAGGCCCCTGCCCCTTCACAAGGGTTTCTGCCTCCACCAGACTAAATCCTACAGGAGCCAGGGAAGGGGGGCAGGACGGGAGGGGGAAGAGGCACTATTTTCTTTTTCCAATTTGATCTTATTAAAACTTCATTCAAAGAAATAGACTTTTCATCTCAAATCTCATGCAAGTTTCATGGCACTGCAGATGGCAGAGTGGGAAAACGCCCGTCACAGAGTTTAATAACAGCACCCAGCCCTTAAACTGCTTCCTCGCTATGCCAAAACGTCCCCACCGTGCACCCGGAGCACACCCCACGCTGCCCAGCTTTTAAGGACCATCCCCCCTCCTCCTCTAATGGCTTTCCTCGGTTGTTGCCGGTTAAATCTGCAGCCCTCTCGCACCAATAAATCCGCCTGGATGTGCCAGATGCAGGCACGAGCCCGCTGCCCCGCTGCCCATCAGATCAGCACGGTCTGGCCGTGCCCTGCTGTCACCCCTGGCCGCCCGCCGTGCCTCAGTTTCCCCAGCTCCGGGCGCTGTGGCTCTGCAGGGAGCGGAGCCGTGTGCCAGCAGCGGCGACATCGCGGGGCGCTCCCGTGGGACCCGGCTATCAGCGCGCTAAACGCTGCGGGTGCCTGGGTGCCTCAGATGTCCCCCGAGGACAGAGGAGCCGCTTCCCCCCTGCGGCTGCCTCTCGGGCTCCGTGGGAGCGGTGACTAAACAGCATCCCCGATACAGTCATTAATAAACATCGATGCCGCCCGGGCGCTGTCGCCTCCGCGCCGTGAGGAGCCCGGCTCAGCATCCCGAGAGGTGCTGATTCATCACGGGAACAGCTGCCCTCGGCTCCCCGGCCAGCACGGGGCTCAGAGGCTGCTCAGGAGCAGGGCAGCCTGTGGAGGCCTCCTCTTCATGCCCGGCTGCTGCAGCAGCAGCCACAGACGTCAGCAGGCTACTGCAAAGCATCTCGCTTGCTGCACCCCGTGTGAGAGGGAAGCCCTGGCTCTGGGCAGCTCGGAGAGGGGCCAGGACTCGGCTCCTGGCTGTGTCACACACAGAGCTGTGAATTCATCCTGAGCGGGCTCTCCATCACTCACAGCCCCGTGCCCACACGGCGATCGAGGGCTGTTCCCACCGAGCTGCCCGCATGGAGGGGAGCAGACGGACCCGGTGCTGGGTACCCTGGAGCAACACTCCCTGTGACGTGAGGGGCAAACTGCGGGAGATGCAGAGCTCGGAGCTCTGCCGAGCCCATCCAGGCATCCCCGTGGCCACGGGAAGAGCAAACCCGGCGCCGGTTCCCTGCAGCCTGGCGGGTGATGACCGCACACCCACGGACAGCACCCCCTGGAAGACAGCAGCACATCCAGAGCCCTCTCCGGCAGCTCCCCGCACCAGCCCGAGCCTCCTGCCACAAGGGGGAACTCCTGGGCTGGAGAAATTAATCCCAGAGGTGCTCCACGGCTCTGCACCCTCAGCCCTCCCAGGGAGGGCTCTTCCCCAGGGAAGGATGCTCTGCCCTCGCTCAGCGCAAGGGGCCTCGGACCCCCTCGCTTGTCCCAACCACCTGAGGGCATCTCCCGTCACCCTGCCCCAGGGAAGGGGGTGGGCTCATGGGATTCCTGTCTCTGACCTCCTTTCTCCAGCTGATCCAATCCGAGGGATGAAGGCCAGGCAGGACACACGACTCACGCAGGAGGAGGGAGTTTACCTGAGTGATGTTTCTGAGACATAGCTGAGGGTACCCAAAAAAACCCCACATATTCTGTGTGGGTGACTCGGTCAAGCAGGACAGCCTGGACATTTGTATCATCACTGGGAAGGAAAGCCAACAGGACTCCCAGGACAAATGTCACTGGTCTGGCTCCCACTGCTGTCCCTGGCACCCACATAGCTACAGAGGAGCAGGATTTGCATCCCAGCTGGACTTGCCACACTCTGGAGTGAGCCCAGAGTCCTTCAGTGGGGCAGAGGTAAGACTGAGCACTGGTTCCACCTCTGGCTGGTGCCATCCAGCTTTGTATTCCCACAGCCAGGCTTTGTGGCCACTGCTGTCCCACACAGACATTCACCTTCCCCTTCACCTCCTCGAAGGCTCCAAACCCCCCCAGCTGCAGAGGATGGTGTTTGGCTTGGCCAAGTGGCTCTCCAAACAGCAGGGCGGTTCCAAGATAAAATTTCCTGTGGTGCTGCTCCCACAGAGCCCACGGGAGTGTCTGTTTGGGAAAAGGTATCAGATAAACTCCAGGCTGGGTGGGATCCAGCCCTGAGCAGAACCCATGGCGGGGTCTGAGCCCATTGTCTGAGCCCCAACCCCACATGTGGGAGATGCAGGAGCATCGATGACATCAGAGACAGGGACACCTGGAAGGGAGCTGGGCAATGCTCATCACGTGAGGAAGCAGCACCAAGGGGGGCAGAGAGGCAAATGAAGGTGATGAGAGCTGCAGTGGGGTTGGGAACTCGATCCAAAACCTTGGGGTGACAAGATCTCCCCATAGATCTCCCCACAGATCTCTTCAGTCTGCACAGGGACACTTCCAGGAGAAAGGAAAATATTCCTTGGCAGACAAATGTATTGGGAAGAGGGTGGGGGATGCTGAGGAATTTTATCTGCCCCCAAGATGGAATACCAGAAGCAAGAGAGAAAGAGACAAAACAGAAAGGGGAAGAAGGATGCCAGGAGGATGGAACAGAGAGGCATGGGCCAGCAGGATTAGCAATGATAAACTTACAGCTAAACTGGGCTTATGTCAGCCTGTATTACCCAGGACTGACAGCAATGATGGGCTTGCTCATCTGCCATTTATAAGTGGCAAATTCTCCCTCCATCCTGTTTACTATGAATTAGCTGGCATATGCCTAATCGTCTTTGCAAGCACCACTCGAGTGGCAGAGATTACAGCCCTGCTCCTCCTCCAAACCCAGCACTGCTCTCCACTGCAGGACACTGCTCCCTCCAGGCTGCCCAGGGAGGGGACCAAGGGTGGCACTCTGTGACACAAAGCAATTCCCCCAGCCTCACAGCCCTCCAGAAACACAAAGTCCTAAAGCAGCCAGGCCCCAGACCAAGAAATCCCTGCTCCTCCAAGGGAGCCTGAGCAGCTCTCTCCATGAGACAAGCCCTCCTCTGAGACTGCTTCAGACCCAAAGGTGTGGGATGTCCTCACCTGGAAAAGCCATCAGGTAGATGGGACAGGGAAATAAACACCCACAGGGACTCAAGAGACCAACAAGAATGAAATCCTTGGCTCCTTTCCAAGCAACTGCTGCACTTGAGCACACTGCCAATGCAGAACCCAACTGGTTTCCATCAAGAGCCATGAAAACCAGCTTGAGCCAGGGACTCACATGGAGAAGAGCTGGGATGGTGAAACCCAAGGCACTTATTAAACAATAAAGCAGTGCAAGAGGGGTGTGTGTGTGCGTGGGGGGAGTTTGCACGGCCAGCTGCCTGCCCCAGGGCATGTGTTATTTGGCCAGCAAGGTGCTGCTTGGGTGGTGGGAGACCCTTGGCTGACACTGGACTGTTAGTCAGGCATGTCAAAACAACTTTGGAGGGCTTGGAAAATCCAGACAAGGCTGCTCCAGTGCAGCAGCAGGAGCCCTCAGAGCCAGGGTAAACAGTGACTCAGGAAGGGAAGGAGCACAGGGATCACAGGGAGATGGGAGGCAGTGAGGGGCTCTGCCAAAGGAGGCTGCTCTCACCTGCACAGGCTGGATTAGAAGACCCTCCTGCCATGGTGCTGAGGAAGCAGAGCAGCTCCTTCTGCCCCCAGGCATGAGCAGCCTGAGATCAGGACTGCAGGAGCCCTGAGCTTTGCAGAACATCCTCACTCTCCTGAAGAAATGGTTTTCCCTCTGTGTTCCTCATTGTCTTTTAAGCACAGAGATAAATTCAACAGAGCCTTGTCTCTAACAGTTATTATTGTGTGCACCAGGGTCTGTATGGGATCAGGAGAGAGAGGAAGCCTCCCTTTCCCACTGACAGTCCCAGAGCCCAGCACAGGAAAGGGAGTTGTATCCACCTTCTCCAGGCAGCCCAGCCTGGGAAGCAGGGCTTGCTGTTCCAGTGACAGACCCGAGCTGGGTCAGCAGCCCCAGCACCCACCCTGCCCCTCCCGAGCTGGTGCCACCCTGGCTGCCGTGGCAAGGGCACAGTCAGTGTGACGTGCAGTGACAGCTGGCCTGGCTTTGCTGGGGGCTGTGGCAGGGCAGTGAGCACTTGGCTGTGAACAGGAGATGTGCAGCACACCACAGGCTGCCCAGGGGCTGCCCTGGGCCAGCCAGATGCTGTTTGCTGGGCAGGGAGAGGAAAGCTCTGCTCACACCAGCCACTCACCACAGCTACCTCGTGCCTCTGTGCTGGGGAACCACAGAGTCCTGGTTTAGGACAAATTTGGGAGAAAACCTCCACAGGGGCCCCTCCAGAAAGCAAACCCACACGGCCCCTCTGTCCAACCAGTTCAAGAAGGATTCCTCAGAGAGGAGTGGAAAGAACCTGTTTGTTTAACAGGCACAGCATCCCCTGCACACAAAATGAGCAATACCAGGTGACAACACTCTGTCAATGCTCTGAAAAAGATGACAAATTCAGAAAGTCTCTCCTGGGGTGGTCACTCTGTTATCAGTCCCTCCAGCACTGGGGCAGCTGCTGCAGCCACAAGGTGCAAGCTCTTGGTGTTTGCCTGGTCCCAGTCCAGAGCAGGCTCGAGTGGTTCCAGAAAGGGAAAGAAAAACAGTCCAGGAAAAATTCGGACTGCTGAGCTAAACTGACTAATGAGCAGGAGCAAAAAGCAGGAGCAGAGCAGGAGCAAAGCAAGAGTAAGAGCAAAGCAAAAAGTCAAGCAAAAAGCAAAAGCAGCACTCTGTACTGCCCTGTCTGTGTGTCCCACCAGCTGTGGGGGAGTGAGCAGACTGATAACTGATAACAAAACCAAAACAAAACATTCGGTCCTCAGAGCCAGTCTTGAAGGCACAGAACACAATATCCAGCATAAACAGAGCACATGACTGGGGATACAAGCATCATAACACCACCCTAGGACACACAGCTTCCAGCAGGCTGGGGCTCCAAAGGGCGCTGGAGCCAGGCAGGCAGCGCTGCTCAGTGCTGGAAGGACAAGGAGGAAAGGTCCTGGTTGGGGACACCTGGATCAAGGACACCTCTAATTAGTATTGTCACCCTGTTCTTCTAAGTCTTCTGATGATTACATTCTTGTAAGGAAGTTTCTCACACACTTTTATGTAAATAATTATTGTTTTACATCCTTTTCTGGAGAAGGAGAAATTTGCTGAATTGTTGGTTTGTCCAGTGTCATCAGAGAGGTGGCACTTTCATCCTCCAATCAAATAGACTGTTACTTTTGAAAGTCTATAAATGTTGGAGTCAGAAAATAAACTTCCCTTCTTTTTACCTTGGAGGTTCCAGCATGTGTGTGGTTTTATTTCATGTCCTATAGCGACACAGTATCACTGTCTTCTCCATGCCTGGACCAGCACAGGGTGAGGGAGCTCAGCTCGGGGATGTCCCCAGGGATGTGGCTGCTCCAGGTCAGGAGAAATGAGCATGCAGCTTGGAGGCAGCTGCAGGGAGCTCTGAGCAGGCACTGTGCTGTGCTGCAGGATGAGGAGGCAGCTGTGGCCCTGTCCCTGGGGGTGAAAAATGCCTATTTTATGATGGGCTTTTTGTAAATATTCAAATGAATATTATATGTGTTATGTTAGAAAGTGATGCTGTATTAATTTTCTCAAGTAGCGTGTTAAATATAGTTCTAGGTTATAACATAATGTTAAAATAGAAACTGTGCTATGTAGGATACTTTTTTTAAAGAAAGGACTTGCACTGAGATAGCAGCCACAGGACACCAGAATCTTTCAGAGAAAGAGAATTTATTGCCCCATTATCAGAGGAAACGAACTTCTTCCTGCCTTGCTCAGCCCTGAAGACTCCTCAGGATTCAGAGGAAGAAGCTGACACTGCCCAGACAGAATCCTGTGTTGGAATGGAATTGATGCACCATGGATGAGCTGTATGAATATGCAACAGGCTGTTGCTGTTAAGGGTTAATCCTCTGTTAACCTGGGGCCTTTTTCAGGCTTATATTGCCCAGAAAAGGTGCCCGGACTGTCTGTAACTCTTTGTTTCTATTGTCTCATATTGTCCTAATCCAAATTGTCCCAATTATTATTACTCTAATTATATTGTTATTTTTATAACTATTTTATTACAATTAAACTTTTAACATTTTAAAAAACAAGTGATTGGCGTTTTTCACCCTGGGGGTTAGCTGCCTCCTCTGTGTGGCTGCCACCCCAGCACGCTGCTGCAGGCAGCCCTGAGGAATGCAGGCACTCCCCACAGCCCAGGCTCTGCTGCTGGACCCTGTTTGTTCAGCAGGAAGGTTTCCAAGCACGGCCAGTCCCCACTGCCTGCCCTGCTGCCACAGACGTGAGAGCCCTTGAGCACAAAATATCCTGAGAATACTGCCTCTAATTAGAGGGTAGAGTTAAAAATACCCAGAGTCCATAAAGAGAGGGAGGCAGACAGGGAAAAGGCACATGCCAGTGTGACTGACGCCCCGGGAGGGAGACGAGATTAGAGCCACTCAGCCTCACACATACAAGTGATTCAAAATAGATGAGCATATGCCTGAGCAGTGAACTAGGGGGAAATGATGGCACTGGTGTAGGAGTGGGGTCATGGTCTGTGACACCAGGGAATCAACAGCTTGTCTAGACTCCAGCAGACGAAAAAAGAGATGCTGTCTTCAGCTAGGAGTGAGAGGCACTGTAGCACGAGGCCATCCGTAAAAAGCTGCCCGAGCAGCAGGAGGGTGTGAAAGAGGGATGGACACAGGCCAGACACCTGCATCTCTCCCAGAGCTGCTGGGAATGGTCTGGGGTAAGTCCAGAGATCAGGAGTGATGGGCACAAACACGTACCTGCCTAAACTGACCCAAGAAACCCTCCAGAACAAGGCAGGACTTGGCTTCCACACACCCTACCCAGTCAGACTGAGAGGTCCTGTCCCAGCAGGGGGAACAAGGCCTGCTCAGCCAAGGCTGGGACGCAGCTCCTGCTCACCCCAGTGCAGCTCCAGGGAGACTTCTCCTCTCTGGTGGCCATTCTGTCACCAGTTACACACATCACCTGTGACCTTCCATCTGTCACATGCAAAGGTGGCTCTAGAGACACTTCAGATCATCCAACAAAATCACATCTGCTGGAATTTTCCCCCTGAGAAAACACAGTAGCCCAGAACCCTCCTCTTTTGTGTACAGTTTTTTTTAACAGAACAGATTCCCCCCCAGTGCTGCTGCTCCCACTTTTGAGATCAGCCAAACCCTCTCTCTGGTGGAGCTGTCTGCCAGGACCTCCCTCATCCCAGGCCAGCAGAGGCCTGCCACCATCACAGCATCAACGTTAAAGAGATCTGGAGCAAAGCTGCAGGCTGGGAAGGGTCCAGATGGACAGCCCTGAGGGCTCAGACAGGCTGCTCCTCCTCACACAAGGCATGGCACAGCTCTCTGGCAGAGCCCGGGGAGCCCTGGTGCCTGGGATAATCACATTCCTGCCTGCCATGTGGACTGCTATTGAAAAGCCATCGTGACAGGCACAGCCTGTTATTACAGGTTTGAGCAGCTTCTTCCCAGCAGGGCTTGAAACTCAGTTTGGGCCTCCAGGCACTGCAAGCATCAAAAGGATCCATTTTCTCTGAGTGGCCCTCAGATCCCAAACACCTGATGTACCACACGCTCCCTGCAACCTTCAGAAATCCCTCAGGGGTTATTTCCCAGTTTAGTCCTTGGTCACCCTCCCTCTGTTCTTACAAGTGCTAGGAGTGATGCTCTATGGCTTTATCCCACTTTTTGCTCTCCATCACTCCCCACACAGGCTGTCCTGGAGCTCAGGAAGGCTCCCAGGCAGGGCCTGTGCTCCCTTCCTATCATCCTGCAGATTTCTCTTCTTGTTTGGAGCATGGATTGGAAAACCCTCCAGAGAACAAAGAATTCACAGGAAGAGGTCCCTCCTCATTCCTGAATACATCCCTGTGCCACACAGGGCTGCCCTCAGCACAAATTTTATTCTAGTTACTTGTTTCAGCATTAAATGAGGAAAAGGGAGCTCCATCTGTGTGTGGAAATCAATGTTTTGCACAGCAGAGCTTTGCCATCCCAGGCTGATGTATAAATATTATAGAAATATATATATTTATTATATATATTAATATAAATAAATTAATATCCTGTATAATATTTACTGTCACTCCTTGAGCTTGTTGAATTTCACCTTTCAAAGGGCTCCTCTGTGTAATATGACACAAAATGAACGACACTTACACACTGAGATATTTAAAGTAAAAAGGTGTGTTTATTTCTGGATTTTGATATTTATAGAATTTTAAAAGTGACTATGGATGGGAGGATGAAATTGTTATTTTTTAATTACACTGGTTAAACTAACAGTTTATTAATTTTTTCTTTTTTTAGAAAAAAATACAAAACAATTAGTATTTACATAAAAACTGCATGAAAAACTCTATTACAAAAATGTAAATACCAAAAAGCTTAAAAGAACTTTAAAAAACAGAGTAACACTCCTCAGAGGCTATGGCAGCTGAAATGGCAGGACCTGGCTGTAGAGAAACCACGGGGGCAGCACAAAGAGAAGAGCTGGCACTGGTTGTACCAGCCTGAGACAAGCAATTGGCACATCCCTCTGGTGCAGGATGGATATCGGGGATGATGCCCGAGGTTTCACACCCTGGTGTTACCCTGAGGGTGATATCTGCTCTGCCAGCTGACTCCAAACCCGGCCTCTGCCTGCACTGATTATTCAAACACACTCTCAGGGCATGCCTAGGCTGAGCTCCAGCAGCCTGGAGAGGGGAATCAAGGCTTAGAAGAGCTCCTCTGAACAGGTCCAGCTCCCCCTCGAGTGGCCCAGATGGCCTGGGGGAGCCAACACACCTCGGCACAGTCCTCCTGTGGCTGTCCCAGCACGGCTCCTCCCCACTCAGAGCAGCACAGAATGGTTTGGGTAGGAAGGGACCTCCAAAGTCATCCAGTTCCACCCCCTGCCACAGGCAGGGACACCTTCCACCAGACCAGGTTGCTCCAAGCACCATCCAAACAGAAAAAATTTTCTTTTTTTTTTCTGCAATCTAGCTAGAGACCTCCCATCCTTCTTTGTCTCTTCTGTCTCATCTCCTCTCTGCCCTGATCAAGCTGCTGCTGGAAGCTAAAGAGGATCCTGACACTTCAGTGATTGCACTTTATCTCTGATTATATTCGCTGTCATCACATTTTACTTCTCCTGTCAGAGCAGCCCAAACGGGCTGGGTTAAAATGATTCCCAACTCGACAGAGACCCAGCCCAAAGACTGCCAGAGTCAGGTTTTAAGCCATACAGCCTTATTAGGTGATTCCTTCCCCTTCATCCTCAGGGAAATGTCCCATCTGGCCATTAGAACTGATGAGACTCCCTGTATTAATTTCACCGGGCTCAGATCAGCCCTTTAAATCTACTCATTAGCATCTCCAGTTAGATCTGCTACGTTATCAGGTTAAATACATTTTTACATCCCTTAACTCCTGCCAGCTCTGCCGAGCTGGTTTACAGAGCCGAGGAGAGCTCTGCCTTTCATTCCAGCTGCTTGATCTTCAACAGCTCCTTAATTACATCCTCATCAGACTCTGCTGGCAGTGACGCAAGAGCCAGCAGTAACACAGAACTCGCTCTGTTCGGGGCCACTGTCCCACGCTGATCATTTCTGTTGCTTTCTGTTAATCAAAGAAAAAGATCCTGGGGCACTTTTGAGGACCACACAGCAGCTCGGGATGCTCTCTGTGCAAAGCTATTTTTCAGGGCAAAATCACTAAATCAAACATTTGGCTGTGTCAGAAAGGATTTGGTCCAGCACGAGGGCTGGGGGAAGGTGTCCCTGCCCATGGGGGTTGGAACTAAATGATCTTTAAGATCCCTCCCAATGAAAATCCTTCTGTGATTCTGTGACTCAGGAAGTTCCTCAAGAGCAGCATTCTCTGCCCAGCTGCTTGTTTATGTTTCTTGCTTACTTTAAGTTGTTGAAAGTTTATAGCGAAATTCACAGACCAGTGAGAGTTGGCTTTTCAGGGCCAATTCTCAGAGAAATCTCTTTTTAGGGGTTCTTGTTAAACACAAGGGGGAAACACTTTGGAAAAAAAACTTGGATGGGTTTTGTAACCACAATTGTTGCTAATATCCTGGCTCAAAAACAGTGAAGTCCTCCTGGTGCCTTGCTCGGGGTGAGTTTCCTTCTCTCCACAGAGCTTAACCAGAGGTTGGGACCGGCCCCTCTCTGCACCACGGGTGGGACCACCCCCTCTTCCCACCCGTGGGGTCCCACTGCCAGGATCACCCCTCTCCCCACCCGCGGGGTCCCACTGCCAGGATCACCCCCTCTCCCCACCCGCGGGGTCCCACTGCCAGGATCACCCCCTCTCCCCACCCGCGGGGTCCCACTGGCAGGATCTCCCTCTCTCCCGACCTGCCGGGGATTCCACGGGCAGGACCGGCCCCTCTCCCCTCCCGTCACGGTCCCACTGCCAGGATCACTCCCTCTTCCCACCCACGGGGGTCCCAAGAGCGGGATCACTCTTTCTCCCCGCCGGTTGGGGGTTCCACTAACGGGACCGACCCTTCTCCCCACTCGCCGGGGGTCTCACTACCGGAATCTCCATCTCTCCCATCCGGCGAGGGTCCCACAAGGAGGAATGGCCCCTCTTCTCACTGCGTGGACATGCCACTGCCGGACCATCTCCTTTCTCCATTAACGGGGGTTCCACTGCCGGGACCATCCCCTCTCGCCACCCGTGGGCATCCCACGGCCGGGACCATCTCCTCTCCCCATCCACGAGCATCCCACTGCCCAGACCGTCCCCTCTCCCCATTCACGGAAGCCTCCCTGCCGGGACCATCCCCGTTCCCCACACGCGGGGGTCTCAGTGCCGGGACCATCCCCTCTCCCCATACACGGGGGTCACATTGCCGGGACCATCCCCTCTCCCCATACACGGGGGTCACATTGCCGGGACCATCCCTTCTCCCCATACACGGGGGTCCCATTGCCGGGACCATCCCCCCTCCCCATTCACCATCCCCCTGCCGGGACCATCCCTTCTTCCACGCGGCGGGCCCGGGCCGCGCCCTGCCCGTGGGTGCGGTGCGTGCCCCCTCCCCTCCCGTGCCGAGCCGTGCCGTGCCGGGCCCGCCCCCGGCCGGTGCCCCCGCGGAGCCGGGACCGGGCTGGCGGCACCCCCGCCCCCGGGCCGGCGCCGCCCGGGCAGTGCGCAGGCTCGGCTCGGCTCCGCACACCCCATCATGGCGCTGCGGCGGCCGGAGCTGCTCCGGCTCCTGCTCCTGCCCCTGCTCGGTGAGTACCGGCCGGCAGCGCCCGCTCCGCCCCGCGCCGCCCGCCGCCGGCCCCGCCGCCCGCGGACCGCGGTGCGCTGCTCCCGTCCGGATCCCGGAGCCGGGGAGGGAGGAGGGATGCGATGTCCCTGTCCCCATACCGGAGTCGGGGAGGGAGGAGGGATGCGGTGTCCCTGTCCGGATCCCGGAGCCGGGGAGGGAGGAGGGATGCGGTGTCCCTGTCTCCATCCCGGAGTCGGGGATGAGGTGTCCCTGTCCCCATCCCGGAGTCGGGGATGAGGTGTCCCTGTCCCCATCCCGGAGAGAAAGAAGGAGGAGGGATGCGCCGCCCCGGTTGCGATCCCAGGGAAAGAGGGAGATGCGCTGGCCGGTCGGGATCCCGGGGCAGGGAGGGAGGAGGGATGCGCTGCCCTCGTCCCCATCCTGAAGTGAAAGAAGGCGGAGGGATGCGCTGCCCCGGTTGCGATCCCAGGGAAAGGGGGTGATGCGCTGCCCCCGTCACCATCCCGGGGAAGGGCAGGGATGCGCTGCCCCTGCCTCTGCCCTTGCCCCTGCTCCTGCCCCTGCCCCTGCCCCTGCCCCTGCCCCTGCCTCTGCCCCTGCCCTGCCTCTGCCCCTGCCTCTGCCCCTGCCCCTGCCCCTGCTCCTGCCCCTGCCCCTGCCCCTGCCCCTGCCCCTGCCCCTGCCCCTGCTCCTGCTCCTGCTCCTGCCCCTGCCCCTGCCCCTGCCCCTGCCCCTGCCCCTGCCCCTGCTCCTGCCCCTGCCCCTGCTCCTGCCCCTGCCCCTGCCCCTGCTCCTGCTCCTGCCCCTGCCCCTGCCCCTGCCCCTGCCCCTGCCCCTGCTCCTGCTCCTGCCCCTGCCTCTGCCCCTGCCCCTGCCCCTGCCCCTGCCTCTGCCTCTGCCCTTGCCCCTGCCTCTGCCCCTGCCTCCACCTTGCCCCTGCCCCTGCCTCTGCTCCTGCCTCTGCCCCTGCCCCTGCCCCTGCCCCTGCCCCTGCTCCTGCCCCTGCCTGGCCCCGGGGAAGGGAGGGGAGGGATGCGCTGGCCCGAGCGCGGGGGATGCGGGGACAGCGTGGGAGCCGCCGGGATGGGGACGGGCCAGCACACGGGTCCAGGGCAGGCTGGCAACAAGGACCCGCCGGATGCTGCAGGGAGCGTGGGACACACACAGGAGAGGGGGAAACATCCCAAAACCCAGCTCAGCAAGGAGCGGGTCCAGGGCTGAGGGTGCCAGGAATGTGCAGGCTCGGCAGGCAGGCAGGGCGGACACTAGTGCCTATTCAAGACCAGGCACAGGCGCCTATTGTTCGGGGGGCCCCGCATGAATGTTTGCAGTTTTAATTGCAAAAACATTTGCTAATTCCGCTCAGGAATGAATTTGGGCTCATTTGTTGTCTGGCTATTAATAGCTGGGGGGATGAGGAGGGGGACAGCAGCCGGTGGGCTCGTGTTGTCCTCCCCCCCTCTGCCCAGATGGCAGGAGGAGAAGATGGGGTGGAGTGGGGTTAGGCTGACAACCAGCCTACAGCTGAGTACCAAAATACACGGGGCTGAGCGTGTACAAGCTCACCAGTCACTGTTTTGGGTCAACATTCAAGGGAGTGAATGGAAATATTTCAAACAGTTTATCTAAGGACAAAAAACACTCCTCCAGTGACTCCAGAGAACTCACAGAGTCGCTTTGGGTCTCAAATAAAGTGAGATTTGGGCACTATTTACCCAATCAGTCAGCGGAGGGGTGTGAAGATGACTCTGACACTCATCCCCAACAAGCAGAGGGTTGTCACGCGCTCCAGGCTCTGGTGTTCACTTGCTTTGCTGTGGTTTGGAGCTGAAACAGCTTCAGCAGGAGAAATCAGGAGTGCCTGATCCCAGAGCATCACACAGTCTGCCCAGTGCTAGCTCTGGATTCAGCTGCTCCCTTTGAATGGGAAAAACCACACATTTAACACGACTTTCCCTGGCAGAGGGGCTGCAGGATAGAAAGATGCCCCATTTCCTTCTTGTGTTGCGTGAGCAGAGCCCAAGTGTTCTGTTGAATCTGGCCTAAAAGATAGGAAGAATGGAAACAAACTCCAGATATTTCTGTGTTTCTTCAGACAGACAGTTGCTAAAAGCAGCCAAACCCCACTGGTTTCACACCTCTGCCTGAGAGCATTTACCTGGTGAGTGAACCCAGTGGTGCCAGGCTTTGCTTTCCATTAAATTCAAAGTCAGAGTGTCTCATCCTGTGTTGATTTCCAGTAATGTTTGAATTTGGGGTCATAAACCCAAAAGATTGGACAGAGTGAGGGTGAGAATAAAAAGGTTTTTTCCATCATGCTTGACTTGAGGTGCTGGGGGCACCCCACTAAAATAGGGTTATGCTGTCGGCAGTACATAAAATCAGACATGCTCTGAAGCCTGCAGGGCTGGTGCTGGGTAGTGGGATGGGAGTGTGACTGGAAGGAAGTGTTTGTGCCAACTGATTACCTGGGGGAGAAAAAAGAAAAAGGCATGAAAAGAAGGAGACAAAGCTCCCAAGATGCTGAGATGCCAATCTGACCTGCTCTAGACTCTGAGGTGCTGCTTGGACTCCCGAGTGCTGCGAGCTGGGCTTGCCTCCTGCTGTGTGCTGCTGCCAGAACAGCCCCTGTTCTTGCTCGTGGCCTTAAAACATTGCCATGGAAGGGGAGCCAGTGAAGCATGGAGCGTTCAGAGCATTCCCAGCTCTAGGCACTGAAAGCCTTAAAGGTTCTGCACATCAGGGAAATGCCATGGCCACGATTAAAGCAGCGGACGCTCTCGGCGGCGCTGATGGAGAGCCGGGCTCACGGCTGACATCACTTCTACCTCCAGCTCTCTCTCCTTGCCAGCTTCCCCGTGGAAACAAATATTTGGATTTTAGAGGATTTCACGGGTTGGGCTGAGGGCAGTGCTGTGGAGACCCTCCCAAAACTCTCGAGTATTTCCTGTTGAAAATAGAACATGCTGATAGCCTGTAGTCCTTGATGGGGAGATATGGGCAAGTCCCAGGCACATTTCAGTTTTAAAGCTCATTATATTCAAATCTCCTTTTGATTTAATTCTGAGGGCTTGGTAATAGGTTGGATTTCGCAAAAGGCTTTTTAAAATCTATGGAGTAGAAGTTCTCATTTCCTTTTTTTTTTTTTTTTTTAATATATGAAGTCCATCTGTCCCAGCCACCAACAACTGTTCTGAGTCAGCTGTCAGTGCCAAAAACCCCTCGGTGGAAATGTTGTTAGCTCCCTTGCAGTGATGATAAGTTGCTTGTTGGTATTTTCTGATGGGAAGTATTTGTAGTATCGCTTTCTTTTCAACAGGCAGTAAAAAACCAGGACAAACGGCTTTGAGAGCCCTGCCAAAATCAGATGCTTAATAACATCTTCTAAAAAATTCCTAGGAAGGGCTTGGTGTTCCTTTTTGGGTAAGCAGGGTCTGGCATGGCCACCAAAGAGTGGTTGGATGCACATCTCCTTTACAGCTGTTGACAAAGAACGTGACACCAGCACATTCCCTCTTGCCCCGAATGCTTCTGAGAATTTCTTGGTTGCTGAAACACGAGGAGATCCAAAGAGTAAAATGTGTTTGCTTTAGTCTGTGGACTGAGATGTTGCTCTGCTTTGTGAGCTTGGGTTCTTTCAGTGTTTATTTTCCCTGTACAAGTTGAATTCTGGGTCTCTTGGCCCGCTGCAGTTGTTTTTCAATTATCTGTCCACACACGGAGGATTTGCACCAGGGACACGCTTGGAGTCGCCAAAAAATCACCTAAACAAGTAAATAAAGCAGAATGAGCTGCTGCATTTAGCTCCACCAACAAGGACAAGAGCTGTGGGTGGCCTCCTGCCAGTTTGCCCCTAACTTTAGCCATCCCCAAAGGGCACAGCAAGGATCGGCCCCACTCACTCCCTCTTCCCTTGCAGCTTGCTTGGATTATCAGTGAAGTTTCTCTTGCAAATTGGGCTGGCTGCTGGCTCATCCTCTGCCATGAGTGTTTGTGTGTTAGAGCAGAACTGGCCTCCCAGTTGTATATTTAGAGCTAATGCTTCACAGTTGATTGCATCAAGCCCTGATGATCCGGAGAAGGTTCGTGAACTCCTTACGGAGCCAGCCTGAAGTGGTGGGAGGGAGTTAGCAAAGGCAAAGATTTCCACAGCCCAGCAGCATCCCAGGTCCTCAAGAGTCCTTTCTGCACAACAAGAGCTTGTGCTGCCAACATGCCCCTCAACAAGATAAAACCATGCTCTGTGCAAAGAAAGAGCCGGTGGCCAGCTTGGAAACTGCTGTTTGTGCAAAAGGAGATGAGTTCCAGATATAAAATTAATTAGGATAATTACATTCTCAATCTGGCTTCTCTATCGACGGGAATTTGAGCTGCAGCGTCTCCTCCTGATTGATAAGGGCTGGTTGCCTTCCCTCAGAGTCCCCAGGGAGTATCATGTTTTTGTGAGACAGGATCAAACCCCAGCTAAGCACTCAACATCGCTCCTGGGAGGCGGAGGAGTCAGGGCGTGTGCAGCAAACCCCGGTCCCTCGCTGAGTCAGGGCACGGCCTCAGAACCAGCTAATGGCTTTAATTGCACTAATGAATGTTCTAGACACAGCCTGAAATTCCCCCCAAAGGGCCTGGATTGCTGCTTGGGTGCAGTTCTGGCAATAGCCGTGCTTGGGGCAGAGGAAATACCTGCTGGGTCACAGCGCTCCAGCTCCCTGCTGGAAACCAGAGGTTTCACTTTTCAGAAGAATAAATAATAACATAAAAACTGGAGGATTTTTTGGCTGGAAAGCTCAGGTCTTTGTTTGCTTGTGACCCTTCAGAGCACCAACAGGAATAACCTGAGGGGAGAGGTGTGGTTTGGAGAGTTTCAATTCTTTTTTTTGTGGGGACTTAGCAAAATAAATCTGTGAGGAACAGGACAGTGAGGAGTTCATGGAGTCCATTCCTTGGGCTTCACCAAAATCAATCTGGGGAACAGGACAGTGAGTTCAAGGAGTCCTTTCTTTGGGTTTCACCACAATAAATCTGGGGTACAGGACAGCGAGGAGTTCATGGAGTCCATTCCTTGGGCTTCACCACAATAAATCTGGGATAGAGGACAGTGAGGAGTTCATGGAGTCCATTCCTCGGGCTTCACCAAAATCAATCTGGGGAACAGGACAGTGAGGAGTTCATGGAGTCCATCCCTTCACCAGAACACTGGTGTCAGGGATTATCAACTCCTCACAAGCTCCTGCTTCTCATTTCAGGGGTCAGGCATCCTCTTTGGGGTTGAACATTGAGGGAGGTGTATTTTAAAGGTGTTTTCTGCTCAGAAACAGCCAGCTGAGGTCCTGCTGTCACTTTGGTGGCCTTGCTGCCACTCTGAGGAAGCTTTGTGTGACTCCTGGGCAGGACTTCAGCTGTCCAGCACAGGGAGGGCAGCACCAGGACAGCTGCAAACGGAGCTGGAGTCCTGTTCTTCAGAGCAACATCCTCAGCCAGGCCTTCAAATGTCTTAGAAAAAAAAAACAATATGTAAAAAGTGAGTTTTGGAGGGGGAGCTTCTCTGCAGTTCCTCAGTGTCTTGTCAAAGGTGCTCCTGTGCTGTGTTGGGAATTGCTTTAGGTGCATGTTCCAAACCAGAGAACAGGCAGAGAAATGAGCAGCAGGGGCAGGAGCAAAATTTATAAATGGGAGTTGGCCAAAAAAAAAAAAAGCCCAAAAAAACAAACAAGCAAACAAACAAAACAAAACCCCCCCCAAAAAACCCCAAAAAACTCAAAAAACCCCAAAAAACTCAAAAAACCCCAAAAAACCCCAAAACAACAAGTATTTTAGAAATTTCTCCAGCTCCTGAGAGCCCAGTTGGGTTGGATTCCCATGAACTCACCTGTAAAATGCTGTCAGGTGAGAGTCCAGTCAGCTCTGGGCTGGCATTGGCTCATCAAAGAGAAACAAAGGCACATACATGTTGTAACCTGACAGCCCACAGGTACTTCAGATAAGCTCGAAAAATTAATGGGAATTGTTCTGTCATGCAAGAATTGCTTGTCAGTATAAATAATCCCAGGTATTGGGCTCTGTGGTGCCCCTCATGGGCTGGAGCACAGGGCTTAAGACTCAGTTACAAGGGGAAATGAAGGTTTTTCAGAGCACCAATAGATGAAATTAAATTGTGTTCAGATAATGCTTAAGGTTTTCTTTTCTTTTTTTTTTTTTTAAGTCATAAATCCTAGGGATTTCAGAGTTAAAGCCAGAACATGCTGGAACCTACTCCCTTCAATGTACCTGATTATTCCAACACAAATGTGAGATCAGCAGGTTTTTTAGGAGTCCTCTTAATTCTTTTGGGCACAGCTGGCTCATTTGAAGACACTGAGCTTTAAAACTGCAGCATGCCAGGGACTTACTCTATCTTTGGCATGAGGCTAAAAGGCAGCAGTGGGCAATGTTCAGCAGTATTTCAAGATTTTTAATCATACTATTAAAAATATATTTCGTTGGCCTAGGTAAGATTTTCTGCTGAGCTGGAGAAATCCACTGAAATCTAAGGGGATTTTGTTCCTATTACTAGGCTGGGTTTCTAATGCCTGTGACCTCCTCTGAAAATCCCTGCCTTAATAAACTTTGGGCAATTTCTTATATAAGTGGCCAGTATTTGACAGAGAGGATGTAAATCAGGACACTTTTGGGCTCTGTTTTGAAGGGTGGGAGTGAAATACTTCTCAAATTCAGGTCTGTTGACTTTCCTGCTCTCTGCCATTGAGACATTTAATTAAATTGGCATTTTTGACACTCTTGCCTGGTGTATCTCAAGATGCTCAGCCGTGAGGTCCTTCAGTGCTTGCTGAAGGAGCCCATGAAAGTCCCACGTATCCAAAGGAAGTCAGGAGTTGTGTTTCATTAGTGACATGGAATAAGGCTGGCAAGCAAGGTCATGGAGGAGAGCTCTTTTTTACCTTTTAACAGACAAGCAGAGCTCTGCACAGCAGTCCTGCTTTTTGTTCCCAGTGGAAAGGTTCCTGCCACTTTTCATCCCTCCAGGGTGGCTGTGTGTTCTCTCAGACCTGGAGTGGAGGTGGCTGCACAGCAGAGAACTTAATGATTTTGTCAGTAAATGGCCAAGCTCTTTCAGCCCCAAAATCACCCGTGGAGACAGCATTTATTGTTTTGCCAGGATGTTATCCTTGGAAAACAGAGGTTTGATGGATGCTGCTGCTGGTACCTGCCTTCCAGAACAGCTTCTGTTCACGGCTGTTTGCTGCGGGCTGGCAAAAAAAAGAGAAAGAAAAAGCAAAAACTCACTGGGAGCTCCCCAAAAGATTAATTCTGCTGCTCTCAGGCTGCCATAAAGATGAGGAGCGTTCCTGGGAGTATGGGATGATAACTGGCTGTGTGAATTGTGGTGCTGGGAAGAGCCCCTGTGTCCACAGCAGCTTTTCCCACGGACCTCAGGGCCCATTAAGGAGATTGCTGCCTGCTAATGGACTTCCTCCTGAGCCTCTGGCTGCTGACACTCTCCTGAATGATTTCCTGCAGCTCACACGGCAGGGAAGGTGTTGCAAAGTCCTGCAGCTCTTGCTGCTTCTGTAAAAAAGCTTTTATCCCCTCAAAGGGAACTTATCAACAGCTATTTTTAATACACACTTAAGTCTTTGCTTTAATCTTTTTCTTCCGTGTTGATCTTCAGCAAAAACCTTGCAGATAAATATTTCTTCGTGCCCACCACGTTGTTTGGAGCTGGGTATTTTTAGAGCCTGGAAAACATCCGCTCTGTGCTAGGGAGGTCCTGGGCATCTTGGAAAGGGAAGTCCCAGCTCTGTGCTCTGGAGCTCTGGTCTAGCCCAGCCTATGGGAGCCCTTGGGAGAAGTTGTTGAGGTGTTTAGGTACCAGCAGAGTGGAAGGAGTCAGGCACCCCTGTCTCGGCAGTCTCTGTGGTCAGGATGACCCCGAGATGTGTCAGAGTCTCTTTTCCCAGCTTGGCAACTGAAGAAGGAGTCAGGATTCTTCAGCTCTGGTTTTCAAGGTTGTTTATTTTCTCTTATCTAGTACATTCTTTCTCTGAGCTGCTGAGGTCTGTCCAGCAGGTCAGTCCATGGCACACTGCCCACCTCAGGGCGGGGTTGTCTTTTTATACTAAAAGCTACGTTTACTTTATTTACAATAATTTTCCAATACCAATCACCTATGTTAGACAGTCTGTCTCTGCTCTAAACCAATCCAGAAGTGCCACCATCACCCAGAAGATGGAGGCTGGAAGAAGGAGAAAGAAGGACATGGCTTGCCCAGATTCCTCCATATCGGCCTCTGAATCCCCATTCTAAAAACC
Organism: Haemorhous mexicanus; assembly: GCF_027477595.1. Classification (NCBI taxonomy): domain Eukaryota; kingdom Metazoa; phylum Chordata; class Aves; order Passeriformes; family Fringillidae; genus Haemorhous; species Haemorhous mexicanus. The sequence goes on from NC_082364.1 coordinate 3,444,280, forward strand.
CCAAAATTCTACTTTTCACCCTGTGACAAACTAACTATCATTCTACTTAAACTTTTATGGCTTGTAAATCTTCATATAAGGTTGGTAATTGTTTCCATGGGTCAAGATCAAAGGCACAGGGGTCTTGGGCTCTGTGCCAAGGTCTCTCAGCCCCCTGGCAGGGGCTCGAGCCAGAGGGGTGTCCTGGGTTCCGACACCCCTGTTAGTGTCTGTTGGGAGACATGAGCCATGGAACAGGTTGGCTTCACCCACCACGGATCTCCTTGCTGATCTAGAGGCTCCCACACAGCACAGGAGGTGCTGCTTTCCCCCCTCTTTGCTGTTAGCTGCTCTGCTGAGGTTGCAGGTGGGGGCTGCTCTGATTTGAGGCGATGCCTTATCTCCTTCAGAGCTGATGGAGTTGCCTCTGAACTGGCAGAGTGCCTTGTAATTGCCTACTGAGCCTCGTGGGCTCTCCCTCAAGCAGAACTGGCTGTTTGAGTTGGTAAACATCCTTCTGGAGCTGGTGTTTTCCTTCATTCTGGCCAGTTTTCAGCATCCCATAAATCTCAGGGCAGCGTGGAGCTCTGCCTGCTGGAGCTGCCTCGCGCGTGCTGGAGAGGAGCTTACACCAGGTACCAACCCCTCCCTGCTGCCACAGAAATGCTCTGCTGGGCCTGGCCAGCACACAGCTGTCCTCTCCCACACAGCAGGGCGAGAGGAGCCCTTTGAAGTCCGTGCTGGGGCTGGCAGCAGCTCCCGAGGCACCCCGGTACCCCCCTCTCCCACTGCCAACTGCTCCTCCAGGCCAACAGCTGAGCTGCCACCAGGGCTGATCATCCTGCAGGGCTGGGGCTTTGCCAGGGCCAGAGGGCTGTCTCTGTCATATTGTCTGAAAAATCCCTTTTTTCTCCTGGGAAGCTTCAGCTTCTCCACGTTTTGCTCCTCTGGAATGTGATTTGGAGAATTGTTAACCCAGCATGTGAATTGTTTTTAATTAATGGCCAATCACAGCTAGCTGTGTCAGACTCTGAGTCCGTCATGAATTTTTATTACCATTCTTGTTAAGCCTTCTGATGTCTCCTTTCTCTTTCTTTAGTATAGTTTTAGTATATAATTTTATTTTAACATAATATAAAAATATAATATAATAAGCATAATATAATGTAATGTAATATAATTAATATAATATAATAAATATAATTAATATAATATAATGTAATGTAATATAATTAATATAATATAATATAATTAATATAATATAATATAATATAATATAATATAATATAATATAATATAATATAATATAATATAATATAATATAATATAATATAATATATTAATATTAGATCAACCTTCTAAGAACTTGGAGTCAATTCTTATCTCTCACCTTGTCCTGGGGACCCTCACAGCACCCCAACAATTAATAACCACAATTGGTGTCCCCGAGTGAGTGGCACCCCAACAGAGGGGACTCCAGATTCCAGTTTATCCCTCGGCATGGGAGGATTTGGGGGCTTTGGGGGCTCTTTGCCCACGTGCCAAGGCGTGCTCATCGCCCACCAGCCTCCTGCTGCTGCTCCACAGCAGGGATTGTTCTCCCTGCCTGGGCAGGCTCCTGCTGTTCTGCTGCAGGCTCCTTGATCCTCCTCTTTCTGCAAATATTTGGAACAGATCCTTTTTGGCTGTTTTGACAGTTTGACTCAGCTGTTAAATGACAAAAGCGAGCTGGAGCCAGGTTCACCGTGGTTACAAGCAGCTCTACAGAGAGGGGAGCTGAGGGTCAAATTCAGATCGGGGCTGTGTGGGAGAGGTCCTGGCCTCGAGGCTTGGTCCTGGAGCAGGGTTGGATGCAGCAGCTCTGCCTGCAGCGTGCAAGGGCCTCCCTAACCTTTGCTGGCTGACACTGCACAGTCCCGAGGAGAGCCTGGTTTTGGAGTGACAAATATGCCATCATTCTGGCTGCTTCCATATTTCCCAAGAGCTTTTCAATTCCTGGCTCATCCTCGGTCACTTCTGAGGCACACATGCTGTAAGTCTCACATCTGTCACTCAGCTCCATGTCCTGGACATGAGGCAAAGACTCCCTTGGCTATCAAGGCTTCTCTCTTTCCTCCCTCCCGAGTTTCCTCATGGTATCTGTGCCCCTCATTGAAAAGCAGTAGCTCCTTCAAAGACATGCAGGGAAGCCCATTTGCAGAATTTACAGCTGCTTCCCCAGGCTTGAGTGTCCTGCTCTTTAAGAGCAAGCTTTTAAGCGTGTTCTTAAGTGGGAAGATAAGTGGTGTTAGGATCCTTTCATCTTCTGGCTCAGAGCAGGCTGGAGATAACTGATAAAGGGATGACAGCAAGGAAGATGCATAGGCACCTTTGGATTTAATTCCTACTTTGCAAGGCAGTCTTTAAAGCACATCTTGGGTGGGAACAGAGGCTGGTAAAATAAAGCTGGGCCTTCCCTTCTCAGCATATGTCTTTTCCTCATGTCTCTGAGGCAGATCCTCTGTGTGTGCCAGCAGGCTGAGCCGGGTTCTCCATCTCTGAGCCTTCCTTCTGCTGCTGACATTCGAGGGACTTGGCTGGGGCTGTCTCTAGACACTGTTTCGGCTGGTGATTTCATTTGCACATTTCTTTTTTTAAAGCTTTTTTTTTTTTTTGCAGCAGTCCTTTGCACATTTGGGCTGTGCTTTAAACAGCGCCGCGCTGGCAGCCCCGCACGTGATGGGCTGAGCTGCATTCCTGTGCCAGGGGCTGTGAGACAGCACCCTCAGCCCAGCCTGGGGGCAGGCTCCAGAGCCCTCCTGAACAGACCCTGCATTCAGCTCCAGAATTCCTGCCTTAGCCCCTCGTCTGCTGGCTGGAACAGGTGGCAAGCACATGGCTGTGGGGGTCTGTGCTGGGGGTGGTCTTCAGGGTCAGCTGTACCACAGAATCACAGAATGATGAGGTTGGAAGAGACCTCTAAGATCATAGAGTCCAACCTGTGCCCTAACACCTCCACTAGACTGTAGCACCAAGTGCCATGTCCAGCCTTCTTTTAAACACATCCAGAGATGGTGATTCTACCACCTCCCTGGGAAGAGCATTCCAGTACTTTGTTATTCTTTTGGTGAAAAATTTCTTCCTAATATCCAGCCTGTACCTTCCCTGCCATAGCTTGAGACTGTGTCCCCTGGTTCTGTCAGTGCTGCCTGGTGGAAGAGACCAACCCCACCTGTCTACAGCCTCCCTTCAGGAGTATGCAGCCCACATTCCTGCTACACCCCCCTGCCTCACCTTCTGGCCCAGCTGGCCCTGGGCCACCCAGCCCAGAGGTTGCTGGCCACGTCCACGTGCTGCTTGTGGAGAGCAAACCACTTGAAAGTGGGGTGTCTGTGGGCCGAGCCTGCCCCAGCCTGCTGCCTGCTCCTCCGGGGGACTGGGGGGAAGCAGCTGGGGCAGAATGTGCCAGAAGCTCCCCAGCACCTCGGGGCACACCCACTCTGTGTCCCACATCCTGGGGATGGCACCTGAGCAGCTCCAGAGGCTGCTCCCCAGCAGGACATTGCACAGGCTCTGCTGGGAGCAGTGGGGCTGGTGAGCTCCCAGCCATGCCAGACCTAGAACAGAGGTAAAAGTGGAGCTGTTTGAGCCAGGGAGTTCCTTGGCAGGGCTTTGGCACAGTGTGCAGGCGAGCACGATCCAGAGGAGGCAGTGCCTCGTGCCCTGGGAAGCTCAGATCCAGGTGCTGCTGTTGATTTTCCTGTTGTGTTATCAGGGACTTCTGTTCCCAGCTCTCTGCGTGGTGCCAGGTCTCTCCAGACGAGGCTACAAACCTTCCCACAGCACTCCCCACATCCCTGCCCCTCAGGCTCTCTCTGCGGAGCTGCTGCAGCTGGGCAGGGCTGGCTCTGCCACCCTGGACCTGCATGCCAGCCCCAAGTGTGAGCAGCGGCTGCAGCTTCCTCTGGGATCAGCCCCCAGTGCCTCTGCACCTCGCTGTTACTCAGCACTTTTCCCTGACAGGGAATTAAGTAGGATTTCTAGGTCATTGTGGGGCTGTCAGGAGGAATCGTCTCCTGCAGACCTCATTATCAAGGCTCTTTCTGCAATGCCAGACTTCAGAACAATTGCAGCCTGCTTCCCTAAACACTGACTAATGAGACAGAGCTGTTAGCAGCAGTTTGCTAAATAAAGGCTGTTTCTGCCTGAGACAGAATAAAGCCAGACGGGATTTTGGTAGCTGTCTCTCACACAGGAGGTATTTCAAAGGACCCTGATTAAAATAACGAGGTAGATGCTGCTCTCGTGGTGGCTGCGTGGGGTCAGTGCTCGATGCCAGCACCAGGTGCTTCCCCACAGCAGGGACTTTAACTTGTGCTCAAGAAACCTGAAATTCTCTCCTTGGTTTCAGGGTATCCTGAGCCTCTCCCTGAGCTCCCGTGCCTTTGTCCTGAGCTGGGTGCTGACCTCCCTTTCCTTGGGTGTCACAGGAAGATGTTCTGTGATCCCCAGCTTGCAGCCAAGCTGACCCAGCATTCACACACGTGGCTTTGGGAGGGCAGCTGAGCAGAAGGGACAAGCGTGACAAGTGTGACAAGTGTGACAAGTGTGTGGCAGCTTTTGAGAGCAGCTGGGGGGTGCAGCCTGCCCAGAGGAGACAGGTGAGATCTCAGCTTGTGTCTGGGCACTGAGCAGACAGGATGCAGCCCCCACCTGGGTAGGGTAAAGCCAGGTGACTTCTGTTGATGTGCCTGTAATGAGATTTTTCATCCTCCCTCTCTTCCTGTTGTCAGAAGGGCCTGGATTAAAGATAAACTCTGGAGCATGATGGGATGAGTCCTTGCCTCTGGCTGGAGCAGGCACAGGAGGGCTGGGGAGTTTTCCCTGGCCAGTTTTGTTTGAAGAGGTGCTTTGATGTGGCAGTGGGAGTCCATGGAAGGTAAATGGTGTCTAGACAGGTTTTTCTCACTCTCTGTTGTTATCTCTGAAGCAGCAGGAATGGTGCCAAGCAGGCTGAATGGCTCCAGAGGCAGAGCTGTTTCTAGAAAGATGGAAGATGGTTCTTCAGGAGAATCCAGGACAGCTCTCGCCAGACCCTGGCTGAACCTCTTGCAGGTGGAACCTGGATTACTTAATTGCAGGTAGATGCTCCTAAGAGTGAGCAAGAGAGGTCCAGGAGGTGTCCAGTGTGTCTCCAGCGAGCTGGCAGGGCAGAGAGGTCCAGGAGAGCTCCATGACCAGTGCTGTGGCTGGCAGGTTGGGAATCCAGGGTGATCCAGTCGATTCTGGCAGCAGCAGAGTGCTGAGAGAAGGCTCCCTTGGTCTGGCTAGCTGGAGGGAGGCAGGACTTGCCCAGCAGAGCTGGCCTGGGTGCCCAGTGGCTGCGGCAGTGGTGGTCTGTGGCTGTGGGAGGGAAGGGGAAGGGGAAGGCAGGCTGGGATCTGGAGAGACCTGTGGCTGGCTGGCAGGCGCTGCTCTCAGCGCTGTCTCTGATCTGCCATCTCCCCAGGCTGTTTGGGAGGGGAAGTGGAGACTGGATTCAAATGCCTATTGTCTGTCCTTCAGCTGGGAGCAGAGCCAGGAGAGAGAGAGAGGTGCTGGCAGCATCTGATCCAGGGGCAGATGCAAGGGGAAGCACACTCAGCCGTGAAACGCTGGCACTGGGATTTCACGGGAGCCTCAAAGGTTAAGTGCCATGTGCTGGAATGTGTGCATGAAGGTCAGGAGAGAAATCCAGGGCTCCTGGGATTCCTGCAGGGCTGGGGGGAGCTTTTTGCAGGCAGCTCTTGCCACAGGGACGAGGCCCTGTGCAGCATCTGTGTGCGGTCTGGGCTCCTGCTGCCCTGGGCCCCAGTTGTTCCAGCGTGGCCATGAGGAGGGCAGAGGCACGCTGTGCCAGCTTTGGTGTCACCTGGGGAGCCTCAGAGCAGCGCAGGTGAGCTCAGCCTGGCTCCCCTGTCCTGCAGCTGCCAGGTTCTGTGAGCTGAGCATTCCCCAGCCCTGCCTGTCCTCTCCCCCTGCCAGAGCAGGGCTCCAGCACAGGTTTAGGGCAGAGCTGGAAACTTGGCACCGAGGCTGGGAGCAGCCAAGAGCCCAGCTTGCTCCTCTGTGTCAGGGCTGGCTTCTGAGCTGCTGTGGGGAGTGCAAATATGTTCCCAATCTGTTGGCTTCGCTGACATGGCTCCATGACACACAGGGAGCAGACACACTGACCAAGAAGGGGCCATTGTTACAGGGACCTTCCTGACTTCATCCCCAGCATCCACAGAGCTCAGTCCTCCCGGGTCCCCCAGCCTGAGCTGCACATTAGCACAGACAAGGCAGGGCTTTGCTCCTGCTTTACTCAATTTGTCCATCCCTGTGCCCTGATCTGGCCCTTTGATTTCCGTGCTGATCTCTGGCAGGCAGGTATTAATTCAAGCTGTAGATAAAAGCAGTTCCAAGCATTGCCTCCCTGAGAAGCAGCCCAGACATCCAGTGACACATTGCTAATTGCAGCCAGGCAGACAGATAGCAGTGCTGGAGGCTGAGCAGCCAGGGGCTCATGGGCTGATGGACAGGTTGGGGTTTTGGCCAAGGAAGAATGAAGGCCCCAAGAAAAGCAGAGAAGAGGAAGGGAGTTACCTCATTTGTTTTCAGCAGGGTTGTCCTCTGAGAGGTATTTCCTTAAGCTTTATGCAGTTCGAATTTAGTTGCAACTTTTATGAACAATAAAGGCTTCCATGGCTTCCCTCGGAGGAACTGGAACGAATCCAAATAGATTTTAGTCCTGAGAAGCAGATCCTGTTATTAATGTCAGCCTAATCATTTCTTTCCATCTCCTTCCCACCTTTCTTGCCATTCATGCTGCTAAAGCCTCCAGGCAAGTTACCAAGTCCAGTCTACCCCTTTGAGCTGCTTCTGACTTTAGAGCCTCCCCTGGCTTTTTGAGGGCATTTAATATGCCTGCCCCAGGCTGGAGTGGGGACTGTCCCATGCCTCAGGAGAGAGCTGGCAGTGTGACACACGAAGCCCAGAGATGGCAGGGCAGTGGCACAGAGCTGAGCTGGACCAGGGGCCAGCACGTGCTGCTGTGCCCGTGTCTCCCTGGGAAAAGGGCCCCTGACCAGCGCTCCACTGGGAGCATTGGGCTGAGAAAATTCTCTGCTAAAAATAGCAGCAGATGATGTTTAAGGAGAAAAACAAGGCAGGGTCTGGGAGAAGTTGGTTCCCAGATATGTGGCTAATTCAACTCCCCCAGGACAAGTAATCTTTTAACCCCTCTGTGCCAAGGCTCCTTTCTGCTCTGTTAAACAGACTTGCCCTGCTCAGGAATCCAGGCTGGGGTGAGCCAGGATGGGTTTTGTCCTCTTTGCTCTGACACAGCATTACTCCCTTCCCTCTCCCCCTGCTCATTTATGCTGTCATCTTCCTAACAGCTCTGTGTGTTACGCTTTTCATCTTTATCTGTCTGTGACTTCACTTGGACTCCCTTTAATTCCCCAGTGCACTTCCTAAGAAAATAATCTCCCCTGAACCCTGCGGCGCTTCTCCCCGCGCAGGTTGGCAGCCTGTGCTTGCTCAGGCTGATGTTAACAAGGGAAGTCTTTTCAGATCTGCTCCTGTGATCCAGGGCTGCCCCTAAAATCACATCTCTGGGTTTGCACACAGCTCGCCGAGTGCCTTTCCCCCCTTGTGGGGCTGCGTCCTTTGTTCTGACGGATTCGCTGCAAAGCTTCAAAGCTGCCTGGCGGAGGCCGGCCCCAGCTCTCCCGCCTGGAATGACGGCAGAGGGATCTCTGTGAGCTCCTGGTGTGCTCACAGGCAGCTGGGGATGTTCCCTGGGTGCCTGCAGCAGGCTCCTGCAGCGTGCATTTCTGCGTGTTTCGTGGTGCGTTAGCGAGACAATTGCGGTTTGTACCGGGGGCTAGAATTATACGCAGGCAGGGGAAAAAAAAAGGCAAAAATTACACTGTAAAATTGGAGGAAATGTTCTTAAAACGGGAGCTGCTTTCAGTCTTGTCATAAATGATTTCTCTGTGTGCTTGCTCACGCCCTCTCCTGTTCCCTTCTCCAGCCTACTCCCGGCTCTTGGCTCGGATGACTGCTGCTCTCTTCCCAACTCCCATTTTCCACAGGAAGATGACATGGTTGGTCTCCAATAAGCAGAACCTCGGATCCGTGTTTTGCTGGTCAAGCTCTAGGCTGGAGGAGAAGGGAGGATCAGGAGATTAGAGTCACAGACAGAGGAATAGAGGATTATAGGCTAAACCCCTGCAAGTCTCTGTATTGATGGTTGGGACACAGCCAGACACTAAGGAGCACTGCAAAGCCTGGTGCTGATAGCATATCCGCTTATTTCCTGTCTTTGCATTGCAGGCAGCTTCTGAGATGTGTGTCCTCATCAAAAGCCAGGGTCAGGCAGGTACCAAGCATCCCAGCTCCCAGGGAAGTCAAATACCTGCTGAGATCAAGTCTGTGCCTCGGCTGGCGCTCAGCCTGGAAAACGTCACCGTGGCTTCTGAGATCCTCAGCAATCCCTGAGTCAAATTCCCACATGAGCCAAAAATAAAGGAACTTGCCCCTTTTCCCGTTGCAGTTCATTCCCTCGCCCTGACACTGGCCATAGATCCCTGTCACATCTCACTGACCCCACTCTGCCCTGCATTTCATCCCTCAGCATCTGTCTGCGGCCAGGAGAGTCCTGCTGGGAGGAAGGGAGAGGACAGCAGGAACACCATTGCCCCTGGCTTTTGTGTAGTTATCTGCTGGTTCCCTCCCACTTTGCACTAATTTGGTACCAGCATCTGCCACTTTGGGGAGGAAGGGGACTTGCTGAAGTGAGAAATAACGTAGGATGTGCCTGCATGGCAGCTCCTAGGGCTGGCTGAGGAAACAATGGAAGGCAAGTGGGAATAGGCAGGAAGGGTTGGTTTCAAATCTGCCCTGTGCAAAAGTTCCCACTGCTCTGCAGTGCTCACCATCTCTGTTCCTGGGATCTGCTGCTGCAAGGCATTCTCATCTGGTAAACAGGTCACAGAGTGGCATATCCACTGCTGCCTGAGATAGCGTGTGCCTTTGCTCTTCCTGGGATTTCCATTCTCATTTTTTTCCTCCAGTGAACTGGAACTGTACATCCTTACTGAGTACAGGGGATACTGAATGTGGAGGGACTGAGGCTCAGCAGAGGAATGTACAGCACTTGGGCAGATGGAAATTATGGGGGGAAACTCTGCACAGGAGACCCTCAGCTTCCTCGGGGTGCCAGGGGCCTGGCCAGCTGCATCCCTGGGATTTCCATGCCCTAAGCAGAGGTGGGGATGAGCTGCCCTCCTGGGATCCCCTCATCCCCATTTTATTTCCCTGGTGCTGGCTGTGAGCCAGCCCAGTTTGAAGGTGTAATTAGGCTGCCCATTTGTTAATGAAAATGGCAAGACCAGCACTGAGCACATCCTGGCTGGTTCGATGCGTTCCTGGTGGGATTTCTCTTCTGTTGTTTTGCCAAAATCTTGGTGCAGCTGTAAGGAGAAGCTCTCCTGCCTCAGAACCACACAGCAGGGCCACCTGCCCCTGTTTTTCCCTCCTGGAGATTCAGCCTAACACTGGAAGCCCAAAGCATCTCTGAGGGGCTTGACTCCAGAGGCCACCAGCAAGGCAAAGAAGTGGTCTGGGCAGGACTTAATCCCCTGGCAGAAGTTACCCACCCTATTCCCTGTTGCTCACACAAGGGAAATAAGACTTGCACTTCAGCCTCAGGTTTGTTGGGAAGGGGGAAGCAATACAGGAATGCAGGTAATGGTAATAGCAGCTTTCCTGTTCATGTTTCCTTTCTGTTCCCCCTCCACTACCCTTCATCCCTGATTTTGAGGGGTAAATTCCAACTCTTTCCATCTTCTGTCTGAGCTGAAGTTGGCCTGAAGTAAAATCCAGAAAGAGATGCAATCTGACATGCTGGAAGCTCTTGAGCCCTTGCTGCTTCCATCCTTATCTCTTTAAGTATTGGGTGTTAGTCATCCACACAAACATGGCACGTACAGCCAGTCCTCTCCAGGAGAGGGGCCAGAGCCCAGGGGGTGAGCTTGGGAAAACAGGAGAGCTAGGCCCAGATGAAGATGTTGGGCAAGGTTTATACAGCCACATCTGCAGGGTGTTAAATGAAGTATAAATGTCCATCTCCTGCTTGCTGGCAGCTGAGGGAGGGCCCCTTTGTGGGGCTGGTGCCTCCAGCCAGCTCTGTTGGGACAGAGGAAACCCCAATTTAATAAAATGGGGTCATTTCTGTGAAGGTGCTGATCTGCAGGACCTTAACATCTCATCTCTGCCCACGCTGCAATGCCACAGCAAGCAAAGGTTGTGAAACTCTGAGCTGCAGGAGCCCTGATCAGATGGTGGTTTGAGACAGTCTGTCTGCAGCTGCAGCCCAGTGTGATGAAACCAGGCTGGGGGAAACCATCAGAAAGCTCTGTGTGGTCTTCCCAGGCAGCACCTATGCTTCCTGCCTGCCTGGGAGACAGGAGGAGTGTTTGGCTGCAGAAGGAGCTGCTTTGCAGAGAAGCTTTTGACCCAAGAGGGTTCCAAATCTCCTTGAGAGCAACCTGTTCTACTCCTCAGGGTGGGTGTGCTTTGCTGTCTGGTTAGGAGGTAGAACAGTAAATCAGTAAATCCTCCTGTCCAAAAGGGAAAAGAAAAAAAAAAAAAAGCGAAGAAAAGAAGGAGGAGGAAAGAAAAAACTAAGAAAGAAAAAGAAAAGGAAGAGAAAAGCATGTGTGCGTGGCCTGGGTGCT